>NC_143019.1:136760791-137060791 GCF_055824585.1 Amblyomma mixtum | reverse complement strand
GCCACACACGCTTCACGATGCGTGTCTGAAAGACTGCGAGTGCTCCTTGGTCCGCTCTATGTTAGCGCAAAATCAGGGCAGTAAATGTTGTTGTTTCGCATCCAGAAAGCAGATATCACCTGTTATTTCCACTAATTAAAATGGTTTCACTCTCATTGTGCTTGGCAGTTCAAAGCTACGAAAAATCTGAAATTACACCTGCCCACATGTCGCGTCTAACAACGATGTGAGCCCGTAAGAATGGCGTTACGCTATATCCTCTTCAGACCTCGGCAAAAATTCTTGTCAGCGTTAGTCAGTTCTAAGTGACATTTTCCTTGCCCAGTGTGACAGAAAGTTGGCTATCCTTTTGCGAGATCAAAACAAAGTTGATGGCGTAAAAGTGTTCCGGTTTGTGGATGACTTTTTAGTGGCCTTTAATCACCTTCACGGTATTTACGACTCTGCTGTGCAAGAGCTACTTGCTGTTTTTAGTAAAACCCTTAACCCACTAATAATCACATATGAAGAAATGAACGAAGGCACGATACGTTTCCTCGATATCAAGCTGTCACTGGCGCGTGATGGGACATTTTGGATGTGCCAGCCTAGAGGTAACAAAGGTTTGCTTCCGTTCAGCTCTGCATATTCAAAATTAGTGAAGAGGGTAATCGTGAGGTTATGTTTTCAAAATGCGTTGAAGAAATCTTGCCCGGAATTAGTGAAAGAAAGTTTTGAGCAGCGGGTGGTGAGGCTAAAGGAAGCAGGTTATCCGGATCAGGTTTTGGTGTCGGTGGCAAAAAGCCTGCTCAAGAAATTTGGCAAAAAGGGTATGGTGCCTAGCAGTGAGGGAGCAAAACAAAAGGAGAAAGTGGTGGTGATTCCGTACATTCATGGGGTGTCCCATAATATTAAAAGAATTGCTTCGAAAGTAAAAACTAAGGTCGTTTTTTCAGCCCCGGACAAATTGGAAAACTTATGCAAAATAGTAACGTACAAAGAAAGAAAAGCTAAGAGGTGTAAAAAGAAACACCAATTCCCCATGGTCGCATGCGCAGAAGGAGTGGTATACAGGTTGCCGCTTACATGTGGCAAAGCATATGTAGGCCAAACGGGGCGATGTTTGAACGAGCGGCTCCGTGAGCATCGGAAGAACATGGAACGGAAAGGCGATGGGAATTTGGTTGTTCATTGTCAAGAATGTAAATGTGTACCTTCCTATAACGAGACGAAGATAGTAAGCAGGAACCGTGACCAAACGGCGCGTGAAATAATTGAAGCCATGAGCATAGCGGACAGTGGGGTTGCATGCGTGAGTAGCACGTCCCTTTCACTACTATCAAAGGAAAGGGCATTTTTGCAAAAGGAAAGGAAGGACTGGACATGTGACGAGAGAGTTGGTCGATTTTTATCATCCGGGTGTTACCATCTTCTATTTTTATCAGCTGCTGGTGTGTATAAGGAGCAGTGTTTCCCGAATAAAAATTCAGTTGTAAGTCCAGCGCTGCGTGTGTGTGTCTCTATTTTTCAGTTCGTGTCTTTTAAGCGCAGATATATTTCAATATCGATATTGTTAGACGTCACTTTGCCTTCCTTCGCAACTCCGCACGACACATTACGCTGCGCACGATTCTACCTTCTAGCCTGTTTTCTCTTTCTTTTAGACGCAAGAATATAGTCCTCCATTCAGCCTCGATGTTCCGTAGCCCTGCATCGCTTTGGCGCTAACGCCGGATTGCTGCATGCAGCCATGTGCCAGTCCAGAGGCACCTTTGTAAGCGCGCGTTGCACACTATGCCCCGCAGCCATCTTTGGAGACTCGTCTCTGGGTGGTCTGCCACGACGCCGCGAGATAACCGGCTTTCCAATCCCCGAATATCCGGCACGCATAGGAGGTATGGCGTCCATCTTCACAACTAATACCCCTGTCAAGCGCACAAGTTAAATGGCAACTCTGGCGATTTTTCAGCCATTTTAAGTTAATGGCTGTTTTGTGTTCCTAAGAACCTCCTGTAATGTGTATAATACAAGGGTTTCAAAAGCAACCCTAAAATAATTTTTAAACAGCAAAAAACGCAAAACTCGAAACCGCAAAACCGAAACCTGGGTGGGAGGTGCCTTCGTGCGGTATTGACTGTGACGTCACTGGCTTGTTGGCCGAGCTCTGAAGTCCCCGAAGATATCTCAACTACCCTGCGCCGCGCTATCGACATGACTGAAAACGCGGAGAACAGCTTTTCCGAGACCAGCGCGTCTGTAGAAGACGACTCATTCCTTCTTGGTGGGAACAGCCGAAATAACAAAACGCAGACACAGAAAGGAACACATAGAACGTAGACGAAGCTTCGTCTACGTTCTATGTGTTCCTTTCTGTGTCTGCGTTTTGTTATTTCGGCTGTTCCCACCAAGAAGTATGAACCAACTAGCTCAGTTTTCTACTCCTTTAACGACTCATTCGACGGTTTTGGGTTGGACGAGTCGTCTTTCAGGTATGATCCACCGCCGCGCAAAGTCCCACCACAGGCCGCGTCACCTGCAGCATGAAGACGGTCTGAACTCGGAGAAGTAAGTACTTGAGTCGTTTCTCGTGCATGCATTTGTGACACAATCGTCAGAACAGAAGTCAATGTGACGCTCCCGCTGACAGCTGTTCCGTGTGGCGAGTGTCGGCCGTCCCAGTCTGATTTAAGAATCTGCTCCCTGAACGTTGCCGCGGTGCACAACGTCCTTACAGGGGCATGCATCACCAACAGTCCTCTCTTTGCGCAGCTTTGCCTCGACGGCCAGCCTTTGGAGTGAATTCACGCCAGCTACAGTTCTACAATCCAGCATACTCTGAGCACGCTCACTGTGGTCCGCTTCCTCTTGACGGCCGCGCTTCGTTCAGCTGGCCGCTGCGATGGGCGGTTGTACTCGAATAACGCTGGCACCGAATCTGCCTTCAAGCGCCGGTTGAACGAAGCCTTAGCGAGTCCAAAGCTCTCTCTGAGGTACACGCTGTCTTCACAGCAATCTGGCGCGAAATGTCCCAAGCACAAGCGGGAATGCTTCATCGGAGACCAGTTGACACGGCGGACTATTCTCACCCACTTGTCGCGAAGGTTCTTATCGCTAGGAAACCTACGGTATATCACGCCCATTGTCACAGATGAAGAATTCGTGCACCCCACAGCACAACAGAAGTTGCCGTGACCCACCACTCTGGCGTACACATCACATCAAGCACGTTGAGACGGCGCGAAATTGCACAAGTGGTCGAAATAATTCCGGAGACCTCCACTACGGCACCTCTTCCTTCCTTTCTTCTTCCACTCCTTCCTTCCTTCTGTCACTCCTGCCTTACGTCGCGGTTCGGGCGTCCGTTACTGCGTCATTTACTTTCGTCAAAACCAATTTTCAGTTTCCCCTGCACTGCCAACTCCAGCGCGCGCCCGACCATCTTGACACGCCAGTGACGTCACAGTACCGGGTGGCCTGTAGAAGTTGCTCGATCAATCGGTGCCGCTTGCGTTAGCTCGCGTCGAGGAGCGCTTGTCTTCAAAATTCGCTTGCGGAAAAACTACGCCGCTTTCAGGTGCGAAATTTTACAGGAGACATCAGACTACCACAAAGAATACAGACTTAAAATTTCATTTCAATCGATGAACATCGAAATATGGCCGGAGTTGCCCTTTGAGTCCACTTACGGGGAATGCGCTTCCGCATCCCGAGTGACACTTTTGGCTACGCGATGCTAAACGGGAAAGCAAAGTGCACTCGTAGAAAAAAAATGGTGTCAGAAAATGAGCGGAATTTCTGAAGAGGTCGATGAAAAAAAATAGACTCATAATAATTGACTGCTTAACGTGACAGCGCAAATAAAAAGAGGTTCAGCAGTTTTTAACGATGAAAAAAAATAGAAATAGAAGAATACCCAAGACCAGCCAAGACTATCCAGAATTTCGGCAAGAAACAAGATGGCGGCGGGGGGCGATGTTCCATCTGATATCGTTCCTTTGTTTTGTTGCTTCGCTTGAAGCTGTAACGAACGAATTTTTTTTTATTAAAACAGTGTTATAGGATGCAATATAAAGTTGTAAGTACTTTTATGCCCTATACATATACTTTTATACTTTATGCCCCTATACTTTTATGCCCCTTTGAAGCCGCTACTGGCAAGGCTACGCACTCAGCCCTCAAAATGGGTTCTATAAACGCACTCCGACATGAGTGCGCACTTTGGCGAGTGCACTTATGTTACGCCATTTAGCTGTGCTAGAGTGCACTTTTAGCGAGTGGTACTCTTCGTAAGTGCACCTTATTTTGCCCGCTTGATAGGGCTATAACACCACTGAAAAGCACTTGTTTGCCGCTCCTCTGCCCTGCATAGCCACGTCATGCATCCTGTCACATGACTGGACACGCCACGCACACAGTAGCGGAAACTTTCCACACTCTTTCACTGTTAGCGCAGCTAGCATTCCGCCAGCCCTCAATAGGTAATTGCTGACATCACTCATGATGTGACTCCTCAGTGTGACGTCATATGTTGCTTTCATTGGGTAACTGTGGTGTGAGGGCATGGCATTTGCCGACGAATCTTGAATCAGCCTGACGACGCGCCCGTATTTTCCACCGAACGTCTTTGCCGCTCTCTTCTGGGCAAGTAGTTTTTTTTTTAATTTGCTTTGCTTCATCGAATAGGCAGTGATTGTATTGCGTGCGACCTATTCTTCGGTATTATTTGTAACTGGACGCTACGAAACAGCTTGTGGCGTGTGTAGCAGCAGTTATACTTTTCTGCAAAAATCTTTTGCGAAATTTCATTCGTGGAAATATGCAGTATGACGAGATGATCTTGTGATGGTTTTGCGAAATTTCATTCGTGAACAAAGGCAGTACGACGAGGCGTTGTGATGGTATATTTCTTGCAAATCAGAAAGTCGATCAAATTAAGCAGTACCAAGGATCAGCTTCACCAGATCATTCCCACAAACTTTCATATCGTCCGCGAAGATAAGAGGCAACCAAGTCCACACCTGATCGAAAAGTATGCAAAGCTTAGAATAAAGGGAAAGGGTGGTGATTGCGACGTGGGTTGATGTTTGTATCATGGAAAGGCGAACGAGGGAGAAAAGAACGAAAGTCATAGTATTCGTTGTTCCGACTTCTGTGTCAACGAGAAACGGGGTGCACTTACACTCGAGACAATGCTTGGCCAAGTTTGTTGAACACTTTCCCAAAGAATTTTGGCGCTCCAAAAGTCGTACATTAATGCAACGGCCTGTCTGGCCAATATAAGTACGGCCGCAGGACAGAGGAATCTGGTAGACCACAGCAACCTTACACCTGTTTGCATGGTTAATTTTACACCCTGTTTTCTTTCCCCTTCCATCTCGGTTCCTTTGAACAGCTGCCCCCACCTTGCCTACCTTATTAGGAGCCGAGAACACAACGTTGACACCATACTTGCTCCCACTTTCTTAATTATGTGCGAAAGGGAATTTACGTACGGCATTACAGCTATATTCTTTGTTCTATCGTCCACACTGGAGCGCTGCTCAGAGTCACGTTCAGGGGTTTTCAATTTTTTCACAATCTTTTCCGCACACGACACAAGAACTGAGTCCGGGAAACCGGCCTGCTTACAGCGGTGTACCTGGCCGCAGAGGCTAGTCTTCATTTTGTGACAACATGATTTCCTTAACGCCATACTCATGCACCCGGTTACTATCCCGTTTTTTACTAGTTTCGAGTGGCAAGACCTATAGTTCAACAGGGGCTTCTCGCTCCGAGAGGAGTATTTCCAGCACACGTGGTCTTTTTCAAAGACAAGCAGTAAGTCCAAAAATTGTAGTGTGTTATGCTGAGGAATTTCATGCGTAAATTTCAGCCCGGACCCATTCTTTACAAAACAATCTAAAACACTTGACACGGTTTCTGCCTGAGGAGACTTCACAACCACAAGATAATCATCAACGTACCTAAAAATGTGTATGAAAATACCTGTCAATTCATTCGCCACTTCTATGTCGACATGACTAAGAAAAATGCTGCTGAGCACCGGGGCTACTTTTGATCATATACACACGCCAGACTTTTGCAAGACTTTCGTTTTCCCAAGCGACTTACGTATTCTTGAGATAGAAGGTGAGGAGGTCCAGAAAGGATACGGTAGAAATTCCGCATCTATTTTGAAAAGCATGCTCGTCATTTTGATCCTCAATGGATTGCTGTACATATTGCAGGAGAGGCACATGCGGTAGGGAAAAGAACAGATCTTCCACATCTGTGCTAAACCAGAACAGTCTCCAGGGTTGTCATTCAGTAGAAAGTTTACAATTTCCTCTGGGTTGGGAACCAGGAACGGGTCATTCACATGCAGTGTTGAAAGATGTCTGTTCAGGTACGTGGAAACCACCAACTGCCAAGAGCGGTGCTCTGTAACTATGGCCCTGAACGGAATCTCCGGCTTATGTGTCTTGGCCGCGAACAAGATTTTCCTTAGCATTTTCCTTAGTCATGTCGACAAGGAAGTGGTTTGGTTTGGTTTGGTTTGGTTTATGGGGTTTAACGTCCCAAAGCGACTTAGGCTATGAGAGACGCCGTAGTGATGGGCTCCGGAAATTTCGACCACGTGGGGTTCTTTAACGTGCACTGACATCGCACAGTACACGGGCCTCTAGAATTTCTCCTCCAAAGAAATTCTGCCGCCGCGGCCGGGATCGAACCCGCGTCTTTTGGGTCAGCAGCCGAGCACCATAACCACTGAGCCACCGCGGCGGCTTGTCGACAAGGAAGTGGCGAATGAATTGACAGGTGGTTTCATACGCATTTTTAGGTACGTTAATGATTATCTTGTGGTTTTGAAGTCCCCTCAGGCAGCAACCGTGTCAAGTGTTTTAGATTGTTTTGTAAAGAACGGGTCCGGGCTGAAATTTACGCATGAAATTCCTCAGCATAACACACTACAGTTTTTGGACTTACTGCTGGTCTTTGGAAAAGACCACGTGTGCTGGCAATACTCCCCTCGAAGCGAGAAGCCCCTGTTGAACTATAGGTCTTGCCACTCGAAACTAGTAAAAAACGGGATAGTAAGCAGGTGCATGAGTATGGCGTTAAAGAAATCATGTTCTCACAAAATGAAGACTAGCCTCTGTGGCCAGGTACACCGCTGTAAGCAGGCCGGTTTCCCGGACTCAGTTCTTGTGTCGCGTGCGTAAAAGATTGTGAAAAAATTGAAAAACCCTGAACGTGACTCTGAGCAGCGTACCAGTGTGGACGATAGAACAAAGAATATAGCTGTAATGCCGTTCGTACATTCCCTTTCGCACAGATTTAAGTGGGGGCCAAGTATGGTGTCAACGTTGTGTCCTCGGCTCCTAATAAGGCAAGGTGGGGGCAAGGTGGGGGCATGGTGGGGGCAGCTGTTGAAAGGAAGCGAGATGGAATGGGAAAGAAAACAGTGTAAAATTAACCATGCTAACAAGTTCGTCTCGTGTAATGTTGCTGTGGTCTACCAGATTCCTCTGTCCTGCGGCCGTACTTATATTGGCCAGAGAGGTCGTTGCATTAATGTACGGCTTTTGGAGCACCAAAATTCTTTGGGAAAGTGTTCAACAAACTTGGCCAAGCATTGTCTCGGGTGTAAGTGCACCCCGTATCTCGTTGACACAGAAGTCTTGTTCATACATAATGATCGTAGCACGAGGGAAGTAGCAGAGGCATTTCATACCTTGAGAAAAGGAAACAGATGTGTAAGCCAGCCTTCAGCAGCATTGTCCTCTAAGGAAATGAAGTTGCTAAAGAGTGGTTAGCATCGATAATCACACGTGCGATTATGAGACATTTTATTACCCGACAAGTGTATTTTTGACAAGCGCATGCGCGCGCTTTCTTGACGTCCTGCCTTGAAAACCAGCGTGTTTTTTCCAATAAACGCAGTTGCAAGTTCAGCGTCGTGTGTGTCTCCTCTCCGTTCTCGTCCTGTGTCCTTGCGCCGTTTAATTACAAAATGCTTAACCAACTCGTCCAAACTGCCATTTTACTACAACCTTCAAATCGCGCTACAGTGTACGCTAGTTGCGGCACTGGATGAGCCCAGGAACGGCAGATTACGGTGTGAAGGCACGATGATCAGGCGCATGTAGATTTGTGGCAGCGATTCATTTATGTGGCCGGACGTTGCCTCGGATGACTGCGTGCGGCCGACAACAAAGGACGAGCACTCCGCTGCCGTTAGGAATGGGATTGATCTGGCCGACCTGCGACCAGCTGCCGTGGAATCTTCAACATGACTAGTTTTATCCCGTCCTTAAAGCAGATTTTTCGCAGCAATGATCTCGGCGAGGAGAACGTGATCTCCCTGAAGAGCCTGAAAGGAACCGTGGTGAGGCCTGCTTTGAAGAAATAGACGCGCATGATACAGTTTTTAAGGAACGAACCTGACTTCTGGCGGACTTAGTATTTTTGGCTGCCCTTACTACGAACATCTTATGACCCAGTACGCGCAACTTTTATGTTCGTTATAAGCGGATTCGGCTGTATAACCACCGGTCAAGCACGCCGACGAGCTGCACAATCTGCCAATTGAGAGATGTGTGCCGGCTGGGCAAAGTGTCTGAATTGAATAGATAGATGAGATGGGTTCGATACAGGGGCAGTGTTGCAAGCGAAACTACTGGCACGGCCGCTAGATCGAGCGGTAGTTACTACTGCGCAGTGTCAGTTATGAATCAACGGCAGCGATTTCAGATGTTTGGATAGCAGTCACTGGGTGTGCCATGCTGGCCCAGCCGGCCAGGTGGCGTGTGTCGCCTGTCTAATGAGCTGTCCATCATCTGCGCTGCTACCGAGTGCAGTCAGCGCGCACACAGCAAAGAATGGAGCTCAAATTTGAACAGCGTAGGCTTATCGACAAAAACATACATTACGTACTTAAATTTGAACAGCATAGGCTTCGAGGCGAAAACGTACATTACGTACTTAAATTTGAACATCATGGGCCTCGAAATAGCCGCCTACCAGGTAATAAACACTTTTAGGCATTCTTCCCAATGTTGATAAGCGGTGGCCGCGAAGTCATTTTCCGTAAGCGCATCCATAATTTTCCGAGATTCGCCCTGCATCTCGGGAGTGATGTGAAAACAGCAAGCGAATGTGATAACGGCAAGAAATAAACACTTGGCAGCGCTCGTATCGTTTTGAGTTCCTCCTTTGGTCCTGTCGTGTTGCGCGCTGCTCTATTTTTATGGATTACCAACTCGCCCACCAAGCAACACTTCTGAAAGCATATTGAATCGGGAGAAAGAAGTCAGCCGGCGCGAAATTTGGCGAGTAGGGCAGATAGGGGAGTGATATAATGTTGGTCTCGACGAGAAACTCAACATAGAGCCATTCTCAGAGTGCTGAGGCAGACTGCAACACTCTGCTCGTTCTGCTCAGTGGTTCACAGTCGGAAGACAAACATGGCAGTTACGTTCCGTATATTCAGATCCGTCGACAGGATTATTTTCAGTGAACGTTACGACACATGAAAAAATAAATGCCATCGCCTTTATCGTGCTCTGACGATAATCATGCACGAGTGTCACATACGAAAAGTGACAGCAGCAAAATAAGCTGCACTGACGTGGCGAATTCCAGGAAGGAAGACACGAACGCCCAAGGAAGAAAATGACGATGATAAGGATGACGTCTAATAATAATGTGGCCATAGGCACGAATGTATAAGAAGAAGATGGCGTGATAAGTATAAGAACGCGTGAGATGACGCGGCAGAGCGGGTGTATCTGTTCTCGCTTCGGCGAGCGCGGCTTCGGCCGCTTATCTGTTTTTTGAGCAGCGTCCGCTCCGGCGGACGCAATTGTTGCTGCGACGCGCGTCTTTCCTTTCCTCTCTCTCCTTCCTCTGATCTTTTAACTCTCCTCTATCTGCACGTGGCAGCGGTGGTGGCTTGGCTCGAGCCAGTAGCAGGCCCGTGCAATTTCCTTTTCATCCTTCTCTCAGTCACAACAACAACAACAACAGCGGCAGAGCGGGGGCAGAAGACCTGAGTAGCTGAGAGGGAGCATCGCCGGCCGTCACTCCGGGTTTGCCGTCCCTTCTCTCCTACGGCGCCGCACCGAAGGCCCCAAATGTGTCTGCGCCTGTTCTCAGAACCAGCGTCCTCTCAACCGCCTGACGCACAGGGGTTCCCTTAACGCTGACGCCACTAACCGCCTGCAATGCACTGGGTTTCTTCGGACGCCAGCGCTAATGGTTCCTCCAACGTGGACACAAACGTCAACTCCGACGCTTACTCACCCAACCCAGCAGTCCCGAACGTTCTGAGCAGAAAACTCTGAACGTTCTTCTTAGTACTTTTTGTTTGGCTTCGGTTAGATTTGGGCATTGTTTAGTTCTGTGTGTTTCCTAATATTTTGAGCAGTGTTATTAGGGTATTAAGGTTGCTTCAGTTTTCATCATAGGTTTTGTGTGGTAGTGTTTGTTGTTTTATAGTGTGTATTAAATATGTGCTTGCATCTTCATTGCGCCTCGCCTGCCCATCTGATCTGCCTGAGCGGTCTCCTTTGAGATTCATGACAAATTCCCAGACACGTTCAATGTTGTCCGGGGTGCTGGCCGCGCAAGGTCTCCCAAGGAGCTCCCCGTTGTGAAGGGACGCGCTGACACATGTTAAGCGCATATGACGCTTAATATTTCGGGTACGACTAACTGCCTGGTCTCTGTATGACTGCCGAAGCAAGACTACCGTCTGTATGGCCGAATTTTAAAGTGTAAAGTGAAGCTTTACATTGGTTTGTTGTTCCAACTGTTCATCAATGTTCCAGTCGCAAACTACGACTTAAAGACGTTAACGCAATTAGCGCTAGAACAACCGCCCATGAGAGAGGATGTCCAGCCTCAAATCCGTCTAGGAGAGAAGGTGCGGAGTATTGCTTCACCCCCGCAGGAAAATTACTCCATTTTGAAAATCCCCGGACTGATCCGAATTTTGACAGCCAAAGTGGTTCTCGTGACGAAGTCATCGTTCCAGGAAACGGCTTGTCCTGTCGAGCAAAGAGAGTGGGCCGAAACTAGCCACTGCTTCAGCTTCGGGGAAGCTCTTTGCAACCACGATCTTTGAGGGCCTCATTTCGTTGTCTGATGGTCTCTAAAAAGCAGATGCGGCTTTATGCACTGTCACCTGCCGGCTTGATCTTCTGCAGCAGAAGGGAGGAAGAAACTCATTTCCTTGAACGAATGCGGCGTTTTAGGTGTGCAGAGAGTCTTGCCGAGCTTTGGTGCGTTTCTATTTCCGAAGAAACACCTGCTCGTCCGCGCATGGTGATTCCAAAGATGGCCAATCATAAGAATTGTTATTACAGCAGGCTACCGGAATTTTCTTGGTCTTGCTGTTTTACTATAATTCTGAACACATTACTCTTCCTGCCCATGGCTGAAGACCTCTCCTAAATGTTCAAAATTTTTTAGAAAACTGACAAGTCAGTCCATCTTGGGCATGTACACAGGGTCCAGTGAACCGGCTGCACTTATGAGTGTGGCTACTGACGGCACAAAACAATCTGTTTTGCTAAAGGGCCTGATGCCATAACACGTGAACAGAAATAAGTGGGCATATTGCGCAGATTTTCAAGTTCATTTCTTGCCCCTTGGTGCGTTGTCCAGGGCAGCGCAGGTCCCAATAAGGGCCTAATTACTTATTTTATTTATGCCTGAGGCCTCTTATGCCGCTGTGAAGAAAATGGGCGCAGGATCACAGAACGTTCGCCAGGCCTCCAAGCTTGAGCCTCGCTACCAATTAACGCCACTTCTTTACAAACTAACTTCGCCAAGATGGCTGCCGGTGAGAATTCACCACCGTCTCGGAGCAACACCGCTCTTAGGCTAATACACATTGATGAAAATACAGCAAGGCATCTTCAGTTAAGGCATCGCGAGTTAAATGCCTCGATTCTGAGCGTTACTAACATGAAATGCATCGTACTGGGGGCGCTGGCCATTAATTTCCAACAGCTCGGACTCATTGAAATGCCCTTACATTTAAGAACGCAAAGCCTCTTTTAGTTTTCGCTTTTGTCGGGGTGTGGGCACCGCGTCCGTAAATCGATCTTGCAGAATCGTGCTGCACCGCAGAAATGAATATTTTACAACGTTAGCGGCTCCTATCTCTTTCCTCAGTTTTACACCGTCGGCGCTGTACACAACTAGGTGAGTGCGACGGACACCGGAATACGTGGTACAACATGCGTCATGCGTGACGACGCTAGATGCAGAAAAATCAGCGTTTAAGCTTGTGCAGCTGACAGGGAGCACGAAAGAAGAAGGCGACAGGAGCAATTTTACAAAAGGAGTCGACGACACGAGCGTTCTGAAGATGAAGAACGTCCAACTCCAGTGAGAATTGCAGGCTGGGCTATTTGGTTGGTTTACATGTTGGGTAGTGAACAGCACCAAACACGCGCGTGGTGTACAGGCTCCGAGATCAGTTACCTCTAGAAATTGTGGAAGCATTCCATACCGCAAGACAGCAAGAGCAGCGCTTTAGTAAGCCCTCTATTTTGCTGCATGAGAAGGAATTGGGAAGTGCATGAGAAGTGAGAGGTTGTCATTTCTTCGATACCTTTCTTACATTAATAAGGACTCA
Organism: Amblyomma mixtum; assembly: GCF_055824585.1. NCBI lineage: Eukaryota > Metazoa > Arthropoda > Arachnida > Ixodida > Ixodidae > Amblyomma > Amblyomma mixtum. The sequence goes on along the minus strand of NC_143019.1, from coordinate 137,048,184 downwards.
ATTGCAAGACAGCGCTCGTCATCTGTTGCCTACCGGTATCGTTTGTGTTCTCCGCGCTGCTCAGCGGCCAAGCATGAAACCTTAATTATTGCAGCGCCTGTGATTATTATTGCTGAAATACCACGGCGGAAGCAAGACATTGATACTACAAAGCGATCCGGCGAGCTCGAGATCGGGAGTGACCTCGCCGAGCCTGCCAGAACGATACTGCATTACGTAACGCGGAGGCAGGAGCAAAGGGATGTAGGCGAGACGACTCGTCGGCTGTGGCAGTGGGAGCCGAAACAAATTTGCCTAGACGCGAAGACCTGCATTTAGAGCCACGGAATTCCACATGAATCGCCGTACACGCACGGAACCACGCGGGAACGGATTCGGTAAGCCAGGGCAGCACTCAAGCAACTAAACTCAGGGGATGCAGCCGAGGCATTGCCGAAACAATTTCCTGGACAACCTGTTCAGCTACATCTGCTCTGTATGCGATCGGCGGTGGTTCGAGAACCATCTCTCTCTCTCGGCTCTGCCCCAGCAACCAGTACTCTCGTTGTAATTTCCCCACAGCAACCCCACGATAGCGCGGCTGTGCTAACTTCGGTGTTCAACTCTCGTAACCTTCCTGTGAGTTTTTTTTTGTTGTATTTAACTCATACTGCGGGCGCTTCTCGGACACAAGCAAGTGTGGTTTAAAGATTTCGCCAAGTGCAAGAAAGAAAATGATAGAAAAACAGGGGCACGAAAACCACACTAACCTGAAATATCGCAATCCGGGAAAAAAAATAAAAATTAAGCAGAGGTAACAAAGAAGTCATGCGCTTAAACCAAAAGAAGAAAAAATAATGCACTTGAAAGATCACTTCCAAATTCTATGTCCTCAAAATAAAAAATTGGCAGAGGCTCAGCTTGGTTAAGCCCGGAAATTGCGAAAGCAACTTCATCCGTTTCTTCAGCCCGCATCCGCCGTGTCTACCGCCGCTCCGCGCCGACGGTTGGTTGGTTGCGACTGAGAGAAGGATGAAAAGGAAGGTGCACGGGCCTGCCTACTGGCTCCAGACGAGCCACCACCGCTGCCACGTGCAGATAGAAGAGAGTTGAAAGATATGTGGAAAAATAAACACCACTCATTAAACTTGGCCCTGCACTTGTAGATGCACCCGCATCAAGCGATGTTGACCGGCGTGCTCGCCAGGCTGCTGCATACGCACGTTCTTTAGCTAGCCGTTCTTCCCGTTCTTCGTCTGTTTCTTCGGCGCGGCGCCGTCGCTCGACCGCAGCAGATCGTTCCAGCCTCGCCTTGTACACATCATCCGAGATAGCGCACTGAGAAGAGCGCAGCTGCAGCCCCCCCCCCCCCCCCCTCGTTTTATCCCGCTCTAGCTCTCTCGGCAGCGGCGCAGCCGGCGTGTAATGCTGTACCTCCACCATCGATGGCGCGAGCTTGGGCCCCGGCTCTCGGTCTGTCGTGACGTCACGTGGTGGAGCGGCGCAGCTGGCTTGTAAGGCTGTACCTCCGCCATCGATGGCGCGAGCTGGGGCCCCGTCTATCGGTCTGTCGTTACGTCACACGGTCACGTGACGCGCCGCTGTGTAAGCAGGCGCCACGACTATAGTGAACTAGAAGTATTCTAGTTCACTATAGCCACGACCACCGATGGCAGAAAAGTGCAAGCAGTATTGCTTTTGCAATAAAAGCAATGCCATCGACAGAGGAGCAACCAACTGCCACACTCACTGTTTCAATGCTTTACGGTGCTATGAAAGAGAATATTTATATTATTTAACGTGGCTGAACGGCTGCAGTACTGTTTTGTTTAAATTAGGCATTGTTGTTAGAACAGATCCTCTAGGTAAACTCAGTGGAATATCTTCAAATGCCGACGACAAAGCCACAGCGCTGAAGCACCGGATCATTCCGAAAGGTGGATTGTTTAGGAGCGAGGGTTACAGGCGACACAGCTATGCGGGTGCTAAAGACCTGCGTGCAGCTTTTCTTTATAGCCGTTTGGGAGCGGAAAAGTGGGCGCTTGTTATCCCTGTTCTCACTTTACAACTTAAATTCAGGTTCAACGTGAGTCTTGGGGTTACTCTTCTTGTGGTGAAGACGGCCACAATCAAGGCAACCTTTATTGCTTTCAGTGCGGAAGCTCTATTCCGATGGGCAAATCCAGAGCAAGATCTTGAGGTGTTCGTGGTTTTGTGCCAAGTGAAATAAATAACTAAAATAAATAAAGCAAATGTTGCCGCAACAGGCATTCTAACCCGCAGTGGCACGAAGAGAACAGCATCGCCGGCCAGTGCACGAGAGCACTATAGGTTATCGCCGCAGCCGGCCACACTTTGCGCCAAGCTGCAACACACTCTCGCGCTGTGCACTACACGTCGTTGTCCTCAACAACTTACATCTGTGGTGCGAAGAACAACAGATAAAATTTTCCGTTTTCATTGTCGTTGTTACCGCTTATGCAAATCTGCTTTCCCACGTTCTCAGTATTTAGGCAAACATTCTGCCATTCTTTTTTCCACTCAGTAGGGCGTTAAGCCCCATTGATAAATGCGAACCCCAGGTGGTCGACATTTCCGGAGCCCTCCACTACGGCGTCTCTCATAGCCTTAGTCGCTTTATGACGTTAAACCCCATAAACCAACCAACCAAATGCAAACTCAGATCTGTATTGCTGGATAACAAATTTCAATTACAAGTTTAGCTTCAGACGAAAGCCCATGTAGCGAAGAATGGAATGTTCGTGGCTGCTCTTAACACGGACTGAAGTACTGGCGTGAGCGCTCACCTGTCTTTTCTTCGCAGACGTCGAACCTGTCTGCGCGTGACATCACCGAAGAAATTAAGGGAGCGGAAAAGAAGATCCAAAGAAGGAAGCGGGAAGACGTCATGTTGCCTATCGCTCGAGCTGGCTGCCAAGTGCGCGTAACGGTTCTTGGGCCTTTATATCCTAGTTTAGACCGCGACCTGGCTTGTACAATGGCTGGGTTCAGTGCCTGTTTCTGAGTGTGCGGATGACAGGCTGCGCGGTCACACATTTATTTTATTGCATTAAGCACGCAAGTGATGTAGAGCAATCCACTCAAGACATATGACCGGGCAAGCCATATACTCCAGAAATGAGCCATCCCAGCGCCCAGACGACTGACGGCTTTCAAGGCACACCACAGTGAAAAATGATGCGAAGGAAAGCACAGGGGACATGCCAGCTGCACAGATAACACACTGCGGATATTTCTCAGGGGAGCAATCGCTGTTTCCAGGAAACTGCTTTTTGCAAGATGCTTCGGGGCGCATTCGTGACAGGCAGCCGATGGCGTATGCCGTGCAATATTTCAATGCGGCGGCGAGCAGGGGCCCCAATTAAATTTGATAAACCAGCGCGTTCATCTTTGCGTAGATATAAATCCTGGGAGGCCACGTATGTTTGCACCATCAATAATTGTTCTCTTCTGCTATTACTGCCGTGCTTTCCCTTGTCACGTCCATATATTTATGCGGTGTAGCAACGCTATGCGAAAGCAGGGTTCCTTGTTTTGATTATTTAATTTTCTTCAAATCCGGGAGTTTTTGCTCGGTGCTTATTTTTTCTCATTGATTCAGTGTCTTTCGGTGTCCTGTTTCTATCCCGGAGAGAAATGGTGTTATAAACCATTTAATTCGAAACATATGCCGAACAGTTCGCGCAATGACGCACAATTAATCAATGCACGAACCTGTCAAAAAAATAAAAACGTGAATTCGAGGCTCTGCGGAGTACCAAGTTATCACTGAACTTACTCAAAAAAAATGAATATATAGATTTTGAGAGATTTTTCAGCCATCGCAGCATGCTCTTTACGGCTCAGGGAAGGCTGGCCGGAAAATGCGTCTAAAGTGGAACTTGATACGGAGACGGTAAAAAAAACCTAGGGAAGCTTTTCACAAGACCGACGATTTCTTTCTGTGCGCCCTCCAGAAGCTGCGAAGGCAACTTCAGGAGATGTGATTTTATACGATGAACTTCTGAGACTTCCTCTTTTACTAATGTTAGGTCTGAAGAGCTCACGATGGCCAAAACAATTCATTTCAGTTTTTTTCTCAATCATTTGTTACTGCTTGATGGCTGGGTCCTACTATTTTATGGCTGATAAATGTTTTTCACTGCCACCATACTGCACTTGATGCCTGGAGAAATTTCTCAGGAAATGAAAACTGGCCGCGAAGTTCCTGTTAACAAACTCTGCTCACTTTGTCTGAACCTCAAGGAGGTGTGCGCGGGAGCTGCGCACACATTTGTCTCCGACGTCAATGCTCTGTGCGTATGCCAGACCTCACACCAAGCGCTGCTTTTCAGGAAGGCATTGATCAGCAAGGGTGGATTCGAGAGGAACCGTGACTGAGTACATGGGGCTTCCGCAGACTCCGGGGATTTCACTGCGGTGCTTACTCGCTGGATGTTCGCAGGCAAGTAATTACCCCTCGCAACAGGTACAGTTACAAGAGCTACGACTGGGTCTTGTTGGTATAGTTGGTTTCCATGTGTGTGTTTTCTTGTATGTTGTTCGCGCTTTCCCAACCCTAAGGGAGAGTCATGTTTTCAGGCTTAGCAAGAACTTCCCGCACCTTCTCAAGTTTTTAATTTTTAGCAGTGCCATCCGTGAGTAGAAAACCCCTGCTTCACGAGGACAGTCCGGCTCACCGGTTTGTGTGAAGCTTGACATTGAGGGTGACCTTGGGAAACCATCAATAAAATAATAAACATTGCCGCGGCCGGGATTCGAACCCGCGACGGCAGGAGCTGATCAGCTTCGCTGGCCACTGCGCGAGTGGACTATGCTATCGCGGCTTTCGCTAATGCGCTAACATTAGGTGGCTAAATTGACACCGGAAGTGTCCGCAAAATGTGTCGCCGGAAGTTGGTGCCCTGTTATATCATCGGTCATATCCCCTCATTAATCATGTAAGTTATGAGACAAGAGAATGAAAGTAAAAGAAAATTGGGGTCTACGTGCGAGTCAAACCCGGACCGTCGGCGTGCGTGACGTAACAGGATGGCGCAAAACTTATAAATTGATGACGTCACACCCGAGCTGAGTCAATATCGCGGCCAAGTGCAGACAGCAGAAATGATGGAAAGACGCGCGGCGCAAAAACGTGTCCGCCTAAGCGACGACGATGGTTTGAGCAACATATATCGAAGTGCAGATGAAATCCGAGCTATGTCATCACTGATTGACCTTAATGTGATGGCAGTATTCCCGAAAGCATTCACTAAAATTTTGAGCAACCGTTAGTAGTGCAGCATTCCGGAGCATTTCTCTTTGCATATACGTTACAGTTATAGTCAAGTTGGATGCTAGCTTGCGATAGTGGATCGGACCGATGACGTATGCACGTTCAGTTGCAGGCGCGGTTGAGGTGTCTGCCGATATGTCGAGATTTGAGAGCCACTGCGCCCTTTTCTCTCCTCTCCTCAAAACACATGCTTTCGCATTCCTCCACGTAAGCATTAAGTGCCTTCATAATTTGTTCTTGGCGGTGTTCTCGCGCTGTGTATCGCACATCATCTTCTCCATCAACTACTTCCACTATCAAACTAATATTCGCGCTTTTAGCTATAGTGACAGTGAAATGTGCGCTGCCTGTGTTGGCGTCGAAAACATTGTGGCAGAAACACGGAACTGTAGCATAGGCCACCGGTGGTCATTAGGTAAATTGGTACCGCCGATGAAAATGTTAAAGACACGCATAAGTGGCGCCCTGGGCCAGTGGACACCTCAATCGAGCTTTCAGGTACGTGGCTGTTGTGTACACCTGCAAAAAACTGCTTTCGCGCAATATTTCAAGCTGAGCAATGCTTAACCGCCAGGCAGTCTTTTGTTGCTCTCCAGTAAGCAAGAATATCAGTGTGCGCTTCAAAAAAAAAAAAGAGCATCAGCGCATGGGAACCATTGTGGCAAGTGGCCGAACCGGCAACTTGCAATTTCCGGCGTACTCTTCTGTAGCGTTTCATTATTGCTGGTGCTAGAATCACGAAGTCTCGCACAGCACTGAAAGTTTGCACCCTCACAGACAATGTTAAAACAACGTTGAAAAATATGACAAATGTATCTATGTGCAACGCGACAAAATAAGGACGTGACACCTTTACTTCGTAAGTCACTTTCTGCACACAGGAGCTGATCCCGAGGCTGTCGCTGTGTCACCTTCGTGCACTTTTGCGTACACACCCAGACACCTGTACAGCGTGTGGAAGTAACGGTCTCGAAGGAGATGCCCTCGACCCAGCGTGGCATGGTCAGCTAGAAACCAGCTACCAAGTGACAAGGAGGGTGGTCGTGTTGTAAGCCAGAGAATGGGTCGGTGCCAAAGGTTCACAAACAAAACAAAATTAATACAGCAAAGAGACGATACAGACGATTCGCTAATCACTCGTACGAGCTCATAAAATGTGATTTACAATACAAGGCAACAAGTGCAAAGTCGCCGGAAGTTGGTCCCCCTGTTACATCATCGGTCATATCCCCTCATTAATCATGTAAGTTATGAGACAAGAGAATGAAAATAAAAGAATACAACAAAAGCTTTGCACCTAAAGTACACTAATACAGGAGACACACAAACAAACAGAACACAGTTCCTTCACCGGGCACTGCGACAGTCCGATGACTGGAGGACTCCGACGGGGCCTTCAAGATGACAGACGCGCTCTGCCGCGCTGTTCGGTGGCTGGGAGAGTGGTTTCGAAACGTGGAGTCGTGCGGGCGCGCTTCCCAGAAGCTTAAACGGAGGCACAGACTGGCTGACAGCGTCAACGTCCTTAACATATAGGCGCGCGCCGCGTCGCTTCTTTTCTTCGTGCCAGGGCAGGTGCGCGCATGCACTCAGTATTAACCGCACAGTCACTCTTCTCGCCGGGCGCTCGTGGGCAATAAAGCCTCTTGATAGTTGGCATTGGTCAGGTTTGGAGACTGGTTTCTGGAAAATTCCAGTTCTTTTCGACGCGGCCCCGCCGACGCACGGGCGAAGTGGAGAAGGCATCACGTATCAGGCCCGAGGTTACGCACTTTCCGTCGGAAATGAGTTATATTTATACTCCCCCAGTGTTCTAGAAGCATCGACGTGGCGCGCAGGCGAAATTCCTCCTTAGCCTGCTTTCCGAATGTGCGCCTAATTGTTTGACACGCTGAAACATCGATAAAAGTCTTCTCATACTTCTTGGCTACCACTGACAATTGATTGGTTATTGTAGTGGAGTTTTACTGCACTAATACGTGCAAGTGAGCAAGCCTTGTCTTTTCAGAAATCTATATCTGGGTCTGAAAACGTGAAAGCCGGCCTGCCATTCATTTCAGGGGTTTCATCTATATTTACCGATACCCGATAATCAACGGCTAACTGAATTAGTGTCCACGTCCTTCTCGTACTGTCAAAAAAAGTATACTTTGTGTAGTGTTGATCCGATGCTGGCAGCGTTGCTGCGGCAGGCCAGCGAGTGTGTAAGATATCCCCCACTGGACCGTCAGACTGACGCAGGATCTCATCGCCTTGTCTCGGACTGTGACAAAACTCGCGAGTGATGCCCTCGTCAGTCTCGCGCTTCTCTGCAAGCCTAGTGACAGACTGGGCAAGTGTCATCCGAGCTGGTGATCCCGGAACAACTGAATAGGATGCGTTACTAATTAGCACTTCTTAATGAGATGCGTTAGTATCCTTAAAAGTGAAAGTCAAACTTGTGACCAGGTAGCCACATTCACACCCAAACTAAAGTGAGATGAGACGGGAGCGGTGTATATCCGAAGACAGCAACGGAGTGAAATCTTCTTACAAGCAAATTTTACACCAAATTTCTGGCATCAGTCATCGGAAGCGTGAGTGTTAATTACTACTTTTCTGCTGTATTGCGCTCCTGACTTTGTTCTAAATTTATTACTTAATGCTCTTTGTGGTCAGTATCAATTTATTCGCTCAAGATTTCATGGGTACTTGTTAGTTTGCTATGACTTTCGTTTTGTAGCCTTCCTTCTTTTTCTTTATTGCTGATCTGCTTTTTTCGGTTATTAATCATTTGTGACCAATGTCTTGTTTCCTGAATATTGTACTTGCATCTTGAATTCTGTATACCCACCCTGCGAGAATATCTTCCTGGGATTGCAGGATTAAAAAATTGAATAAATAAACAAGGCGAAGGTGTGCCATATCGACACGCCAACACAACTAGTGAGCGGCCGAATGTGTGCCACTTGAGGAGAGTGCCGCGCTTGCCGTTCGGCGCCCTACTTTAAGAACTACCTCCCAGCCTTCCACCGTTCTAGCTCGAAAACTGAAGAAAAAGTTTTTTTACAGTAGCGTCTCCCCCTAAGAGGTAGCGAATGGAGAAACCTGAAAACTCAACCCCCATGGGGCTTTGAGGCATTGAAAATAAATAAATAAATAAATAAATAAATAAATAAATAAATAAATAAATAAATAAATAAATAAATAAATAAATAAATAAATAAATAAATAAATAAATAAATAAATAAATAAATAAATAAATATACCTGGTTCTGCCGGCGGCTTTTTGAGCTCCAGATGTCGAGCGAATTTACACGCTTGCTAAGTTGACTGCTGATACGATGAGGGTCGTCGGAAGTATTTAGTGGGCAGCTATATCACAAATGGCGCCTGTAATTAAAGGAATAAAATTGCGCAAAGGAATTTAAGAAGAGAACGAAAGAGACGTGAGGACAGGACAGAGCGCAAACTTCCAAGTAGTTTTTTTATTTCTGAGACACCAACTGCTTATGTACCAAATAGGAAATCAATTATCACAGGCATTACTAAAGGAATATTTGACCACATTTGGTATATAAGCAGTTGGTGTCTCAGAACTAAAAACTAGTTTGAAGTTAGCGCTCTGTGATGTTCTCACGGCTCTCTCGTTTTCTCCGTCAATCGCTTTGCGCAAATTTATTCCTTTATTTGCTGTTATGAACCAACTCGCCCAGACGAAAGTGCTTTTTGGACGCCTATAAGCACTTTCGCATAAAACATTGAAATCCTGAAATTCTTAGACATAGCCCTCCATGGTTTTCAAGTTTCTGCGCATGCTGACCTGGAGAGCCCGCCTATAGGTTTCGTTTAAAAAAAAAAAACGAAACGCGCGGTGCGTCTCACTTCCTTGAGGATACCTCAACCGCGACGTGAGAGGGAACGAAGGTGAAAGTGAAGGAATAAATAGAGACGATGGTGCAGCAGTGGAGCACTCCGGAACAATTTCGAAATCATCGAAACCCGGTCGCCGAACCCGGGCACTCCTGCTCAGTAGCCGAGTGCTCTAAAAAAATAGCGGCTCGTCTTTTGGGGCGCCCAATAAATAACGGAATCGCCGAAGGGCGAGAAGGAACTCGCTCCTCTCCTTTGTTTGCTTAGAGGTAGAGGTCTTCGAGAGGGGACCTTAAAATGAGTGCCCCCATGTCCTCTTTTCTTTAAAATTAATTGCAGGCGCTGTACAGTTTTACAAGAAATGAAGACAAGCCAGAAAATACGTTCAATATACGGTTAGGGGCGCCTGTCGCTGGGATCTCCGATGGATCCTAGCGAAAGACCTTGCGGGGCTATGTTTCCGAACCAACTATATTCGTTGGTTCATTACGCGCCTCGATTTACAAGAGCGGAGCTGCAGAGGACTTACAAACGCCTGTCTAAGCGCTCCTTGGACGAAATTCATGCAACGGCACGCAACTGTGACAAGGAAAAAGAGCTGTGTATAGCCAATGTTCAAAGCGCCTCTATATTAGCAAACGTACTGAAAAGCAACGCACACTGTCTGGGGCTGAGATCGCTGAATGTTTTCGAGAACTTCTATGTCGGATTCATGAACGCCATCAATCGTAACGTTGGTGCAAACGTAAACGAAGCGACGGCGGCTGATAGAGGCCTTCAACGTCCGGCCGGCAGCAGTTTTCATTTCGGCTGTTGCTGGGAGGAGCGCAGCGCTCGAAGCCAGCAATCACGGAGTCCTCGTATCCGTTTCCGCTGCTTTGCGTCACTCTTCTCCTATTTCGTCATCAGAGGTTCCCGAGTTTGAATCGTAGCGGCGGGAAAAGGTGTTTCGACTTGGAATCAAAATCTCTTAGCAATAAATGCGCCTTTCGCTGCCGGACAAGCAGCAACAAAGCCACGAAATGCCGAACTATCCAACTTTACTAACAAAAAAAAATTGATAGCGTTGTCCTCAGTGTCCCTTTACGCTCCGCTTCAGATTACGACGCAACAGCGTTAATGGGTTAATGGCTGTGTGTGCGGAATCAGTTATTCTGTATTTTGCATTCATTGCCGCCACAGCGGCTGGTGATGGTGTTCGGCTGCTGACCCGAAGACATGGGTTCGATCCCAGCCGCGGCGATGACATTTCGATGGGGGCGAAGAGACAGGGGCCCTGTATTGTGGGGTGACAGTGCACGTTAAAGAACACCAGGTGTTTGAAAATATAAGGAGTCCTCCACTACGGCATACCTCCCGCCTGAGCCGCTTCGATACCTTAAACCACATAACCCAAACCACACTATTGAGTCCGTTGAAGTAGATATCAGAGGAGGCATTTCGTAACCAGTTGTGAATATTTCGATAGCTTCATTCTCTCCTCTCTTCGACCTGTCTTGTGCGTGGCCTTGGTCGCAGGTGGCGTTCGAAAGCGCGTTTCCCTTTGGACTCCTTCCATGAGTTGCGTAAACACTTCCTCTGGACCCTTTCGTCCCGCTGATGTGAGCTCTGTAGCTTCTTCGAACATACAGAAACGCCGCGAGCCCACGTCTGACGACAACGACTCAGGTACAGATGCCCCTAATCGCGATAATCGCGACTGTCTCGCAGCGCCTTTTCATGCATCGCCTGGTTAATTGTGACGCTCTTAGATGGGTCCACATTCGCTGTCGCTGCTTGCATTGGTTTGGTCAGGAGATGCGACCTTTCTTTCGTGCGTCTCCACCTGCCCCGACGCTGTCCACTGCTCCACACGCTGAACGATTTGATAGGAAAAGCATCAAGATCCTAGACCACACTGCGTCAACCACGCCGTGGTCTGTAAAGGAGCGGAGTCGTTATGTGTACAGGGCAATCTTCTCTGGGCATGAAAGGCAGTCATGAAAGCTGTCAAGAAAGGCTGACTTCCAAGTCCGCGGATTTCACCCGAGAACCTCATTTTTGTTGTCAAGCTGGCTGCAGTAGAAGTACGTGTGCTTTTGGATGCAGTGTCGACAGCCCAGCGTTGCACTAGTGGGAGAACAGCATTTTATTAAGAGCTCTTCAATGCTCTGGTGAAAAATGTACTCCGGTAATTTGATGCGCTGCGTGTCGGCAGAAAGAGGACGAACTAAAAATGACATCGCCAGGACGTGGCGCAGCTGTCAGATATTTTAAGTGCGCTGCGTCCAGTTGATGTCCTTTTTCGTTCGTCCTAATTGTGCCTACACTCAGCGCATCAAAGTACCGGAATGTAGCCTATTTTCTCGCAATGCTGGGAAACACGTCTCCTGTGCTGAGTTTCCTTGCTACTGAACAAAACGTTGAGGACATTGCATTTTTACGTGGCACACAAGAACTGCGAGTGACAGGAGCCGGCACAAGAAAAGAATAAATGCAGCGGCCTTTGTTGTTTGTTCCCACTTCGCTGCGCTCCGACTTGGCTCCGGCTCTCAGGAAACGGCGGTAGGAGCTCGGCACCTAGCGCATCACTTACCAGGGCGGTACTCCTCCATTACTGTATATGATTGGTGTATTGGGGTTTAACGTACCAAAGATACTCAGGCTATGGAGAGACGCCGTAATAAAGGGCTCCTGAAATTTCGACCACCTGGGGTTCTTTAAGGCGCTCTGACATTGCACAGTACTCGGGACTCTAGAATTTTCCCTCCATCGAAATTCGACCGCAGCTGCCGGCATGGAACCCACGTCTTTCGGGTCAGCACCCGAGCACCAAAACCACTGAGCCACTGCGGCGACTTTTACTGTAGATGAGGTTAAGGCAGAAATTCCCAAGCTAAACTGCAAATCGGTCTCTGGCCCAGATGCGGTAAACAACAAGATCCTCCGTAACCTCGATGAACATTCTCTACACTCCTTAACTGAATACATGCATAAATAATGGTCGGAAGGCTCAGTACCACAAACATGGAAAACAGCAGAGATCATTCTGATTTCAAACCAGGCAAGGCCCTCAGCCTTGAGAACCTAGGGCCAAATTCGGTCACATCATGTGTAGGTAAGCTCATGGAACGCGTAGTTCAGATCCGCCTCAACCGGTTTCCGGAGGAGAACGAGCTGAACCCCTACACCATGATTGGTTGCCCCCTCGGCAACGAAGGCACCCCGTATAGATCGGTCCTCCCACCCTTTCTCTTCAACGTTGCAATGCTGAAACTTCCACACCAATTAGCGCAGATGCCGCAACTCCACCATAGCTTCTATGCGGATGATATCACCTTGTGGACCACCGAGGGCAGTCATACCGAAATCGAGGAAACAGTCCAGCGTGCCCTCGATATTGTGGGGAACTATGTAGACGCCAGAGGGCTGCAGTGCTCTCCGGGCAAATCTGGATTTCTTGTATTCCGCAAAACCAGATTCCTTGCGCAACCCCCTCTGGCCATCCAACTCACTTTTCGCGGTGGCGTCGCCATTCCTCAAGTACCAAAAATTAACATCTTGGACCTAATGCTACAGGAACACGGCTTCAATGGTGACGCGATAGAAAAGCTTCAGGGAACCTCGCAGCAAATTATGCGACTCATTCTCCGCATTAGCAACCGCCGCTGGGGCCTGAGGGAAAGAAATACTCTCCGTTTAGTACAAGCCTTGGTGATCAGCCGCATAGATTACATGCGCCCTTACCTACATCTCAAGTCAGCTGAAAAAGAGAAAGTGGAGGCTATAATCAGAAAATGCGTCAAACAAGCAGTTGGACTACCCATACACAGAACGACAGAGAAAGTGTTAGGCCTCGGTTTTCATAACACCCTAAGGGATACTATTGAAGCAGTCACCATCTCGCAATACGAACGGCTATCGGCCACAACAACTGGCAGACACATTCTCTCCACATTAGGTATAACATACGAACGCTAAGGCGGACTAACAACTGACCTTCAAAAATATATACATCTTTTGGTCATCCTACCGATACCTCGGAACATGCACCCAAATTTATACGCTGAACGTCGTGCAGAGAGAACAAAATCGTTGGGCAAGCCTTTTCTGAATGATACTTCGTAGTATATGTAGATGCAGCAGATTCCTCGGCTGACAAGATGGTAGCTGTAGTCACCACAGAACACGATACACTCATAACTGGGGGCACTATACGCAATCAGCACACACGTGATGGAGATAAAACAGCCATTGCTCTGGACATGGTGGGATGTTCGGCAGAAACCATTGTCAGCGACTCAAAATTGACGCTACGTAAGTACACGTTCTAAGAAGAATCTCCCCGCAAGCAGCACGGATTCTGCAAAATTCTCAGCCTACACGGAGCATTCGCCTAATCTGGACGCCTCCTCCCTTGCTGGTAATGAGGCGGCTCATAACCTAACTCGGGAATGATTGATTATTGTCCTGCCAATCTGCGGATCCGAGCAGCCCGCCCGCCCAATACTCAGGCAAGGACCGGTTGTTTTCTTAAAGAGAAATCCCGCAGCACTACAGGCTTGCAAGACACGGAATTCCTACCAGCAGATAAGACGCTCTCCAAATGACAGGCAAAAGCCAGGCGTAAACTTAAAACTAACACCTATCGGAATCCCCAATTGTGTAGCTTCTATTCGGAAGGACTCTACTATGACAAATGCAAAGATTGTGATAGCAAAGCCTATCTAAGCCATATGATCTGGAACTGCCGGCAGGCCCTACCCGCGAGTTAATTCATTTCCGACTCTGATCATTGGGAAGCTCTAATGCTCAGCCCCGACCCGGGGGCACAGCTCAAGCTCCTCCAGCTGGCTGAAGACTCCGCCGCTGCCGAAGGGATAGCGGCTGTCTTTAAGCGGTGGGTGGCTTCGGGTCGCTCCTCTGTACCGGCTAGTAATAAAGTTTCACCACCACCATCCTTTCATGTGTATGTCAATGTGAGCAAAACCAATGTGCCTTCACGGATAGGAGATTAAAAGTGAAAGTACTCTATAGGAAACATTGACGAAGTCGAGAGTGTGACGGAATCCCGTCTGGCCGGAGGGATACATTTCAAAACACAGAGACGCCGACCAGTAAAATGAAAATTGTAATTGACGTTTCGGCGCCAGAACCGGGGCCTTGCTCAGGTGAACAAGGCCCCCATGAAAAGGACACATTGATTAGCTAATCTAAGATTGCGAGTGCAAACGTTGATCCCCTGCAGCAATCTGGGGCTTCGTTTCTACAAATCCGTTATGACAATAGGCAAACTGTTCAACTTATAGACAAATATTTTATGTTGTTTATTTAACTAATTAACATGTTTTGTGGGTGAGCATGACGGCCGCTTGGTTATGCAACATTTCAATAAATATGGCGTTTGTATTCGTTTAAGCTTAACTCTCCATTTATTGGTATTCGCGCAAACCGGTACATTGCCCATTAAAAATTCTCCGCCAACACTGCCTCAGTGCTCGACTTAAGAGCGTTAGCTGCGGGAGCTTCAATTGTTTACATCGGTGTGCTTAGCAAACGTGTATAAGACCAAATCCAGAAATCGGGGATTCAGCAGATGTTTCCCTTTTTGTTTATTTATTTATTTACAAGTACTGCGGTCTCAACGAGACCAAGCAGGTGGGCATGTGCACAACATTTTCATTTCATTAACAACAAGTGATAAGTTATTCTCTTGTGTTTGACATGGAGGGGGGGGGGCAGCAAAAAGTGAACAAAAATTAACAAGTTCGCATTTCAATTTTGCACAATAACGACCTTCGCACAATCAGAAAAAAAAATGCACTTGCATGCGCTACTGCGCAGACGAAACACATAAAGAACACAACTGAATGAAAAGACGGGAAAATGGCACAGAAAGAATATTACGTTACAAAATACATAAGTAGCGCGTGGTCAAAATTGTCAGTGGAAAAAATTTCAGCCGGCAGATCGTTCCACTGACTAACTGTACGAGGAAAAAGGGAATTTTTAAAGAAATTAGTGCGTGCGTGGAAAGGCAGTAAATTGTGATCGGGACGGTGTCTTGATGCGCGTGGCAGGTATGGTTGAATGTACGGCCGTCCGTTGAATTTCAGTGACTTATGATACATCGTGAAAAGAAATTTAAGTCGTGCTATAGACCTTCGTGACTCTAAGATAGGTATGTGGTTGACAGCCATGAGTTGTGACGGGGAATATGTGGACCTGAACTTGTTGAAGATGAACCTGGCTGCTCGTCTCTGAATCATTTCAAGTTTACGTTTATCCTTTAAGTGAAAGGGATCCCATACTATTGCTGCGTATTCTAATTTTGGCAATATGCAAGTTCTGTAGGCCAGGATTTTTAAATCAGGTGGTGCTGTTTTCAGTTTGTGACGCAGAAAGCCGAGTTTTCGAGAGGCGGCTGCGCAAATGTTCTCAATGTGTTTTGACCATGAAAGAGTGTTTGTAAACGTTACGCCTAGGTATTTGTATTCTGTGACTTCCCTTATTTGGGTATTATTGATGCAATACGAAAATGAAAGTGGTTGTTTTCTGTTCGTAACGCGAAGTAAGACCGTTTTTTCTGTGTTTAGGGTCATGGACCAAGCCGAACACCATTCATTAAGTGCGGTTAAACTATTGTTTAATTGAAGTTGATCACCAGGGCATGTAACCTGTTTAAAAAGCAGACAATCGTCCGCAAACATTGTGATGTTAACATGAGGATGGATAGCACTAGTTACATCATTAACATATATTAAGAAAAGAATCGGTCCCAGTACACTTCCCTGAGGCACTCCGGATGAAACCGGTAATGCCTTGGAGACATGGCCTTTAACATCCGCGAAATGAGTGCGGTTTGAAAGGTACGCTCTTATCCAGTTTATAATAAATGCAGGAAAAGCGAGATTAGTAAGTTTTTCAAGAAGTTTGCCATGGGGAACGCGATCGAACGCTTGTTGAAATCAAGGAAGATAAGATCAGCCTACCCAGAAGAATCAAGTGTTAGAGCGATTTCATGAACAGTTGTTAAAAGCTGCGTACATGTTGACAAGCCCTTCGGAAATCCATGCTGGAATGGAGAGAGTAAGTTGTTATCTTCAAGAAAATTCGTAATGTAGTGAGCGATAATGTGTTCGAGTGTTTTGCAGCTCGTAGATGTGAGCGAAATGGGGCGGTAGTTTTCCACAAGCGGACGGTCACCCTTTTTGTGGACTACTATGACACGGGCCACACGCCAATCGTCAGGTAAGGTTGCCGTGTTAATAGATAAAGGAAAGATAGCTGTTAAAATGTGTGCAATAGGCTCGGCGTAACGGTGAAGGAAAGAATTGGGCATTCCGTCCGGGCCCTCAGAATATTTTTGTTTAACATTTAGCAGTAATGAAAGTACGCCCTCAAAAGATATGAAGTCTGACACTTATCATAAAGAAGACGAAGCCTCTGTAACACTATCTTCCTGGTTGAATACAGAGTGAACGTACTCATTCATTATGTTAGAGATTTCCTGGGGATCAGCGACAAGCGTATTGCGCTGCCTTATTTCTTGCAAGTGCACGTTCTTATTGCCAAGGTATCGCCAGAATTTATCGGGGCTAGTTTTTATGTACATCGGCAAGGTACTGGAAAAATATTTTTGTCGGGCTAGCAATAATGCATCAGAAAGCTGGGTTTGCAATTGACGAATATCTTCAGGGCTTCTGTTCTTTCGCTTTTTCGCGCGTTTTAGCCTACGCTTTAAATGCATAATTTTTCTGTCGACCCATGGGTGTGCTCGTTGTGGTTTAATATGTTTGGTCGCAACAAAGACACCAATGCAGTATTTACAGCAAGTTACAAACGCCTGCCATAGTGAAGTAATATCAGTTTTTGGTAAGTTGTCAACCAGCCTCCATAGTTCATCAAGGATAGATTGATCATCGGCATGAGTGAAGTCTTTAACAGTTTTGCGAAGCTTAATGTCTGGCTTCTTACAGTTCCCAAGCCTGCTAGTGAACAGCACAAGCTTGTGGTCAGATATTCCCTCTTCCAAGCATACTTCGAACTCTGTAATATTTTTGCTAACAAATACAAGATCCAACATTGAACCAGTGTCACCACTTTCACGCGTGGTTTCAAGTACAACTTGTTTTAAGTCGCATGCAATCATTATGTTAAGAAGAGGGCTATCTGCAAGCTGTATTTCAGGCCTATGTAACCAGTCTACAGCAGGCAGATTAAAATCACCCGCCATAATCTTGGCAGCAGCGTCAGCAAGCCGTGAACACCATTTGAAAAACTGCTCTTTTGCAGTGCCGTCTACTTCGAGGCCCCACCGAACGTGCATACGAAGCGCTGCGTCGACTTCTGGCTCTACATTTCACGGATCCGCCCCAGTGACGAGGGATTTCCTGGCAAGAAGTCATCTGCACATGCGCGCCCAGCCAGCTCGACCCAACAAAAAGCGGAGCATCTTCGGCCACCCGTCACTTGGCAGCAGCGGCAGCAAGCCGTGAACACCATTTGAAAAACTGCTCTTTTGCAGGTTAGTAGCCTATGTTTCTATAATATCCATTTTAATAGTATTTCTGCTGCTGCTGCTGCTGCTGCTTCTGCCATTTGCTGACATTTGTTGACATTTGCTATGCTTTTTGCATTACTGAGATTCGTTTTGCGAGTACTTCTGTACACTTCAAGCAATGTCTGATTCCTGTTGCACGTGTGATGTGATCATCTCTGAGGATGAGCCATTTGTTTAATGTTCCAAATGCGAGAGCAACTATCACTTTGGAAAATGTGCTGGTCTTACTGAAAAGACCTTCAAATCGAAGTATGAGGCCACAAAGAAAGCCTGGCAGTGCCCATCATGCAGAAGTGCAGGAAGTAGCAATGCATGTAGTAAAGAGAGTAGTGGCTCTGAAACAGATATCAAACTCGCGCTCTTCTCAATTAACCAAAAGTTAGAGCGGCTGATGCCCCTGGCAGAAAAAAATTGAAAGCATGGAGGAGTCTCTTAGCTTCATATCTTCGAGGTTTGATGAATTTGAGCAAAAGGTCGGCCATCAAGAGGCTGATATCATGGACCTAAAAAAGAGGATATCGGAGCTTGAGAAAAAGGATGACTTAAATCAGGCAGCACAAGCTCAGTTTGAAAAGGAGATACACGATCTTGAATTCCGAAGCAGGCAGCTGAACTTGGAACTACATGGCATACAAGAAGTGCAGGATGAGGATCTAACAGTCATATTAAATAACGTGGCTGATAAACTTCGAGTGCCTCGCTTGATGGAATCGGAGATAGCAACTGTTCATCGACTTCCCGCTAAACGTGATAAGACGCCAGGCATCATTGTGCGTTTTGCGAAGCAAGCTACAAGAGAAAACTGGTTGAAGAACAAGAAGAACCTAAAAGATAGCGACCCGCCCATTTTCATGCAAGAAAATTTAACACGCCGAAATAGAGAACTGCTTCAGGCAACTAAAGTCGGTGCCAAAGAAAAAGGCTATAAGTTCACTTGGTATGTCAATGGAAAGGTTTTCGTTAGGCGAAGTGAGGGAATGAGTGCCATTCATGTGAAGGGAAAGAGCGATTTGGATCGGCTATAGCACTCAGCATGGCATCTTTCGAGTTTCTTCTTGAAACATAATCGACATGCAGCAGATGTATTATCTGCCGAGTGACTTGAACCGCACTGCTTCGTGTGTTGCGCCGACAACGCTTAACGCTATTCACCTGAACGCACGCTCTGTAAAAAACAAGATATTGTGTTTAGACGAGTTCTTTGGCGAATTTTCATTTCCTTTTTCTTTGATCATGCTCAGTGAGACTTGGAGCACAGATGATTCCGACGTTTTCAGGATGACCAATTACAAAACTTATTACTTGAACCGCTCCGGCCTCCGGGGGGGGGGGGGGGGTGGAGTGGCTTTACTGGTGTCAGATGACATTGAATGCGACAAGTTGGACTCGTACAGTCTTATTACTGAAGATTTTGAAGTGCTATCAGCCTGTACTGGAAGGTTCGTGTTTTCTGTTTTCTATCGTCCACCGAAGGGAAATATGGTTAGGTTTTTGGAATTTTACGATTGTTTTCTTTCATTTATAACAGATAACAAATACACTCTAATAGCTGGAGGTGATTTTAATATCGCTATGTTGAAGGATAACTCCTCTACTAGAGACTTTAACGCAGTCTTGGCCTCGAACGGATTTATTAATCTTATTAACGATCCAACAAGGGTAACACAAGAAAGTGAGTCACTTCTTGATCTGCTGATTACGAACACTTCCCAACCGATAGTTGAGTCGGGCGTAATATCATGTGCGATCAGTGACCACCTTCCAGTGTTTGCATGCATAAATAAGACTAGACTGGTAAAGTACCGACAGGAGAAAGCGAAGTACCAAAGTATAACCAATGCTACCCTGAATTCATTTCACAGCTCACTGGAACAAGTTGAGTGGGATAGTATTGACGTTACCAGTGACGCAAATGAGGCTTACGATGAGTTCCTCCGAGTATTTAAACAGCTCTACCATTCCTCTTTCCCGCTAAAAGTGCGTGCAATAAAGCGTAAAACTCGCAAACCTTGGATATCTTCTGAGTTGCGCCAAGAAATTAAAACGAAAGACAAACTGTACAAAATCTTTTTAAACACACGTTCAACAGATGACCTAAGCATTTTTAAGAAATACAGAAATAGATTAACAAAAAAGCTACGTCTCGCTCGTGCGGAATACTTCGCGACATTTCTTGAAATTAAAAATGGTCGCCACGATCTGTTGTGGTCAAGGTTGAATTTCTTACTGAGGCGTGAGCAACCACAGACTGCCCCGCGGGCTTTAAAGCTTGATAATAAAGATGTATCCGGCAGAGAGTTGGCAGATGCCTTCAACAACTTTTTTACCACCCTTGCCCATAACACCCCGTCAAGTGATTTCAACACCTATTTTAGCTCTTACAATAGGGACACAATATTTCTGAACCCAGTTACGACAGAGGAGGTTATATCAGTCGTACAAAGCCTAAATAACAGCCATAGCTGTGACATTGACGGCATTCAAGTGAGGCCTGTCAAGCATGTTATAAGAGTTATTGCCCCTGTTCTTGCAGATATATTTAACTTATGCTTTACTACGGGCACATTTCCTAAAAAAATGCAAATAGCTAAAGTAACGGTTTTGTATAAGAAAGGAGACCGCAATGATTTAGGAAATTATAGACCAGTATCGATACTCCCAATCTTCTCGAAAGCCTTTGAAAAAGTTCTGTATACACGGTTGTCTGATTTTATTGATAAACATGACCTTTTGTCACCTAATCAATTTGGGTTTTGTAAAAATAAATCTGCCGAGTTAGCACTACTCGAACAAAAGGAATATATACTAACACAGTTTGAAAATAAGGCCTTTGTTATTGGTGTCTTCGTGGACTTCTCGAAGGCATTCGATTTAGTAAACCACAGTGTACTCCTGAAAAACTTGGAGCGTTGTGGTATTCGTGGACTGGCTCAAATGATCGTGAAATCATATCGTTCGCATAGAAAACAGGCTGTAAGCATAGACAATGTGACATCTGAACTAAAACTTGTTACTCCTGGCGTTCCCCAGGGTAGTATATTGGGACCATTACTTTTTAATATGTACCTAAATGATATCTCCAACATTAACTCCGCCGCTAAATTTATTATCTACGCTGACGACACTAGCATCTTTTTTACTGGAAATGATCTTGATCTCCTTGTTCGGGAATGCAATGACACCTTGAGTGAATTACAAAAGTGGTCCGAATCCAGATACATGCGTATAAATGAGAAGAAAAGAAAAGCTGTCATATTTCGTCCTAAAAACAAAGTACTTCCTTCCCCCATCGAGATTAAACTAAACTCGCGACGTATAGACATAGTTGAACAATTTAAATGCCTTGGAGTAGTTTTTTCTTCCAGCATGTCTTGGGAACACCACACGGACCATATTGTCACGAAACTGGCTCAAATAACCGGAGTCATAAGTCGGCTAAGATACGTCATTCCAAAAACAGTAAAGTTACTCCTCTATAATTCACTTTTCTACTCCTATTTAAACTACTGCCATCTAGTGTGGGGCACAGCTACGGTTAGCTGTCTTCAGCGTATCTACATTTTTCAGAAAAAGTTTCTTCGTCATGTTTACAATCTCCCCTGGGACTCGCCAAGCAAAGATCTCTTTCTACAAAGTGGTGTGCTAAAAATACACAACTTGTATAAATATCGCTTGAGTGTCCGGTTTAAACTCGAAACACGTAGAAATGTAAACCACATACGTAAACTTTCTGAACTACATACCCGAGATGCAAGCTACACAACAAGGTATGCGGAGACATGGATAGTCCCGACCCCACGGTTAAACTCGGGTAGAGAACGCCTGCAGTTCACTCTTCCGTCCCTGCTAAACGCGTATATATATAATAATTTTGACCTTTTCAGTTCGTCAAACAGGTCTTTGCGTGCTTTGTATGCTAGCATGTAGGATTTTTTGTCTTGTGCTTTTTTTTTTCTTCATTCTCTTTTTTTTTCTTTCCTGCCATTACCTGTGTCTACCCAATGTGAATATTGTGTCAATATTGTATAATGTTCTCTCGTTTTCTCTTGTACCTGCTCATTATTGTATACTTGTCATCACGCTTTGCAACTGCCTTTTGTATTAAAAGCCTTGCTGTCAAGCTGCTGCCAAGCGAAAAGGGGCTGCGGCTTAGTCAAGCTGTCTCTCAGCTTTTTCTGCGCCTCCGCTGTCTGTATCTTTACAAGGCAGAAATAAAGAATTTGAATTTGAATAATAATTTTTCGGGGTTGAAGCGCAGTCGTGTAATCACGCAGTGTGGCCAAGAACTCGGGAGAGGATGACGGTGGCCTATAAATTGCACATACCACAACTACGTGTCCCCAACAGCTAATCTTTAAAAACAGACTTTCATGGTTATCAATCTGACGAAGTATTTCTGCGGTAACCGTGCTTTTTAAAATGATCGCAATACCTCCTCCCCTCGAACCACGATCCCGACGAAATATCTGATGTGTCGGAGGTACCAGTATTTCGTCGCTAACACCATCACGCAGCCAGGTTTCTGTGACAATTGTAATGTGGGGGTCATACTTGAGCAGAAGGAATTCAAGTTGTTCTACCTTATTTACTATACTTCTTGCATTGAAATTTAGAACTCTCAGGTTTTTGGAAAAGACGCGGGTGTTGTGTCATTCGTTATCAGAAGTTTGCCGTTCGTGGCTTACGACTACTCGTTGATTTTGATTATCATCCCAAGCATAAAGGCAGCCATCAACTTTCAGTTTATCATTGATAAGAAAAGCACGTTTTCCGCTGGCGACATCTGGTTTGGCAGTTTCCCATAGAAGTTTACGCTTTCTCAGAGTTTCCTTGCTGTAGTCATGCTCAATAGATATACCGCTACCTTTTAACTTACGTAGGTTGCGGAAAACTGCCTCTTTTCCTAAATAATCCTGAAAATATACAATAACAGGCCTTTTGCCTGGCTGTCTCCCAAGACGGTGAATACGCGCGACAGACATGCAGGACTGTTGCAGTTTTTCTAAAAATATGCCATTGATGACTGCTTCACGTAACGCCTCATCATCTTCCTGATTTTGTTCTTTGACACCGAAAACATTTAAGTTTGATCGGCGACTGCGGTCTTCGAGTTCAGTTAGTTTCTCATACTGTTTGCAGACTTCCTGGTTTAAGGCTCGAACTTTCTCTTCTAATGTTTGGATTTGGGAGGTTTTCACGCCTATGTCTAGCAGCGACTTGTCAATTACGTTCAGTCGTGTGTTAACAGTGGCGATGGCTTGTTCATTTGACGTAAGACGCTCCCGAATACCGGCTAGCTCAGTTAATATATTTGCTTGTCCTGCCTGAAGGTTAGCAAACATTTCTTCAACTGTGGGGCCAGGATTTTCTTCGATGTCACCACAAACAAGCAATATACACATACAGAAACAATTGTAAGCAATTGACATGCATGTCCGTCAACATCCAGGAAACATCCCTCCTAAGGAACAAGCAGCGCCATCTACCACATAGATTTTGCACTACTATAGCGCCGATTTACAGCCACCTTCACTATATCCGGTATAACTCCTCGTTATATCAGTTGATAAATTTTATAAACGTACGCACTACAGCACGGCAAATCGTTTGACACCGCCGCGGTGGTTCAGTGGTTATGGCAGTCGGCTGCTGACCCGAAATACGCGAGTTCGATTTCGGCCTCGGCGGTCGAATTTCGATGGAAGGGAAATTCTAGAGGCCGTGTACTGTGCGATGTCCGTGCATGTTAATGAATCCTAGGTGGTCGAAATTTCCGGAGCCCTTCACTACGGCGTCCCTCATAGCCTGATCCATCCAAAAACGGCGCACAGAAGAACACGGAAAACACAGGAGAATGGACAGGACAGGAGCGCACTAGCAACTAATGCATAGTCGAAGGAACACCTCTCACTCGGTGAGCATGCGCGAAGGAATTCAGCACGTGTCAACAAGATAAAAATCCAAATAAAAACGTGACGTAGCTGTATGATAGACATACGGACTAAACTCAGAAGGAAAAAAAACATATATATAAGACAACAATTAAGACCAAAAAAACCTAAACTTCTAGGGTGACCAAAGCACATAATCAGCACATTCGAAAGGCGAAAACTGAATGAAATCGCAATCGTTACCAACTAGCCCAGCTTTCTGTTTTTACTGAACTCATAGCCTGAGTCGCATTCGGGAGTTAGACCCCAATAAACCATAAACCACGCGAACCCCCTGCGACATACGGTTCAGCCGTAATGATCGTCTGAAGGTACTCGGAATGAACTGTTTGGGGTCGCAAAAGTCGTTGGTGATAATCCAACACATATTTTGTGCTTCATCTCAATTAGCTATTTTATCTTCAGGAACATTTTAAGTCATTTGACACCACTTGGAACATTCTGCGTCAAACGAGTGGGCCCCAGACTTTATGCAAATGGTGGTCTTCGGAGGACGGGGGGGGGGGGGGGGGGGGGGTTCCACTTTGATGGCCGCAACACTACACGTATATAACGGGTCGAACGTATAGGCATCAATTATGGCGCTCCGCGCCCACTGTTGCTCTTAGACTTGCCATAGATTTGCTGTTAACTTAAATTTGCTCTTTTCTAATCGAAATGATCTAGTACAAAACGTAGTAGCCACACCTGGAATTAGCGATCATGAAGTGGTAACGGAAACAGTCGTATGCAAACGAGTAGAAGCCCTGAAGCAATGTCATAGAAAACTTCATATGTATGAAAAAGGTAACTATGACGCCATAATTAGGGAACTTGATTCTTTTCTTGCAGTTTTAATAAATAGTTCAATTTCCTCTGATGTAGACGAACTGTGGACAACATTCAAGAATAAGCTGTTGTCTGTCGTTGATCAGTTTATTCCCGGAAGGCTGATGTCACCTAATAAACGAGCGGTTAAACCATGGATCAATAAAAGAATGCGTGCATCAGTTAGACAGAAAGCTCAGGTTTATAAAAGGTATTGTAAAACAAAATCCCATCTGTGTACGCGCGACTCAAAATCCTGACTGCAAACCTTAAGAGCGAATTAAAGGCAGCAAAGACCTTGTACCTATCCTCATTGGCAGACAAACTAAAATTGAACCCAAAAGAAGTGTGGTGCTTTATCACCAGGTCACCAGGTCCGCACCAGGTCCTGACGGCATTCCTAACTATATTCTAAAGCACTGTGCAGAACATATCAGTCCCTTTTTGGTTACTTTATTCAATAAGTCACTACAGACCGCGAAATACCTAAAGACTGGAAAATAGCCAATGTTACACCAGTTCACAAAAAAATTGATCGCAGCCAGGTCTCCAATTACAGCCCCATATCTTCGACATCTGTTTGCTGCAAAACCCTGGAGCACATAATCTATTCTGGACTTGTAAAACACCTTCAAGACAACAGTTTTTCATGATGGGTTCCAAAGCGCGACAAGACGGAGACGAAAGGAAAAGAACGCACACGACTTGTCGCGCTTTGGAACCTATCATGAATGTTTACCAACTTGCCCAACTTTTTGTCCTCCTTCAACAGTTTTTTCACATCAGCGCAGCATGGCTCTCGATCAGGGCTGTCATGTGCAACGCAGCTAACTGAGTTCATTCGCGACATTACATCCGGGATAAACGACTATTTTCAGATGGACGCTATATTTGTAGATTTTAAGAAGGCCTTTGGTGTTGTGCCGCACCACTTTCTTCTGCAAAAAATATCATGCGTTGGTCTTCCTGGCTATCTGTTCGGTTGGCTAAAATATTATTTAAGCGCACGCCAGCAGCAGGTGGTAATCAATGGTGCATCATCCTCGCCTGTGGATGTTTTATCTGGAGTGCCACAGGGTTCGGTGCTCGGACCATTACTGTTCCTCATATTCATCAGTGATATACCTGTCGGCCTCAGATCCACTGTCACAATGTATGCTGACGATTGCGTTTTGTATTCCCCTGTGACGTGTCTTCATGACCTTTGCGTATTACAGGCTGACCTTGACAGAGTTTGTGAGTGGCGCTTGAAGTGGGGCATGGCATTGAATGTATCTAAGTGTTTCCAATGTGCAATTTACAATCAAAAAAAGAAAATTCCTGGATCGTATTTTTTAAACCATGACACTATTCAAACTATTGATAAGGTTAAATATCTTGGTGTTATACTCACAGCATCCCCAGACTGGACAGCCCACGTTGACATGATAACTGCCAAAGCTTCTCGTCTTTTGTATTTTTTCCAACGGAATTTCGAAAGCCCTCGCCAGGTAATAAACAAACATTATATTTACCAAGTGTCAGGCCAGTATTAGAATATGCATGTGTAGCATGGGACCCTTTCACGGGTACACTCATTGACAAGTTAGAAAGGGTACAGAAACGCGCTGCAAGGTTTGTGAGTGGGAATTATAATTTTCATATAAAAAGCTCCGAACTTCGCGACCGTATTGGGTGGAAGACTTTGGCAACCCAAAGAAAAATCTGCAGGCTGAAGTTTTTGGACAGCTTTTACAATGATTGTACCGGTATTAATAAAAAACACTTATCTAAAGCAGTCATATTAAATTTCGGAGAGACTAAATAACACTAAAAAGATTAAGAGTTATCAATGCCGCATTAATGATTTAAATATTCGTTTTTTCCTAACACAATCCTGGACTGGAATAAGCTTCCGAATGATGTGGTTTGTGCACCTGATTTCGAAAGTGCTGTTGAACTGACAATCTGATGTATTTCTTCCAGGTCTCATGCGTTTACCAGCGCTGTGCCGAGGTGTTATCACTCATACTACTTGTGAACTTATTTAGTCTTCTTTTAGTATGTTGTGTTATCCTTGCTGACATGTTTCCCAATATCTTCTTTGCATGTGTTATTGTATGTAGTATTATCCCCCTTACAATAATGCCTCATGGGTGCTGTAGGTACTTTCAATAAATAAATAAATAAATAAATAAATAAATAAATGTGACATAGTATCGTCACGTAGTGACTGTTTAGGTCAGTTTGACCTTCATTATAAACGGCCGCGTTCTTGACAGACATAAGTGGCAAGAGCCAGCGCTCTTAAACGCCACCCATTTCATTGTCAAAATTAGAAGCGAACAGTCGCGTATAGCTTGAAATCACGGCCAGAACACCATTTGCTGTGCCCATCGTAGCCCACGTTCCCCCGTGTGATCAAGTGCTTCAGGGTGGGAGCGCAGGGCTTATTCCTCCTTGTGCACCACGTGACGCAACTAGGGAAGATTGACCCTGAATCATTCGACGGCGCCAGTAAAAGAAACGGAGGAAATGGTGGCGCCCTTACTCTGTGCGAGCGATACGTCGTTTGTTTTTTATATTGTGACGAAGACGAAGCTGGCAGTGGCGCGAAACGGAGCGCCCGCGCTAGGCCAGCGGCCATTAAATCATCTCATAGCCATGGTTCACCACGTCTCATTCTTCGGCTGGCCGCCGCGTAACATTTGGTGTGAGGTGCTGGGGTCCCTTCATCGCCATCCGGGTCACGGAGCTTCGGCGTCCTGAACCTGCCGTGGACGTCGGCCGTGAGTACCTGGTCAGCGCCGCACGGCCGTGCCCCAGCCCGCCCGACCTGAACCGACCTCGCCGCTCACCCCAGCCCCGTCCCCCGCCCGGACCACACGACACGACGACCAAGACCCGACGGACCCAAGACCCCACCGACCCAAGACCCCACCGACCCAAGACCCAAATGTGAAGACACTGCCCCCCTGCCCCGCCGTTCGGTGCGTCCAGAGACCTCGGCCGTCAGCTCCTGGCACCCTACGGCGCGGATGCTTCGTGGACCGGGACTCATTCTCTCATCTTTCTCATCGTGGCGGCCAGCACTGCACCATCTTCTACATATTGTTCCATCCTTCACTCAAGACCATCGCCATTTCGCCGTCTGTTCGTCACCGATCGGGACGATCGCTCGGAGGCCCCGGGTAGTGTGACGAAGACGAAGCTGGCAGTGGCGCGAAACGGAGCGCCCGCGCTAGGACAGCGGCCATTAAATCATCTCATAGCCATGGTTCACCACGTCTCATTCTTCGGCTGGCCGCCGCGTAACAATATCATACGTATTACTCTGTGAACGATGAGATCCCGCAAAAGGGGCGAGACTCTAGAGCATCAGTGAGGCACTTTCAGGGCTGGAGCTTGGCTGACTCAGGAAGTCAATGTGTGCGTCCCATTGCACTCGCCCTTTACAGGATATAACATTTTAGACTTTATAGAGTTCCTGTGCCCCTTGTTCCTGGTAGTCGTATCTTAAGAACGGAAATATTGAACGAAGAACAGAAAACGGAAAAATAGCGCCAATCTTTTAATTTATTTATAAAGCTGGAGATATCCGCAATAATTTGCACTGTATTGCTGAGAGAAAACTACTAAAGAGGTTAGTATATAGATAAGGTTTTTAAGACCTACTTTACACAATGCGGCTTCTGAGGTGCTAACCATGCCCCAGAATCCGCGGCCTTCCCGATATAAATCAGAGAACACTTAGGGAGTTCGCCCTAATGTTGATCAGGGTGCCCTGCATTTGCCTTAGACATAACCTTAGAACTCACTCAGTGCGAACGAAAGTGATATCCAAGTCTAAAGCTTTATTTTTTGTTTAATGTTTTGAATTAGACGACTGGGGCTTCAAAAAACGTCCTTGTAGGCCACACGGGGTCAGTTATCATGCATCCGGTGGTCTTGAGCTTGTGGCTTGCCCTGGCCTGGGATTATCCTGCGCAGAAAGATAAAACATAAGGTTGGCATTAGAGCTACTGCGCATCGAATTCATATAAAAATTATCATCGATCCAAGAACGCAGTAGAAATGGCTGTAGACAACACTGGTTGGCTACGAACGAATGGATTGAAATTGTCCCAAAAGAGACAGCACGGCAATAGAACCGTCTAGCAGGAATACTTTGTTTATGAGCGTTTAACGTCCCAAAGCAACTAAGGCTATGAGGGACGCCGTAGTGAAGGGCTCCGGAAATTTCGACCACCTGGAGTTCTTTGACGTGCACTGGCATCGCAGAGTACACGGACCTCTAGAATCTCGCCTCCATCAAAATTCGAGCGCTGCGGACAGGATCGAACCCACGTCTTTCGGGTCAGCCGCTGAGCGCCATAACCACCGAGCCACCGCGGCGGCAAGCAGGAATGCTATCCACCAAACGTAGACAATTGGACTAGTTGGTTATGGATTGCATTACGAAGCAGCGTTTCGATGCAGGACAAAACGGATCAGCAGTGAGCAAACAACACGAACGCCGGACGTCAAGTGAAATTTATTCGCGAAAAACAGGCCTTCATGTAAAACCCAGGGAGGCACCATTGTAAACATCAAACAATGAAATATGATGCGGAAGCCAGGTGACAATTAACCGAGGGGGCAAAAAAGACAAGCAATCAAATAAAGGCACATGTACATTCTTGCACATCTCCATCGTTTCATGCCTGGCTGCCGCCATAAACACGTTTGCCCTTAGACAGTCTAATTCCTTTCTCAGGAGGGCAAGAGAAGGGGCACTGGCGTAGTCATCTTTATCATTAGAGGTACGGAGGGCTTCACAGATTTTCCGGCTTTCCTGAGTACTGAACCTGCGCGACACAAGTGTTCGTCCCAAAAAAGCCTCGCATTGCGACTCATGCAAGCAACAGCGAACGTGGTCCGCTAGATATAATTTGCCACCGAGTGAAGCAACTGTCCTGCGACGCTCTATCAGTGTTCATGGTTGATGGATGTCACATTACAGCGCGCTTCCAATTTGGGCGCTGTGATGTATGCCGTATGCAAGAGGAATGCGGTACACAATACCAATACCACAGTCAACGAGGGCTTCAGTCTTCCTAATATTTGTAGGCTGGCCTTTTTTTCATGTCATTTACTGGGAAGAACCTGGGGCCAAGCTTTTAATGGGCTGAAAACAAAGCACGTATTCCCCACTTGCCCCTGACCTTCTAGTGGCGGTATGACACCTTTCGCCAGAAGGGCACTACGACTCTAGCAAGCATGCGTTTCCTAGCAATGCTAGCAATGAACGCTTGCTAGAGCAACGCGGGACAGTTGCTTCACACAGTGGCGGGGGTATTTTAGCTGACCACAGTCGCCGTTGCTTGTACGAGCCAGTATGCAAGGCTTTTGAAGCGAAAAGCTTGACTACGCTAGTCAACACCGCGCTTCGCGTGAGCCGGCGTATGTCGGAGCACGAGTGACGTCACGCACGGCGCAGTCTACTGCGCATATGCGCCGCTGCTTCTCCTCCTCGCCACCGTTTGACCTTTCGCCGCTGCCGTACGCATTGCGCATTTCAAATTAGTTGTATATAAGGCGCGCTTGCCCGTAGAACAGGTGCACGCTGCCGCGCGGTATGCGTGATTGTTCGACGTTCGCCGCAAACGGGTGTTTATCGCGGAGGCCGGCTATATAACCGCTTGCCAGAGAATAGGAGTGCGCATTCAACATGGAAGGAGAAGAGAGTGACATTACCGATACAGAAGTGCTCCCATGCGAGTTGGCTGAAAAGGAGCGAAGGAATGAAAGGCTGAAAGCTCAACCAGCGTCCTAGACACCCGAACAACGAGAAGAACGTCTCGCTAAACGACGCAGCAGAGACAATCGCAATGTTTGCGGCTGATCATCTTCATCTTGCTACCACTACTCATCTTGCTACTCATCATCTTGCTACTCATCATCTTGCTACCACTACTCATAAATCATAAAGCATAACCATAAGCTAAACCATAAGCATCACAGCAGCTTTTCGCTTCGAGATATCCAGGCTTAACCTTAGCTAAGCCCCAGCGAATTTTTTTGCAACAAACGCGGGTACTGCGGAAGTTCAGTACTCATGCAGAAAAGGCGGGAAATCTGTAAAGCCCTCTGTATTTCTAATGATAAATATTAATTTCCCAGAGCCCCTTCTGTTGAGCTCAGGAGAAATTAATTATATTATCTAAGAGCAAATGTGTTTATCACGTTAGTTAGATAAAGAAGAACGGATATGTGCAGGAATGTACGTGAGTGATCGTAAAGGTATGCCTGTATTATATTGCTTGTTTAATTTGTGCAGCCTTGAATAATTATCACCTGGTTTCCGGATTATCTTTGAGCGTTTGATGTCCCCAGAAGTGCCTCCCTGGGTAAATAAAAGCGTGTTTATTTGTGAATACAGTTCCATTATTAGCTGGCGTCTGTGTTGTTTGTTTTCTCCTCGTACGCGTTTTTATGCGCCAAAACAATGTTTTATAATGCCACTCTAGTCACCATTTTCTCAAATGTAGGTGGGAGGTAAAGCAGTAGTCATTTCGTCACAGGCGGCGTATGATTTAACGATTCATTTTGTTTTCGTTTCGTTACGTCCTCTGCGATTTCGCGCTGCTCTAGGTGACGTAGGCTGAAGGGATGACATAACGCTGGTGGTTTCAGAAACTTGACTATGGTGCCGCATGAACACTCGTGGGTGCTAATCTCGTATCGATAAACAAACTGTTTAGTGATTGTGCGACGGATCGGCGGAGCATGGTTCGGGTGACTCGGCCTCAAGCGCGCTATTGGTTTTTTTTTTGTGTTCTGTAGGTTGGTTCCTTCACTTCTTCTGTAATTCCGAAAGAAGTATAACCCGAACAGTTAGAGCTGTTTTATTTTTTGCAGGAGTATGTTGTTACCTAATATTTACAGAGCCTTTCCTCGTCATCACCATGACTACAACTACGTGCAAGGCAGGACGGAAGCCTGCTCTACTACTCGCCACTTCACCTTCCCTTGCTAATTGGCGACTAATTTAAAATTCTCAACCGCATCTGACCCCTTGACCTTGTCGTCTCGTACTACGTTCTCCTTCGTTTGGAATACAGTACCTTATCAGAAGCTGCCACGGGTTATCTGCTGTCAACATTATACGTCCTGTTCATGCGCATGTTCTCTACATAATCTTAGCCGGGATGCCGTTACCATAATTTCTCCCCAGATCCAATTCGCTCTCCTCTTCTCTCTTAAGGCTACATCGATGTATATATACTTTGGACATGCTTTACTCTTCATTTACCTTCACTGAGCTGCACCCTAGATGGTACGATGGCGCAGTGCCATACCATACCATTAAGCACTTACTATCTTATTGAAGCGTTTTGCGCAGTGAGACCTGAGCAGAGCGGAAAACCTGCTGCAGCAGCAAAACGATGTGAAAAATGTCGTTCAGATTCGGGTGACAAACGGTAAATTTTAATAAAAAGGACAGTATTGCTACCTTTTTCATTTCCGGCCATTTTTTTTCAGTGCCTTGGTTACGCACAGCAGAGGTTTGGGAATCCTTTCCGTACTTGTAATTCTGTCCTCGTATTGGCTTATGGGTAATCTTTCTGTTGCAAAAGTGAACTTCGAGACAGACTTTTTTACCCTCAGCCATGAAACACACGTGACCCAGCCATCGGCGGATTGATACGTAGCAATCGGCGAAAGCAAAGGGCCCACGCGTATTTTTATTTCCGCGTGCCTAATTTGCGGCTACGCAGCCTCAGGCTGGATTTATTTACTCACCGAAAGCTAAAAACTAAATAAAAGTGAAAGCGAAGTGCCACGTCACTGCCTGCAAGGCACTCCACATGTTAGTTGACTCCTCCTGCCGTCTGCGGCGAGTTCTTAAAAAGGCGGGAGACAGGACGTTTAATCCAATTTAAATTAGTGCAATCGACAACACAGGACGATAATTCGAGGTTTCTAAGAATGCTCAGAACGTGTCGCTCGAGTTCCCGCGGTAAAAAGACGATTTCAGATTCCTCTTCAGTGCACCTTTAAGTTGAACCCTTTTTGTTGCCTACCCATTTGTACCCACCAGTGAGCACTGGTCATCATCATTATCAGCAGCCTGACTACATCCACTGCAGGGCAAAGGCCTCTCCCTTGTCTCTCCAATTAACCCTGTCCTTCGCCAGTTGCGGCCACTGTATTCCCGCAAACTTCTTAATCTCATCCGCCCATCTAACCTTCTGCCACCCCCTGATACGCTTGCCTTCTCTTGGAATCCACTCCGTTACCCTTAAGGACCAGCGGTTATCTTGCCTTCGCATTACATGCCCTGCCCAAGCCCATTTCTTCCTCTTGATTTCAACTAGGATATCATTAACCCGCGTTTGTTTCCTCACCCACTCCGCCCTCTTCCGATCTCTTAACGTTACACCTATCATTTTTCTTTCCATAGCTCGCTGCGTTGTCTTTAAGCGGAACCTTTTGTGTTAGCCTATCCATTTCTGCCCAACAGGTGAGCGCGGGTAAGATACAGCTGTTGTATACTTCTCTCCTCAGAAATATTGATAAACTGCCATTCATGATCTGAGAGAACCTGCCATATGCGCTCCGCCTCATTCTTATTCGTCTAGTTATTTCCCTCTCATCATCCGGATCTGCGGTCACTACCTGCCCTAAGTGGACATATTCTCTTACTACTTCCAGCACCTCGCTACCAACTACGAACTGCTGTTCCCTTGCTAGGTTGTTGAACATTACTTTGGTTTTGTGCATGTTAATTGCACTGGTAAGATATAGCTATTGTATACTTTTCTCTTGAGGGATATTAGTAAATTGCCATTCATGATTTGAGAGATCCTACTATATGCGCTCCACCCATTCTTATCCTTC
The DNA here is from genome assembly GCF_055824585.1 of Amblyomma mixtum. Taxonomy (NCBI): domain Eukaryota; kingdom Metazoa; phylum Arthropoda; class Arachnida; order Ixodida; family Ixodidae; genus Amblyomma; species Amblyomma mixtum. The sequence goes on along the minus strand of NC_143019.1, from coordinate 137,014,895 downwards.
TAGTTATTTCCCTCTCATGGTTCGGATCAGCGGTCACTACCTGTCCAAAGTCGACGTATTCCGTTACCACTTCAAGCACCTGGCTCGTAACAATTGTGGACTGGTGTTCTCTTGAATTCTGACTAGGTTCCCAAACGCTTACTAAGTGAACACGTTGCGCCAGGTGCATCACATATGCTAATGTGGTACTATACCAAAGCGAGGTAAAATCAGTAGCCGCTTAATTAAAGCTACTCTTTAGTCAGGCTTACAGAGTACAAAAGATGCAATACCGAACTTCGAGCGTCAAAAGATGACCAAGAGGACGATTGGAACGAAAACAGCAATAAGGCGGCAGCTGAGGAAGCCTGAATACTAGCGCACTTTCCACTTTGATAGCGCGATGTACGCCATGCGAACGTTTTATTGGACACTGCCTCTATTTTTCCTCCAGCAGCTCACATTTTTCTGTTATTTTGTTGCCGTTACAATTATTCACTTGGTGATTTATTTTACGCTGATCGTACGTGAACTGTACACGTAAGAAACCACGTAATCATTGAGGAAGCATTATATGTCACATTGTCACAAAAGCCGGCATTCATCGCCGTCGATGGCACGAAATTCCTCAGACACGTCACCACGCTCTCAGACGACGTCAGCGTTTAGCATACGATGGTGACATCTACAGCAAACAAGAATACAAAATTTCTTCCGAAGGTTCGGGGAATGGAAAGAAGGCGAGAACACCTTCAGAGTGCTAGGCAAGAACGCAAACCTTAGGCCACAAAGGAGCTTTCTTTTTGAACAATGTATTATTGCAGTGAACATATGTTATATTGACCTGAAATGCTTACAGAGGTTTTAGGAAATGAAATGAAAGACGCCTGAAATAGGCAGAGCAGCAGAGCACTAGACAGGATGTACGGCTCACCACGTCACCACGAAAGAGTGCAATTATAGTTAAAAATTGGTTTGTTGATGCACTTTTCGCAGTTGAACAATCATTAGTCAGAAATGAGAATTCGGCGAAACAACTGATTGTCATTGCCTGTCAATCATTCTAGTTTTCCATAAGTTGTGTAGTCCAGAAAAAAAAAACATTTTAAGAGGTTCATCAACATATTGGACTGCTGTGAGATACCGAATTATGTGACAAGAAAAAAAGAATTCGCTCTTTCAAGGTTCGTTGCTACAGATCCGAGAACAAAATTACGTGCAAGCTTATAATTGATGAAGCCATGTTCGCTGGGGTGAAGGACATCAGTGGGCTTCAGTTCACAGATGAGAAGAAAATGCCCTTTTTCTGAAGTCAAGTTTTCAAGGGCAATGTTTCCATTTGTAACTTCTAGAAGAAAAGTCTCAGCGCAATGTGAAAGCAACATTTTTCCCACCCGCGTAAGGGCATCATGTCCAAGCAATCCAAAGTACATAAAGGAAGGGGATAAAGAGGAAGAGGAAAGACAGGGATGTCAACCAAAAGGGTGCTCACGATGGCAACCCAGCACTACATCGCGCGGTAAGAGTAGAGGAAAGCATCGGAATAAAGTCTTTGTACAGGCATTTTCGCGGCACTGAGAATAAGAACTGAAATGAAAAACAGACTGCCAGAGAACGCACAGCAAATTATTCCTCATGCATGGACCCTGAAGGACAAGGACGGTCAATTAAGTTTGAGGACACAATGAGTGTCGGCAAAGCATTAGATAAATTGTTTGCAAAAACGCTCAAAGTATTGGATAAGAAGTGTCACGAAAAACATAAAACGAGCAACAATGTGCCCCAGATGAACATGGAATAAGCATAGCCCACCCGCGCTGCCAGGTCGAAAAAGGTAATCGCGTAGCATAGGTTCCATAGAAGAACTCCTAACAAAAGCGCAAAAACTCTGTGAAAGCGACGAATAGAAATCCTATCGCAGTGAATAATCCGTACCACGTAATAAATTTTTGTTGCTAGAAAAAAAAGTATTTTCAAAAGTTTTCACTGTGCCTGTACGCGCTAATGGTACGTCAAAGTAGTGGGCGGTACACACGTCCATGCCACTTGAACTTGTGTATATCCCCACACTAAAAACCACAGACCACAACTCTTGGAATCGTTCATCTGGGAACCCGAAACTTTGCCAAACTGCTTCGTTGAGCGAACAACTTCATCCACGCCAGGCTTGTCTACCGAGAAAAACGCCAGATCATCTGCATAAGCGTACACTTTGATCTCACGATCTATGATTTGGAAACCTCAAATACACTCTGTAGATTGCTCATACAAGTGGAAGCAGGTGTGGTGATAATGGACTTCCCTGTTTGACAGACGAAGAGGTGGAGACGGGTTGGGAAAGAAAACCATTCACAATCGTGAAAGGCAACAAAACGGCGTTTCTTCTTGGCGAATGAAGGTGAACCTTGGATATGCGTTTCCTTACAACTGTATGCTATTTAGTAGACGTGTCATTAGGAGAGAATCTCTAACGAACCTTGCAACAGAGCTCCGGATTAGACAATGATTTATCATTAAAAGCTTGTGAGCAGTCGCAAGTACGCTCCCTAATATTTTATTCGATATAACATCACTTGCTTCAGCATGCCCTCAAACTCTACACGCTATGCATTTTACAGGATAGAAAACTTCATAGTAAGTTCACCGGCTTTTGAAGCTTTTCTCGAGTAGGAAAAGAATATAATGCACTATTCGATAATCTTCTAGACAGCCGTTTCCTTGAAGGTTATTGAAGTATTTGTGCTTGGCCTTGCATATTGTATATTACCTTCTACACCACCTGCCACCCCATTACAAGATTTACGGAATTATACAATAAGTATGATTTACGTAGTTGCACATTAAGTATATCGTAGACCTTTTCCCGTTCATCCTCATCTTTTTTTATGAAATAATGACGAGAAGGCTTATGCCTATTCTGGATTGTTATGTCTGGTAACATCCCGGGTGCTGATTTTTCGACGTTTACTTTGTTAAAAAGGAATGAAAAATTTTCTCACCTTGAGGCCGTTGGTTCAGCGTCCCCCAAAACCTGTGCCGCTCTGTTTTGGATTGAGAAAAAAAATAATAAAGACATGTTAGCACATAGCTTAAACAAATAAATTAAGAACACCTCAAAAGTAGTGACCCACCGAACAATGTCGATGTCTCTACGTGGCTCACCTTATGAATCCTGGTGCAAACTGTTGAGCAACCCCCGCCATGCTGTTCCGATTACAAAAAAATAAATGATAACAATATATTACCACAAAATATAAATACATTACAATAAACGACCTGGAAAATACTGGACCGTTGTCATCCCGGTAGTCTCTACTGTCGCCATAGCGCGAATATTTTCCTAACTGTGCGATTACGCGAGTGAAACTCTTTTCTACGCAATAAAGGGCTGCGCCAGTTCTTCGCACAACGCCAACCGGAGAAAAGGATGCCTGGACTCCTGCCGAGAGTAGGCGCCTTTGGCCGAAGCGCCGTGGCGACTGAGGTCGACATGCATCAACCCCGTAAAAATTGGCAGTGGTTTAGCTCTGGTTAAACCTGGAGGATTGCGAAAGCAACGAGGAGAGAGAAAAAGAGAGAGGCGATGGAGAGCGCGCGGCAGCCGCGGCGGCACGCTAGCTATGCGCCGCTACTTCGCATGCGCAACTGGCGAGCGCGGCGACGGCACCTCTGAGTCACCCGCGCAGCGACGGCGGCGGCGCGCCAGCTGTGCGCCTTCCTCGCGCATGCGCAGTATGGCCTTTCCTTGGCTCTGCGAAATGGCTCGGCGACTGGCGTACTGTTGCTTTCGCAACAAAAAATATTCTCTCTACGCTAACAACGCAACAGCACAAGCTACGAGACCAAAGCACGGGCTTCATAAAGCGTCTCTCATCTCGTGTACTAACCCAGCATGAATCAACAGTCTTAGTAAAAGGCCATGGGTTCATTCTAATAGCTGTACTGTAACACCCCCCCCCCCCCCGCACCCCTCCAAAAACCGTCGCTGCTGTCGTAGACGGTATCCAACACACGAAGGGGCACAGTGGGGAAAAGGTCGTTTCAAATCTATGACTGTCATCACCTTTGAAATTCCCCAATAAGCTGTTCCCAGAAGAAAGAAAAGCTCCGTGTGAACTGCGAGACGACGCTAACTTCGTTGTCCACCCTGCTGGCGAAAGCAGATCAGCAGCGGTCAAGGACCGTCGCAACTACAAGTCCAATGCTCTGATAAGCAGTCAGCATATGATAAGCTAGCCAAGGATATGACCTCCTATACCCTATCCAACCTCTGGAAAACCAATAACTCTAAGTTCTCCATCATCATCATAAGTCTGTGCGCGCTGCAGCAAAAATTCCTCTTCCATTTCCCAGCAACAAACCTGTACTCTGCGGCCAACTTAACCCGCATACTTTCGAATCCCATCCCCCTGCTTCACTTTCTGTCGTGTCCTGGTATGCTTCCCTCATCTTCTAAGTGCCCATTTACTCTCCTGCTCGCTTCCTGTCAAAGTTACTCCTGTCATTTTGCATTTCAAGCTTTTCCCGTTGTCCTCAATTAGCATCCACGTTTCTCACTATTGGTGAGTGTCAAGAGGCTACAGCTGCTATATTATTTTCTCTTAAGCGGTACCGGTAAACAACCATTCATCATCTGAGAGTACCTACCAACTGATCTCTGCCCCATTCTTAGGTATTCTTGTAGTTATTTAACTCCTGTGCTTCATGACAGCTGTCACTGCTTTCCTAAGTAGATACATTCTCTTGCCACTTCAAGCGCTTCGCAGCCTATTGTAAACTGCGGTTCCCGTCCAAAACTGTTGAATACCCTTTTATTTTTTCTGTATAATAGTTTTTGACACCCACGATTTCCACGATCCTGCTTTGCAGTTCGTCCCCTAAATTGGCAAGGCAATGAGACCAGCAAATCGGAGAATATTAGGGTATCTTCCATCTACTTTTATCCCCAACTCTCCTGAGTTTAATTCTCTGAAAGGCTCCTGTAAACGCGTAGTGAATACTACCGGATATATATTGTATCTTTGCCGGACACCCTTCCAGACTGCAATATAACCACTTTCTTTATCATTATAGTAGCTGTGCGGCCTAAACCGATAATTTTCAGTACCTTTGCATCTGCCTCTTCTAAATATTCATTGCGCAGTGCCTCCAAGTATGCCTAAAATTTTCTAAACTGACATTCCACCGCAACAACTCTGAACTGCACGCTATCTCCACTCAGCCGTCATTTGCCCTACCCCAGCAGTGTACCGGCGACACCGGCTACATTGAACGGAAAAACACCTACGCCTGTACAATACTGCGGACATATCATGCTGCCTTTGTTAGGCTTACATCCAGATGCCACGATAGTCTCAATTAAGAAGAAATGGGCATGAGCAGGTCATATAACGTTAAAGCTACATAACCGATGGTCGTTAGGGGTAATGGACCCGATTCCAAAAGAAGGCAGGCGTAGCAGAGGCCAGCAGAATGCCTTTTCGATGGATGAGATTAAGAAGAATGCGCGGTTGCGATGGCAGCAGCTGGTAGAAGACGTGGTTTATTTCAGGGGGATATGAGAGGTGGCTTTGTTCTGTAGCTGGCGTAGTTACGCTGATGATGAGAGTGATATCTCAGACCTGAACACACAGGAGGACGACGGACTGGTCTCTTTTGACGTGGTGTCGATATTCACCAGTGTTCCAGCGCCCCTGGCCGTCTCTGTTGTTCACGGGGCAATAGGGGACATATCATGCATAAGTAAGCAATAGGGGATGACCCAAATCGGCACGACCTAACACTACTGGGCATCGAGGAAGTATGCCGTATCCCGGAGTTGTCTATGCGTGGGATGTATTTTATATTTCAGCCAACATTTTTCAAGCAAACAACCGGGACTGAAATGGGAACGCTAATTTCGGTCACAATGAGTAGTGCAACTATGGAGGACATCAAGAGCTGGTCGCTTACTATCTCTAGTCCAGAGCGAAAGATTTTGCTACGTTACGTGGATGATTCCTTCCGTGCGGTAAAGACGCTTCAAGTAAAAAGTAAGCAGTAATACTGAACAACCCAGAACTTGTTACTCTGTTTGCACTTGAATGTGAAGAGCAGGGCAACTTTATTTTTCCGACGACCTACGCACGAGGCATGAAACAGGCTTATGGTTTGGATGTGCAAATAATTGGAAATTTTGAATAGCCAATTGATTTTCTTGCTCTGTTTTTCGGTCAAATCAAACAGTGTCTATTCAAACTGTTCTAAACAAATGGAATACGTTTTCAGCTTTCCGAATAATTTTGGAACAAGTGGAATGAAGTGCGAGTAAGGCCCAAAGCGTTTTTCTTCGAGGAGTGTTCCAGATATGAGCAAACACCAACGCCATGTAACATTCTGCCGCAATCAGATTGCTCGCGACAAAGGGTGCAGCGGTGAGACGCGGCCCATTCGTGTGGCGCGTTCATAATGCTCATACGACCAATACTGGACCCAGCAGGGCTCAGGCAAGTTTCCAAAATCTTTCTTGGTTTTCGACCTCGGAGGCAATTGCTCATACGAAACTGGTCCCTATCTCATGTCGTGAGGTGCACCTTTATGCTTTATTCTCTTCCGTTAACAGTACAAAAAGGTAGAAGAGGAAGAAGTTGGCTTGGGCAGGGCATGTAATGCGAAGGCAAGATAACCGCTGGTCCTTAAGGGTGACGGAGTGGATTCCAAGAGAAGGCAAGCGTAGCAGGGGGCGGCAGAAGGTTATGTGGGCGGATGAGATTAAGAAATTTACGGGAATATGGTGGCCGCGGCTGGCAAAGGACAGGGTTAATTGGAGACACATGGGAGAGACCTTTGCCCTGCAGTGGGCGCAATCAGGCTGATGATGATGATGATCATTTCGCGGTCATAGAAGTAATATGCTGACTTGGTATTGCGACACCTTTGTGAAAACATGTGTTGCGTCTTTTAACAAGTATAGCTTTAACTCCACAAGTTACAGCACCTGCCACGAGAACACGAATGCCAGAGACCGCGACCACACTATCAGGCTAAACTTTATTAATTGGTTCATTTCTCTAACGCTGATCTGGTGTTCCAAGAGGGCGTGCGTTCCGCGACCAGCCGTCGACACACAAGGCCCGGCCCGCAGAGACGGAGTCCGGTATTGTCAACACGCATAAAATGACGAGGAGCTGGAAGTAGTAGCGGCGGAGCAAACGAGGCAAGGCAAATTCTTTAGATGGTGGTGTGGTCGATATTGAAGATTGGGCGAGTTGGTAATCCATTGAGTAATACAGCGTAAAGTGAAACAATGCGACGAAGACAGACGAGGACGAGAGCTCAGCGCTCGCCCTGGCATTTCTTCATCCCTGTTTCGATGCGCGCTGTATTACTCAATAGGTGTGGCCGATGTAGGCAGGCTTGAGTCTGACGACTAACATGACTGTCGGCTGGTTGCGGACACCTGTTGTGTAGTGCTTGGGCCTGCATTCTAAATCTAGATACAGCATCGTATATGGCCGCTGTAAAGAGCGCCTTGTGGCGTCGTCCCGAGAAAGGCACGAGTTGTGGTCTATATGTTGGTGAAGATAAAGTGTGCGTCTGTAGTCTTTAGTCTGGGCTGCACGCGTCCAGACGCTGTGAGAGAGGGTTGCAGGCTTTGGAAGAATGAGGGTGCGTTCAAGGATTGGTAACAGAAAAAAGGCTGGACAAGCTCGTCTCGAAGGTGTAGGCGGTGCCATTGAGAAATCGAGTTGAGGCGCACTGCAATTCTTCCCGAAAAGCAGCACAGAAACTTAAAAAAGAATAGTGGAAAGAAATCAACCGAGTATGCCCAGACCCCATATGCCGTGAGCGCCACCTTGAGCTTCCTGTGGGGACGCTGGACAAGTCCGTTGGCTTGAGGATAAGTTGTTATGACTCAGTGTACGCCGAAGCGGGTGGTTAGTTTTCGGAGGAGTGCACTCTCGAAGTACATCCTCTGTCGGCTTTAAAATCGGTTGGAATGCCGAAACGTCAAAGCCTGGTAGCGTAACTCGGTCTTGTCGACGATGGGCCTCGAGAAAAGAAGCGCGTGGAGCTTTCTTTTCATTTATTTTGTGTCGGCTTTCAGTCAGGCAAACTTCTGCTGCTCTTAGCTCCCTGTATCTTCCATCTCCTTCTTTTCCAAGCATACGCCATTGGCAAAATCTCGTGGGCATTCCATACGTAGAAAGCGTCAGCGGAACCTTAGCTCACACTTTCTAAATAAAAAAAAAGGATGTGAACAAAGAACAAGCCGACTTGTAGCCTCGGACACTACATTCTCTCCCGAAGGACCGTAATACCAAAAAAAAAAGCGCAAGGCATTGAGTACAAGATCAGTGGATTTGAGTAGCTGGCGTCTTATGTTGGAGACCACTTCACTGAATGGACGAAGCTGCGCAAACATGACGCCCGACGAATGAACGGAGAGCGAAGCGCGGACGCAGAGCACTGCGAGATATGTTACCACAAAACTGACCTTGAGGGAAATATTGCTCTGGAGGAAGAGAAAGCACACGAAGAAGGTTGCCGCTGGAGACATGGCATGTTCAACAGATGCGAGGAAATGTTAATCGCTAATATCTCTTTAACTGCGAAGTTTCTGAGAAAGGTGTACAGCTTTCTTTTGCTGCCGTTTGGCTGCACTTGGGTGGATGCCAGTGAGTAATTACTCCCTGATTACTCGAATAAGGGTTCGCAGCTAACTACCCGGCCTCATACAAAATGCAGATGAACTAATGTCCTCGTCGCTAGAGATAAGGGTGATAAAAATATAAAAAAATGGCTGATGGTTTAGCATTACTGAGCATGAAACAATGTGCGAAAGCACAGTTTTAGCAGGCGCACACCACTGCCACGTACCTGAAAGCGCTACTGAGGTGTCCAGTGACCCAGAGAGCCAGTTATGCGCCCTAAACGTTTTCATCGCCAATGCCAATTTACTCAATGCCGGCCACAGGCCTATTCTCGGGTGACCCCGGGATCCAGTTATGCGTGCCTTCATCATTTTCATCGTCATTGCCAAGTCACTCAATTTTGGTGGCCCCCTATGCTTCAGTGCCATGTTTCTGCAGAAATGTTGTTAATGTGAACGCGTCCTGCTCTAGTGTCGTGTTTGTGCCGCAGTGTTGTCGACGCGAACGCATGCAGCGCACATCTCTTTGTCACTACCGCCACATAGCCCTAATGTTGGTTTGTTGGTAGTATTAGTTTAATGCACAGCGGGAAAGAGTGTTGCATTTAACCCGAGGCGAGTTGGGCCATGCACTTCCGTGCAATAAAAAAAAAAACTGGGACAATACCATAGCGCTCTCGCGCAGTGGCCAGCGAATCTTATCTGTTTGCGCCTCCGCAGGTTCGAATACAATGTCACACCACACCTGAACACAATGTCGCACCAACTAGCCCAGCAAAAGGTACTGTTATTCGAATACCAGTTCAGGATATTTGTTTGCCTTTTTTTCCTTCATTCCACTGGGCACAAACCCACAAACAAAACCACAAATATCCCAAGATCTTGCCCGGGGTTGGCCCATCAGAATAGTGCCCTCGCACTAATAAAAGCACAACAAATGCTTACCCTTGCAAGAAGCCCCTTAACGGAGACCGCTGCTCGCTAATCTCTCGCATCCTCCGCTCATGTTCACGGCGTTCCTTCTCACGTTTTTCCTTTCGTTTCCTCTCTTCTTCCTCCATTTGCTCTAGCATCTCTTTGTGGGCACTGGCCAGCGTCTTTTCAGTCCTATCCATCTGCTCCATTTTGGCATCGTGGTCCTCGCCCATACGGGACATGTTCTCGTCAATGTCGCGCAGAGTGCCTTCGTGAATATCGTTCCTCCTTTCCTGTTCGCGTTGCAGTTCGTTTGGCCTGCAATAAAAGAAATCACTCCAAATTCTTGCAGCACTAGGCGTCGACAGCATTTCACCGCTTAACAATCCTGCAACCTCCCAGTGCCGCTAAGGGGAGTTGTTGTTGCGTATCTATTCATAATAAGGGCAAGTCGAGGATCCTCACGGTAGTGTATGGTTAGCACGAGAAGCAGTATGTTTTAGCACGAAAGCTTGCGGTTAAGCTATAGAGGCGATACAATATAAGCATTCTGAAACCCATTCGCTGTATTTGGACGCCGTGCTGTAGCAACCACGGGGCTTAAGGCAGTGAGGAAAACCTAACGCAGGACGTGGCGTTGGTTCAGTGATGCAACAAGGAAGGAAATCATAACATTAGAATGCAATTGGTTTCAGAAGTCGATGTTATATTAGCACAAAGTCGATATTTCTCAACGCAGCATTTGAATCTCGATGGCAAAGTATAGAGGCAAAATCCACGCACCATGACTGCGAAGTCCGCGTATTAGGAGAGCCCCGAGGGATTAGCTTTTGCCGTTTTAACGACTTCTTGTGCGCACTTCTTATTCAGGCGTGCTAATAAAATTACATTTCAAGTAGGGGTGTGCGAATATTCGAAATTTTCGAATATAGTTCGAATATTATATTTTTAGTATTCGTATTCGATTCGAAATCCAAGCATTCGTGTTGTTTCGAATATTCGACCCGACGCGAATATTCGTTCCCAGCCGAATATTTTATTTCGAGCACCGGCGTTCATTTAGGTCCGCAAGTCCTACCGACAGAGACATAACAATATGCCGGCGCCCAGAGCAATGCGTAACGTTGGGCCATGCAGTAGCTGACTACGCTGGTGAGCTTCTTTGCGGCTATACCTGCGACGCTGGTATAATCAGAGCTGTGCACGAAATACCTCGCAATGCGTGCCAGTCCAGTGCCAAGTGAGAGGGCATTTTTGTGGCTGGAGAAGTCGCTTCAGCTAGAAGGGAACTAGCTAGTTCTGCCTGACCATGTGGAGCAGCCGGTTTTCCTTCACGACAACCTTTTATGTTCATTCCAGCAACGCGCTTTTGTGCTTATGGCAAGCTAGCCTTAATCAATGCTATGTACTAGCCATCTTCTCTGATATTTCCACTCTTCTAAGAATAATGTTCGAGACTTTGATACTTTTTGTGCAGCCACACACATATTTTGTGTTCATTTCATCACTGATAGTTGAACTGTGATGTTCTTGGGTGCTCAAATAATGTTTTGTAGTGGTTAAATGCGTCTGTCCTTGATTATTCGATATTCGATTCGATATTCGGAACCCAGTATTCGTATTCGATTCGTATTCGAAAATTTTGATATTCGCACACCCCTAATTTCAAGCCATATGACATTGTCCTTAATAAGCACATGAGTGTATTTCCTACCGACAGCTTACGATGCTAGCCACTGAATTGGTTGGTGAAATTACTAATGGTAACGCCAGGAATGCACGTTTAGTCTTTTGCAGAGGAATGTTCATCATTTCCTGTGTTAATTGTTATTTACGAAGAGATCTGCATATATCGTATGTGTGGTAAAAGTAATTTCGCTTTTGCAAATTTATGCTTAGCTCACATACCACCTGAAAATGGCTTTAAGAAATACGCTGAGCTTATACCACCCCTTGATGCAGGAGGTTACCCTACAACCATTACGGCTGAATTCAACATTACGCTGTAGAAAACGACAAGTCCTTCACTTGGGGCCCATGAACAATTGAAGCGTGATGGACATGTTCACCGATGAAACTTCGAGATTATGCTGGTGCACGTTAGCATCTGCTAGCTTTAGGTCAACCATTTTAGTGAACTGCCTATGTTTGAGCGGAGTTTCGTTATTACAAGTTTTTGAGTAGTTGTCTTTGCTTACCGCCGCCGGCGCAAGGCCTCAATTTTTTTTCGGGGGCGGTAAGATCTGTTGGTGCGCCCAGTGGGCTCTTCTAATCTACGGAGCATCACACTGAGCTCTTCATCACGATTTTCTTGTTGCTGCTTTCTTATCTGCTATTCCCTCCGAATGTGGTTGCCAAAAAAACACGCTATATAAGTATTCATGTGGCGATCGTGAAGGCTCCCGGGAACTTTTGTCAGGTTTAACCTGAGCCCACAGCCGACGGCCGCAGGCACTATGATACTGGCAGCTGTCGGTTCCGAATGACACTGCCTCTATCACGCAGCTTTTGTGTGCGTGCGTGTGTGCGTGTGTGTGTGTGTGTGTGTGTGTGTGTGCGTGTGTGCGTGCGTATGTGCGTGCGTGCGTGTGTGTGTGTGCGTGCGTGCGTATGTGCGTGCGTGCGTGCGTGTGTGTGTGTGTGTGTGTGTGTGTGCGTGTGTGCGTGTGTGCGTGCGGGCGTGCGTGCGTGCGTGCGGGCGTGCGTGTGTGTGTGTGTGTAACACACATAACATTTCGCTTTGGAACGTATCTCGTTTCCGGTTGTGGTTTTACTCAGTACTGCCGGCTCACCATGTGATAGTTCATAAACAGCAAAGCAGGTATCTCCACCAGTAAGTTTGCACCGTTGCTACCTGGAGAAAAGCGGGATTATTTTGGCTTTGCCTCTTCCGCCAAGGAAGACAGTTATGTTTGGAAGAAACAAGAAATTATAACGAAATTACTATCCGAGGTCTTTGACCGTACACGCCATGTTTATTATTGCAATGCAAAGTTTTACATTACAACATTGAGGATATTCTAACCCCAAAAGACGGTACTAAGTAAAGCTAGTCTCAGACGTCACCTGATTTTAGCAGCGCTCAGCCGTGGCTAAACCTTTGTTCGCTTGTGTGTGCACCACCACAGGTCAGCGCCTCTTTTTCATTGCCTTTGGTTTTGGTTTGAAATATGGCTCCCAATGTAAGTTTATATTTGTGTAACTTGTAATATTCCCGCTCGGGATTGAGAGTATTCTGAAACAAATTATCGTATAATGTATCTGCTTATTGCTATAGAGTAGTGGTCATCGCTTCATTGAAACATTATCGAAACGCGACTCAGTATCATAGTGGTAAAATAAAGCACATTCGCCAAAGGTGGTTTTTAAAACATGACGTTTCGGGACCGCTACGGGTCCCTTGTTCACAATGAAAGGTGGACGGATTTGCCGCTTCTTATATGCGCACTTGAGAGCGCAGTGAGTGGGCGTAGTTATCCGGGAGATTATCTTTGGTCCTGTCAATGACATGATCCGTGGTCTGTATATAAAAAGATTCTAAAAGCAGTCGTGACGATGTGGGTTTCATGGTAGCTAATATTGTGGCGTTCGCCCAGTCAATGGTGTGGTTCATTTCTTGAGAATGCTCTGCCAGCGGGTTGGATTAGGTGCGACATTTGTTGACGTCGTTCCTGTGCTCTCCTAATCTTCTTCTGAAATCGCCTGATTCCCCAATGTACGATGCATCGCAGTTTTTGCAGGGGATTTTGTACACCACTCCGGGGAAACGTGGGCGCTCTAGACGGTCTTTTACGTGACAGAGTTGTTGTTTCAGCTTGCTGGACGGCACGTGCGCTATGCGCACGTCGTATTTTGAAAATATCTGTGCCAGAGCCTCACTTCTACCCCGGGCGTAAGGAACGCTCGCGCGCTTCTGTTGTCCGATGAGTCTGGGCTCGGCAGGTTGCAGAGAGCGACGTTGTTCGTTTAGCAGCAGTTGTCGTTTTGCAGCAGATGGTCTTGCCACTACTGTTTTCCGGAAACCCACACACACTCGGAAGTACTTGGATTTTCAATCCGCCCACCCCATTGGCCACAAACATTCCGTAGCGTCCACTGTTTATAACCGTGCAGCTCGTCTTTGCTCCAGTCCCGGTCTGCGCTGTTCCGAGCAGAAAAAAGTCCGCGTCGACCTCGAGAAGAATGGCTATCCTCGACAACTGCTGCACAACGAACAACGTCGCTCTCTGCAACCTGCAGCCGAGCCCCGACTCATCAGACAACAGAATCACGCGAGCGTTCCTTACGCCCGGGGGACAAGTGAGGCTCTGGCACGGATAATTGCAAAATACGACGCGCGCATTGCACACGTGCCGTCCAGCAAGCTGAAACAACAGCTCTGTCACCTGAAAGACCGTCTGGAGCGCCAACGTTTCCCCGGAGTGGTGTACAAAATCCCCTGCAAAAACTGCGATGTATCATACATTGGCGAATCAGGCGATTTCAAAAGAAGATTAGGAGAGCACAAGAACGACGTCAACAAATGTCGCACCTCATCCAACCCGCTGGCAGAGCATGCTCAAGAAATGAACCACACCATTGACTGGGAGAACGCCACAATATTTGAGACCATGCAACCCACATCGTCACGACTGCTTTTAGAATCTTTTTATATACAGACCACGGATCATGTCATTAACAGGACGAAGGGTAATCTCCCGGATAACTACGCCCACTCACTGCGCTGTCAAGTGCGCATATAAGAAGCGGCCCATTCCGTCCATCTTTCATTTTGAAGAAGGGAGCCGTAGCGGTTCCGAAACGTCATGTTTTAAAAACCATCTTTGTCGAGTGTATGTTTTATTTTAGCACTGTGCTTCTCCCTCGCCAGACAGGATTCTGTTGAACCCTTGACTACGACTCAGTATTACTTTATTTTTTCTTTTTTTTTTGGGGGGGGGAGGACGGGGGGGGGGAATCGAACATCGGAACATGCAGCATTGTTTAAGCGATGATTGCCAAAGCCTCAGTTATTAAATTATAAAGCTGATACAACTTACTTGTTTCAAAATATACAGAACTAGAGGCACAATGGGGTTTATGACAGGAAATTTTATAAAAACAACTGTAAAATGAATTTCTGAGGGCTCTTACCAAATTGAAAAGTTCCTTGCGCATTGAACCCTTACCATGACCTAACATCATAGGGAAGCGCTGTTTGTTGCATGGTTTTCAAGATTAGATTATGTAAATAAGTTCTTCCTGTGTAATGCGTAACATGCATTGAGTTCGTAGACGTTGAAGGTTTAAGATATTTGCTATTTTCAAAATAATTGCTCTGATTATCCTTTTGCACTTCGTAAGCAAACGTATTGATATTTTTAATGTAGTAGCTGTCATAGTTTGTGCTTTTCAAATTTCTCTTCGAGTGTATTTTTGTATGAGTCATTCCAACTTCATGAGTGTCTTTACAGTCGCTCAGTTCTCTGTTTTTTCCGTGAAAACTGATTTTGCGTTGAATGCCTGCCAGTTCCTGCAGTTTGAGCGCATAGCAGTTATCCATGCGACCTCCTGTTCGGTCTTTAGCCCTCTCCAGGAAGACAATTACAGTTTTCTGAGTTTCTGAGATAAACTCATCTGAAGAAAATCATATCGACAATTTGAATACACTTGTAGCCAAGCTGAAAAAAGAACACTTCCAATAACTATCTGTACTTACAATTCTTGTAGTGCTCTGAAAACTTTGTCGTCCTCTTCAGTGAATCTGCAATGTTGAATGAAATCCGAAAAATAGGCTATCAATTTAGGAATCCAGACTGTGAGTTTCATTGAAGGTTTTTGTTTGCATGGTCAAAGAAACGTACCGAAACATTCCAACCAACTGTAAAATGTTACGGAACCTATTAATGAATACGTTTAAAGCTCCGATTTCGAGTACTAGCATAAATAACTCAAACGCGCCTCTCACACTTATTGCGATTCACTTTTTGTTTTTGGGAGGTGACGTCATATACTAGTTCAGTCTATGGTTTGCCAGATTGTTCTTAACGGGCATGAGCAATAACTTTAGCAACTAATATTCTCTCTTTAAATTATGACAATTGCTGGAATGTAAGTATCTCTGACGAAAAATGAAGATGACCATCTCACGTAGTACGGAGCATTGCGTCTCTCTGTCCCTCGATGTCCATCAAGCTCCTTCAAAAGGAAAAAGCAGTCAGAATTACATTGATGCAATAACCAGATATCGCTTTAGTGATCTATTATTTGTACTTCAATTTTGTTTACTAGCTTTAGTGGGGCCGTGAGTATATTTGAAATATTTGAATAGCGGCTCTGATATTCTTATATTCGTTTAACAAAACTTCTGTTTGGGCTAGATGGTGCATAGCTATTAATGAAATGTTTCTTTCGATCTGTTTCTTTACTGCGCATGTCTCGTTTTATGTATATATTTTCGCTCTCTTACCTGCGAATAAATCAGATGAAGTTAGCGCCTGTCCTGTGTGTATCTCCTCTTGTGTGCGTTTTTCGTGTGCGCTTAAATTTCATTTCATTTATATTCGTTTTGCTGGACGAATGAAAAAAATGCACGTTGAAAGTTATTCGAAATGAATCGAAATTCCTCACAAACCTTCCAGTAGTTAACGAATACTTGGCACCAAGCTCGAATAAGCCACGCCGTAGTCTGTTTGGATGGCTGTCAGAAAAAAAATTAGCTGACGTTTAGCTCTGGTTAAACCGGGCAAGTTGCGTAAGCAGCGTCGAGAGCGCGCGGCAGCGGCGGCGCTCCTAGTCGCGCGCTCTCGGCGCTGTTTACGACACTTGCCCGGTTTAACCAGACCTAAACATCAGCTAATTTTTTATTTATGAGACCCATGCATTCACTAGGTGCGCCTTTATTCATGCTGATACCCTGAGCCTTCGTGGCGGAGTGGTAGCGTCTCCGTTTCAAATGCCAAAGGCCGTGGTTAGATTGCCAGCCTCGACACAGTTTTTTTTTCTATGTTGTGATGCCGAAACACTTAAACGGTTGCTATGGCGACGGCGCTTCATCTCTTTAACCTCGCTGCGGCTAAAGGTCAACCGTGGCCACCGCCGGGAACAACTTTTCCTTATTTTCTTCCTCACTAGTGCATTACAGCTATCACAGGCTCTCGACAATGGATCTGTGTCGCTGCGAAGGAAAGCATCCAAACTAAATGCGGAGGGCCACCGGTGGTGTGAAATTCCCGATCAAAGAAACTCCGGCAGAAACATTTCACGCGCTGTTGATACATATAAGCCACGGTGTTCCCTCAACAAATGTTCAGTTGTTAGTACCACCCCCCATTGACGCCTTCTGTCCAATCTCTTTTTGCAGTTTCTGTTTTTTATGTCTTAACAATTCTGTCCCAAGTAGGCCCTCCTAAGTTACAAAAATAGCAAGGTAATCTTATGTGATGTGGTTAAATAGTATCCTGAACACCCCCTGCTGAGTAACCTTACCGGTCGATAGTATAAGCTGTCCTGCTGATACACATTTTACTTCTTAAATTTTGCGGTAACTAAATTGTCTCGCAACGTGTTTCGCGGTAGGATAGATATCTACATGGAACAACTGGCAACTTTTAGTGTCTATTCCGCACTTCCTTTGCTGTTCTTAGCATCAGAATGGGCGTCTGAAGTAAGTAAAGAGAGCTTTGAGTTATAAAAACACTCACATGATATCAAGCAAGCAGTATCAGCATATGAGGTCTTGAATACGTCCTTACTCTAAAGCTACAAGTGTAATGCTTAGCGCATTTGAAATTTAGGCTATTTTCTGCAAGCTTATAGTTCAGTCAGTAACTCTGCCGACAGGGTCTGCAATTTCCGTTTATTTCAACGTGCCTATTAATGGCTGGTAATACATAATTTCTTTATGTCAGTAATATTTTTGTCAGTATAGAAAGCACTTGCATCAAAACTCGATGAGCCTTACCTGGCTCGATCAGAGATGACCACGTCCATCGTCGTGGCTGAAATGCATGGGTAGAAAACGCTGATGATTAATGTGACAACGGAAATGTTAAAGACGTTTTCAGGCAGTGTGATTGCATTCCTCACTGGTCAAGGCGGTTAACAAGTCAACCTTGAGCAATGCACAATAAATAAGGCCAGTCTTTGGGGGCATGTACTTATACTGTCATTTGCCTCTAAAAGCGGCTGGCAGAGGCTTTATAACAGTTTTATTCCAAATGTGGCACGTGGAAGGACGAAATATTCAGTTTTAGAAGTGCAGAGTGCATCAATATGACACTTCACGGCAATTTTATAACAGCTTAGCAAATGTTAGGAGAAGGTAAGTGACGCCAACCAAGTAAAATACAGGAAAAAACACGACGTTTCGGGACCGGCTCGGCCCCTTCTTCACGGTGTGACTACGGCGCTCGCCCGTAGTCACACCGTGAAGAAGGGGCCGAGCCGGTCCCGAAACGTCGTGTTTTTTCCTGTATTTTACTTGGTTGGCGTCACTTACCTTCTCCTAACATTAAATTTCCCAACCAGACAGACTTCTGTCGAATGTTTTCTTTTGAGCTTAGCAAATGTAGTGAATATACAGTAGTGAGCAAAAAGATATGGCATTCTTGTTTTTCGAATTCAAATTTTTTACCACGCAAAAATTTAGCGCACCACGTTGGTGGGACGACACTGTCAGACTTTCTGCCCAACATCAACCACTCTTTATCAGAGAGAAAGCTGTTTAATGGAAAGCAGAGATTTTAGCAGGCGTGTGCATTCGCTGACGTGCTATTCTGCGTAGAGGAGGGAATATGGGAGTAAAGATGGAAGAAGGGTAGTATAAACTAGTGCAGCCATTGAAGAGGATTGGAACGCAATAGTTCACCGCATTATGGAATGAATGCTTCCAGTCCGTCTCCCGAGTACCACTCCCAGGTTTCTCTATGTTAGGTCCGTTAGGCTGCTGCAGAGAGCAGCGACGTGCAATGTTATTCTTATTTGCCTGTTTAGTCTCCATTAGTTTTTTAGACGAACTCTAAATTGCTGAACACTTGATCATCCCGCTGTCCATGCAACGAACTTGACTTCGGTCTCATACAAAGAATGTTTATCCTCATACTAAGGGGCAATTTGTTTCCACAGCAAAGTTATTGAAGTCCAGTTTTCTCCACTGGGTGACGGCATCTGGTACTTTGACTTCTTTTTTATTACAAAATGGGGCAACAATTCTAAGAATGCCTTTTCGCAATAGCTTAGTGTGTCCGTACTTTACAAGGAAACTTTTCTGAAAGTCACCTCTTGACTCCGGCGAAGCATGGAATCCAGGAAGCTGTCCCTGACTGTCTTGTCCATGTTTGTCACTTTTGCAGCGACTTCTCGATTTTCTGCTTCACGCTGCTGACTTTTTGATCCCTCGAACAATGCGTGATACTTATCCGAATATACTGCATCTTAAATTATTTCAGTAGGCTGGCTTGGCAGCTCATTAAGGTCCACCGCCCCTTCATCATCCAACTTCTAACAAGTTTAGAAAAGAACTTTCCGTCGTATTTTGATGCAACACACAATTAAATGCCATATACTCGAGTTGTTTGCCATTAGGCATAATGAGAAAGTGAGAGAAAGTTAAATTCCCTATAGCTGCGTCCTTGTGGAGGCATAACCTTTTCATGAATGTGCTGGTCAACCTCTTCACTCGTAATACCTTGAATTTAGCCAAGGAGACAAACTGCAGGAGCGGTTACTCAGTCCCTTGCCATTACGCTCCCGCCTCTGTGGCGCAACGTGGGAAGTTGATGACGAGGTTCATATCAGTTGCATTTGGAAGGACGTAAACAATGAATCCCATCATTTCCGCACGCAAGAGCTTTGAATCGCCTAATGGAACAACTATTTCACTTGTGACCTAGCCGTGCCAGGAGTTATTTTACCTACATCATCCTGAAACCCAATTATTTTCAGATTTGAACGGTTTGAACTGGACTTCTGTCGCTTAGTTCAGCACAGTGCACATGACGTCTGACACTTCATCAAGTTAGTATAGATCCTGATAACAGTGGCAAATATTCGGAAATGTCGATAACAGTAAGCCTGGAGTTCCTTAGGCTCACGCGAACAATGACTTTCTTGACTACATGGTTGGTCGTCCAGGCGTGTCTACTAGGAAGTTCGCAAAACCAAACCTTCTCTGAACCTATATGTATTCAAAAGTTGTGAAGGCATGCACAGCGCTACTCAGAAATTCAGTGAAAGCTGATGGTGCTTCACCTCATTGTTGTGACCACGGACAATGCTAATTTGCGCAGTCTTGATGACTTTATGTTAACCTGCCATTCCTCCCACTGCTAAAAAACCAATGCAGTAATACATGTAACACCAGAATATCCCCAGACAAGTACGAGTTAACAATAATTTATAACAGGGGGAAAATTAACATAAAGGTAGCCCCCACGAACGGGCGAAAATGAAAAACGAACGGAATTCAGACAGTTGCGCCCCCAAAAACTCCTGACCAAAGAAGATGCCATTATTACATCATAATATATTCGAAAATAGCAAATGAGTTTATATGTGTGATGTTGTGAATTGACAGAAAAAAAAATGGAAAGTATATCTTTTTGTTTACTAATGGATTCAAATATTCACGACACACAAGCAGAAAACTTGGCAAGCGCCGCGAATACTAAATATACTCTTTCCAATTAAGACCTTGCTTGCAGGATTGGCATCTAGTTCATACTTTAATAACTACACCACTCTTATCGCTATCTGCTGCACTCTTTGTATATATCTCCTCTACCACTCCCAAATGCTTGCGCTGTTTGAGGCAGAACAAAATTGAGGGTAACTTAAGAATGGAGTGCCATAATTTTTTTGAAGCCTACGCTAAGTAGATAATGGTAGCCAGCTACTTTCCAATAAAACAGGGAGTGACAGCAGATACCAGAATTTGTAATTAAATCGACAAATTTCTTTGAAAATCAGGGATCAGAAACCACGATGATTAGCTTACATTTCTCGGTGAAAAAGGCTAGAAGCTTTTTTGCTTCGTGAGATGAAACGGTGCCCTCCAGATCACTTGCTTTCACCTTCGACATCTCATGTTCAGAGCGCACGCCAAGTTCATCTAATTTCTTCATGAGCGCATTCAGGCGGAGGCTCGTAACATAAGGAAGGGCTCTTCTCAAGGCTGAGGCTAGCTCGTCATTCCGCTTCGCCTCAAGCAAATCAGCGCTTCCGGACTCTTGGACATGTGACATATCTGCAAAAATGAAAATTTGGGTAAATCTAGAGAATGAAACGTAATCTGCATTAAAACTGTGGGAATTATACAATACCATGTCGACGGATTCCCTGCGATCGTCTACATTCATTATTTTGCATACTCCAAAATGTACTTGTAGTTGGTACTCGTCGGCACATGTGTCGCGACTGCGGCTGTCGTCATTTTACGCACACGAAAACATCATCGCTCGCGTACTGTGATCTCTGATGACGTGAAGCATGTTCTTTTAGTGCCTCTAAATATGTAATAATTGATTCGACAAGCTAAATTACTGTCATTTAGTTCTGAAAGAAAGCTGAAAATTATGAGGCATGTAAAACTGAATGCACAGCTGCGTGAAGCAGCACCACCAGAAAGAGCCAGGCATCACTTCCCCAATATCTCAGACAGTCGAGCTAATGTGCGGGAACAATAGAAACACCTCGGGCCTATTCTACACCCCCCCCCCCCTCCATGCCTCCAGCGAGAAGAAGCTTTATCAACGTTGCCAAATAAGTCGTCTTTCCCAACAATATACAATATCTATTAAGACTTAAGAGAAAATAGCAATCATTTCCATCTGTCGCGTCATGTCCAGCAGTTTGAAATAAATGCTCACAGCACACGAAAGATTCAATAACAGGCGCGCACTTTCATTTCACGGAAAGAGCATGGCACAGAACGCAAGGCTGGAAATCAATTCTATGCAAGCAAATGAATCAACGCCATCAAAATGCCACGGAAACGAAAGGGAGCCACTCACTTTCCTCGGAAGTGATGCCGGGCAGGTGCGTTTCTTTTAGTACTAAACTGCTTGTCGCAAAAAATCCAACGCTGTACGCCTTGCTTATGAGCACGTGTTACGGCGGGGGCAAGCTGTGCGTCTGGTGGCCAAAACTGCCGCGCCTCCAAGGAGAACAGCGATCCGTGCTCGACGGCTGGGCCGGCTGCCGATACTGATTGTTTCTTTTATTGGCGGTCGGCGTCGTGACGTCAAGGATTGCCTGCTCTGCACGCTTCCTCTGTAGAGAACCGACCAGGAAGTTTCTGTTACCTCCATGCGTGCAAGAGTTCTGAAGCGAGCCCAGCGACACCCCTTATCTGCTGGAACGGCCGTTTATCTCTCGAGTTTCGGAGGAGTGAACTCAGAGGATCTATGAGCCAGAGCACTTCTGCCGCATTGGCTTTCGGGCCACAGGAAACGCGGAGGACCTGATTACACACGTAAGCGGACGCCTTCGGTCTAACGAGTAGTTAATACATTAGCTAACCCGCGCATTGCCCTAAAACACCAAAAACCTTAGTGCATAAAGAAGAACGAAGAAACGCATTTCCTTTCTACAACGCTGACAAAATATATGCACAGCGCTCCTCAAAAATTTTGGAAGTATCTCTCTCGCACTAACTCAACGATAAACGGAGTAGTAATAAACGGTACTTTATACTACGAACCGAAACTAGTTGCCGAAGCCTTTAATAGATTTTTTTGTGTCGGCATTTACTCCGAAACAGCATTTACATTCATAGAAAGCGCCAAGCGCCCAGCAGCATGATGGCATTGTCATATCACGAGAAGGTATTCTTTCAGTACTTTTAAAACTGGATTCTAAGAAGTCACCTAGTCCTTATAACATACCTAACGAATTTATGAACCGTTACTGCGAATGGGGTTTCTATTTTTTAGAGATTATATTTATAGCATCATTACGTGATAGCACTGTACCGGGTGACTGGCTGTTAGCGAGAGTTGTGCCTGTTTTTAAATATGGTGATAAATTTTATGTTTCAAATTACCGTTCTATATCTATCACATGTTCTGTATGCCAAATGTTAGAGCATATAATATCCAAATACCTTGTACATTGAAAGTAAACACCTTTTTTATAGTAAACAGCATGGCTTCCGTTGCCGTCTCTCGAAAATCACACAGCTATTTTGAAATTACTCATGCTTTTGCTACAGCCATAAACTCAAAAGAGCAAATTGATGTCATTGCGATAGATCACTCCAAAGCATTCGACCGAGTGTGTCATGGCAAACTTTTACACAAATTGCATGAGATGGGCATCGATGTACAAATAATTAATTGGATTCAGGCTTACTTAAATAACAGAGAACAATTTGTACAAATAGATGAAGAACGCTCATCGACTTCATCAATAGCCTCTGGGGTTCTGCAAGGGTCCGTTCTGGGTCCTACGTTGTTTTTATTATATATTAATGATATTAAGAATGACATACACCCTCTCTTCGAAGGGCGCTTGTTTGCGGATGGCATTGTGTTATTTTGTCGCGTAAAATGCTTGCAAGACCCGGTTCTCTTGAATGACTCCTTGAAGGTTTTGTATGATTGGTGACAGTGGGACAGGAATATTAGTTATGATAAGTCAATTTCTATGATCGCGTCGAACAAGTAGACTCCATTAGTGTTCCCGTACATAATTAATAACAAAGAGCTAAAGCGTTCTAGTAAATTAAAATGTTTAGGTATCACGATTAGTCATGACCTAAACTGGAGTGATCTGTGCAAAACATTTGTAGAGCAGCTCAACGAAAACACGGATTCCTAACGCGGAAGCTAAAACATGTACCATCGGATGTCAAACTGCAAGCATATAAGGTTCAACAAGGGGAAGCTTTGGGCCAGTTGGTCTGAAATGTTGGAGAGGGGGAATAACCGCGAACTTGACAGGACTGAAGAACGAGAAGAGGACAGGACGAGCGGTAACTAGCCACTGAAGTTTATTGAAAAAAGACATGTCGCAGCAAAGGTTGCATCTGCGCATAGCGTACGAGAACTGAGATAGTGACACGTGGAACACACGAGATAGTTAATGAAATACATCGAAACGAACAAAAAACGCACAAAAAAAACAATGAAATGCCCGTCACAGGTTTAACAGAAACCGGGTCTCTTTATCTAAAAGCGCCACGGAAGGCTCACTCACACACATATCAAGCCCAATTTTTGCGCATGTGTGCCGCTTCTAAAATCTCCCTTTCAAGCCTCGACCTGCCCCTTCCGATGACGGTGGCTTTGTTGAACTGTGGGTAGCAGCCATCGCATTCCCTGCAGTGTCTCGGCAGATTTGCGCCATTATCAGGTTTCAAGGTATCAGGTACTTGCCCCATTCAGCGAGAACCCGTCTCTGTGCGTGATAACAGTCCATGGTACTCATAAAAATGGTGTGACCTGGCAGGTGGCGGTTAAATTAATGATTAGTCGCGCGAGGTTACTCGGTAAGAGAAATTTGGATCGCACAAATTCCACCCGCGGCCGCACCGATTCCCCGCTGCACTACTACACCAGGAGTAGTACGAGGACTCGCAGGGATCTATGAATGTTGAGTACAGAAAGATCAATTCTGCATGTATGTGCATTAACTGATTATCTATCGCATCATACCCTTAAGGCGGAGCGCGGGCCGTGGTACGGCGGCGACTGCCTTCACGAAGTTGGCGCGCAGATAAGAGGTGGCGGCGGTGGTGTGACACTTTTAGTGGAACATCCTTTATGTCAGGAGTTCAATAGGTCGTGGGCCAAGGCGACGAGGGCGCATTGCAGCTTCAGATCCAGGGAGGCGAGCCAGATGGGCCACGGTGGGGGTGGGGGTAAAGGATAGGCGGGGGACTGGAAGGCTGCGTGGAACTGTGTAAGGCAGTGTTCTATGTCTGCATATGTGTGTGGACAGTTTGGGCACTGAGGTGTGGAAGTGTACCGGTATAGAAAAAGTTTGGCTGGTGTATGTAGGAGATTAAACCGTATTCGGCGAAGAATGCGAGCTTCACGGATCGATAAGGATGGGTATGGCGGTGGTAAATCAGCTAAGTGAAGTTCTGTTTTAAAGGGTTTTCAGAGTTTGGTAGTGATTCTCGAGATCGGGCATTCTTTTGTTAAGATCGGAGATGGTTCCCTCTGTCGTTAGCAGCTGTTTTTTTTTTTAGTTCGCAAACCTCGGAGATGAGCTGAGCTTAACCTACGAAATTCTTTTGTAGTTCGGCGAGAATTGCGTCAGTATCTGGACCGCGATTAGTTTCAATGTCACCGGATAATATCAGACGTGAACGGATACATTCAGTAGCGATAGCACTAAGACACTGTAGGCTTGGTAGCTGTACTAAGAAGTAGTTGCTAGATTCTTTTTTTGCGAAGAGGTGGTGGTGGTAAAAACATTTATTTCCTCTGAAAAGAGGGAGTTACATGGAGGTTGCTCTGGAGTCAGGCTTAGTGCCCTTCCCCTCACAAACACTAGGTGGAGTCCCTAGTACGGGACCCCAGTGGCTTCCGCTGCTGCCATAGCTCGTTCGTCCATCGCCTTTTGGGCTTTCAGGTCGCAACAGGCGAGTAGGGTCGCCTCCCAGTCCTCCCGGGTGGGGTTTGGGTTTGGAGTAAAAGCAGCGTTGGAGGGGCACGCCCACACCATGTGGTAGTAGTCCGAGGACCTCTCCCCACAGTGCAGGCACTCCCATTGTTGACTAACGTGCATGGTAAACAAGACTAGATTAGTCGCCTTTGCCATGGCGCCGCCACAAAGCCAGTTAAGTGCCGTTGACGGATGTCGCGGTTTTATACTAGATGGAGATGGTGACGTCGACTGTGACGGAGCAATGCAAATGGCAGCGAGGGTTATGAGCGTCCGTGGCGGTGTGTCGAGGGCAGCGCTGACGCCGTTGTTGACGCAGCCCGCCCATATCTCACCGCAGCCAAGATAAACCGCAGGGAGGGACGACGAACCCAAGAGTGCAGACGTCAGGACAGTCAAGAAGGCGACGATGATTGCGGCAAGCACATGCATTGTAAGGAAGAGCGGATTAGTGGCCTTTGCTATGGCTTAGCCACCAAGGCCACCTAGTCGAGTATGACGTGGTAGTTTTTTAACACCGATTACTGTTTTGTATGTAGCTGAGATCACAGTGCACTATTATGTACGTAAAATGTTTTTATTTTATTATTATTATTTGTGTTCAATATTGTTTTTCACTAAAATCTGTGTTTGTTTTCGGTTTTAAGCTGCCGCAGTCAGATGCTTGGAATTTTTTTTATGAGGGCAGGTCTTAGTCAGGTGTTTTGAAACGCCTCTTGCCCGCACCTTCCTGGCTTACGTTTTTCGACTGTAAACGAAAAATTCAACAAATAAATAAATAAACTAGGCCTGACGTAAAGGACAGATACGAAGAGGAAAAAGTCGGTCACAAAATAAACGGGTGTTAATGGCATCCTAGTCGAAATCAAGAGCAAGAAATGGGGCATGTAATGCGAAGGCAAGATAACCGTTGACCGCTAAGGTTACCGGACTTGATCCAAGGAAAAGGGGAGCACAGCAAGAGGTGGCAGAAAGTTAGTTAGTTGGGCGGATAAGATAAAAAAAAGTGTGGGTATAAAGAGGCCGCCGGTGGCATTGGACAGGGTTAATTGGAGAGATTGGGAAGATGCCTTTGTCTTCCAGTGGACATAGTCAGGCTGATGATCATGTCGTGTGCTGCCCACCGGAGCACAAATTTTCTGCGCCCCGAGAAGTCCGCGGAGTGCCAGGAGGTAAAAATGAAAGCGTTGTTATTGGGGTGTGGGTAGCTTTCTGACCAGGGTACGGAGATTTGCGGCCTGCCCGAGAGACTCAAACGCCGGAATGAAGTCAGCAAGTGGTCCGGGAGTGTCCGCGACTGCATATCGAATACTGCCGCTCTGGACTTGCTGGAAGTGGCACGCATGTCTCAGACAATGTTTCAGGCTAGTCTTTACGACAGATTCGAAGAACGCACAGAGCCGTTTCTTTCTGCAGTGAACACTTCCTGGCGAGCCTGTAATTGTTCAAAATGCGCTCGCGCGTTCGTACCGGCCCAACCGGCTGAAGGCCGCAACTTTTAGTAGCCGGATGGAACAATGGTAGTGACAAATGGGCAGCGCATGTTCTCCATGGTAGGCGTGAGCAAGAAAGATTAGAACAGCGGATGGCAGACGACAACACACGGCGCTCCGGTGGCGAAAACGCCCACAACAAGAGAAGATTACCAGGTGATTTCGCCATTCCAGTGGCGCCATTTTTGCTGATCATTTTTGACCACGCCTGTACCTTCGTCGTAATGACTTAAGGCGGGCGCGTTGGCTGTGTCAGTGGCGGCACTGCATCATAGCTTCACCTGAAGATGTTTAACGCAGCAGCATACATGCACGGTTTAAAGAACCTCTGCTGATAAACATCATCATCAGCCTGACTACACCCACTGCAGGGCAAAGGCCTCTCCCATGTCTCTCCAATTAACCCTGTCCTTTGCCAGCTGCGGCCATCGCATCCCCGCAATATCTTAATCTCATCCACCCATCTAACGTTCTGCCGCCCGCTGCTACGCTTCCCTCCTCTTGGAATCCACTCCGTTACCCTCGAGGACCAGCGGTTGTCTTGCATTCGCATTACATGCCCTGCCCAAGCCCATTTCTTCCTCCTGATTTCGACTAGGATTTCATCAACCCGGGTCTGTTCCCTCACTCACTCTGCCCACTTCCGGTCTCTCAACGTTACACCTATCATTTTTCTTTCCATAGCTCGCTGCGTTGTGCTTAACTTAAGCTGAAACCTTTTCGTTAGCCTCCACGTTTCTGCCCCTTAGGAGAGTAGCGGCAAGATGCAGCTGCCGTATACTTTTCTCTTAAGGGATATTGGTAAGCTGCCGTTCATGGCCTGAGGGAACCCGCCATATGCGCTCGACACCATTTTTGTTTCTCTAGTTATTTCTCTCTCATGATCCGGATTAGCGGTTGCTACCTGCCTCTGCTGACACTGCTCATTTTTGCTTACAGAACAGCAAAATAGAGGTTGCAGCTGAGTGAAGTAGCTATGTGGTGCTAATGTACAGTCGCCGTCAAAAGTAAATGAAAGGCGACTTTGTCAAAAAAAATTAATTTCTTTGAATCTAAAGCATAATGGTCCATGTTTGTTGGTGCAAAGTGCAATTCGCACAATTACAATTAGTCTCACATATGTATTCAGGGATGCATTAATTGAGCGGGCAATGATTAAATTTTTTCGTTAATATGGCCTTCCATTTACTTTTGATGGTACCTGTAGATACAAGACGCACGGTTTTGAATCACTTGGAATGGCGTTCATGGTAGAGAGCGGTTGGTCAGGCGGTTCTTGATACTCACACAGTGATCGAGAGGGGAAAACCTCAGGGTGCTTGCCAATGTTTCGTCAGGAGCACTTGTCTAAGACTGGGCGAAGCGTTCATCACTGGCGGAAGTTCAATAGGGTCGTCACTCCGAAGAGGAAGGCCCCGAAGGGGGGGACTGGGAACGGTGTCAGTTTGAGGAGGGTGAATTTTGTACAGGCATGATGATGAGGGGAAGGATGGCATGAAGTGGGAATGTTGTTTAGATGGGGAGGGTGAACCTTGTACGGGCATGATGTCAGTTAAAGGTCTTAAGCTGCCATCATCCTTCCTTCCCCCTCGGAGTACCCACCCTATTTAACCGGTGAACCAGTTACTACCATCATTTCCTCTTCCCACCCTCCTCACCCTCACTGGGCATTCCTCCTCAGAGGAACGACCTTATCAAACCCCGCCAGTGATGAACGCTTCATCCAGATGAAGACAAGTGCTCCTCTCTAAACGTTGGCAAGCCCCCTGGCGGTTTCCCCTCCCTTGTTCACTTTGGGATTTCTAATGGCGCTATAATAGTCTTTTATTGTTTTCTCATATGGCGCTATACTTAAAAGGGATCATTAGATCCGTGTTTTAATAGATATATTTCAGTGTTTCTTTGGAATAAGGGCTGTGATGTTCGTACCATTTCACTTTTTCTACAATTTAGGGGTTTCGCAGGAAACCTGAGGATAAAGTCACTGTCTCCCTACATAAAAATACAGCATTGAACACAACGTGTAAATGCAGCAGCCTAATGAATACTATTCGGGCGCAGTGTGGAATGTGACCATACAGGAATAGTAGCTTAAGATGTTCCTCCTTGCTCCTTGTTGTTTGCTTTTCAATCAGCGCGTGGCAGTTAAGTAGTAATATGACGCAATGGCGCAAAGTTTCTACCGAAGCAGAAGAAACGTGTTGCGTTTCATAAAAAATTTCTAAAGATCTTTGCAGGTAAGATATGTACGTCATAAAGAATCATGTCCTGTTTTTCGCTGGTGTGTAATAGTGAAATCTATTTTTAAAATCATGTTAATACAGAATTTCGCTTTATTACTTGTGGGGACCCATGTTGCCCTCGCCCGCCGGTGCACCCTTCTCTCTCTCGTGGCCTACCGCGGCTCTTCCTCTGGCGGCCCCCGACTAGGCGCAGCAGCGGAGGGAGCGGAGGGGAGGAGCCTGCGACTACGCGTCGTCACGTAGGCAGCCCTCCTTACCCACCCCTCTCGGTTTCGGCGGCCGCGCGGGCCGCGCACACGGGACATAGAAAGGCTGATGGAGACCAGGAGAGTTGACAGCGAGCCTTGAGAGAGAGCGGACGCGACACCAGCGGCGGACCAGGTGACCTGAACTGCTCTGTGCCTGTCTCCTGTGCCTGTGTCCTGTGCCTGCTGCCTGTCTGCTGCCTGCGCGCGACCGAGAGAAGACATTGGGAGATCCCAATTAAAGGTTTTGCCTGCGGCCTTATTCCTTGGTGGTGTTGTTCTTCGCGGCCACAGGTGTGGTCGAGCTAGCGGAGTGGCGTTGGCTCTGAGTGCAGGGCCCAAACCTTGCCAGTAAACCCACATACTTGAGAGTGATTTTGTTAGATAGTTCTTTAGAAACTCACGCACAGCCTTACCACTTCTTTACTTTTTTTGTATTTTCCAGTGGAATATACTTGTACACATGATTTAATGATGGCTTTGTAAAGACCAAACGTCTGAGTGACATCGGGAAGTTTGATCGCGAACTGCATATTTCCAAAAAAACCAACTCGTGCGGTTGTGCAAGGCTTCCCACCTGAACCCGGAGAATGCCTTCAGGAAGCCATGCTTATACCATGTTTTGCAAGGCATTATTTGAGGTTAGCGCTCCAATCGACAGTTGCACGCTACTCTTGAACTTTCTGTTATATACCTGTAGCCCAGAATGAACATAGGGAAACCTGCATGCTCAATCATTCTATTTTCCCTGGTCTCGTACAGCCCAGCGTCATCGTTCTACATGTCACAGTGTAAATTTTCGTGGCATATGGTTGCTAATTTAAATTTCTGCTGCGTGAAGCAAAATATTTTCGTTTAGATTGTCAGAATTTTTAATACACATAATTTCACTCTTGTATTCTTAATGTTTGCCTGTCAATAAATGACTAGTGCAACACGGTCAAGTAATGCATTACAGGGCCATTTATTTTCTATTTGCAAAGGTGCTTTCAGTCCAACTCCCCGTCGTTTGCTTCTACTCTGAAATGAATTTTGCACACATAGGCTTAAGTATAAGGTGAGCGACGAGTTGTAGGACCTTCACAAAAGTTGATTCAAGGATATATCTTTTGTAGAGTTGTGATGAGTTCACATACACAACTTGGGGACTTATCACGGACGAGAGCTCGTGCACGCAAGTGAGAGTCCTCATATGGATTAATGAGAAGGCTGAGAAAAGGAAACTCTTCGTACCAAACGGTAAAGATTGATGGTCATATTGTCACCGAGAAATATAAAGACCTCATATTGCTCACTGAGGGTACGATTTTCACTAATTCACACTAAATGAACGACTCATACGACGAGTAGAACTAAATAACATCTGGTAAAATCTCATTAACTCTCATATTAATCTTCTACTGATCATACAATTTTCATGTGGCTCATACGGATATTACACTGTTCTCATTACTATTTATCAAGAGGTTGTCACTGCCCAAAAAAACCAGACCACATCAAGCAGAACTGAATGTCATTTTTTCAATACAAACGCGGTTGTTTTCTCTCAAGGCGTTGTTATTATAAAAAGATTTCATGAAGGCACCTTTGTTTCCGAGGAAGATAGAGCGGTCACTACAACATGCGTCGCCTTTCTTTGCAATCACAAAGGCCTCAAGTACTTCACCAGCCACCTTATCGCGACTCCTTCCCAGATTTGCGATATCATCAAGCACCGGCTCACATTTGCACTATTTGTAGTGAAGGGGTACAGTCGACTCAGTTTCCTTTTCTTACTATTTATGGTGCTCCCATGGTCAGCAGATGATAGAGAGACCCGTTTGCCCTATATAAACACCTACACACGACAGTGGCATTTCATACACAGCACGAGCCGCATATTCCACAAAGGGTTCGCCATCCCTGTTTTCGAACTGGCGCTCTTCTCCCGTCCAATACATGACCACAATCTGCTCAGCTTTCTTGCGCTGGGAATGCCACAGACACGTCATACCTGCCCGCAAGAGTTTTCAGGTTGTCGGCCACTGAGTGCATACAGGAGATATCCTCCTACTCTTCCTACTGCACAGCTGCTACTACTACTGCGGCGGCTACTACTACTACTACTACTACTACTACTACTACTACTACTACTACTACTATTACTACTACTACTACTACAATTACTACTACTACTACTACAATTACTACTATTACTATTACTAGTACTGCTACTAATACCACTACCAATGCTATTGGTACTTCTACCTGCATTGCTAATAATACTACTGGTGCTACTGCTGCGATTGTTACTACTAGTGCCACCACCGCTACGACTAATATTTCTAGACAAACACAGCTGCTTTTACTGGTACTACTCCCGTCAAGACCACCACCCCCATACTGGTGTTTTCGTGGGGAATTTCAGATAGATTCAGTTGCTAGGAAAGAGTAAGGCTTCGAGGCGTAGGCATTTAAAAGGAGTGTAGGATTTGTCCATTCTTCTTTATGCATTACGGTATGTGGTGTTTTAGAGCACTGCACGGGTGAGCTAATATATTAACAACTCGTTAGACCGAAGGCGTCCGCTTACGTGTGTAATCAGGTCCTCCGCGTTTCCTGTGGCCCGAAAGCCAATGCGGCAGAAGTGCTGTGGCTCATAGCTCCTCTGAGTTCACTCCTCCGAAACTCGAGAGATAAACGGCCGTTCCAGCAGATAAGGGGTGTCGCTGGGCTCGCTTCAGAACTCTTGCACGCATGGAGGCAACAGAAACTTCTTGGTCGGTTCTCTACAGAGGAAGCGTGCAGAGCAGGCAATCCTTGACGTCACGACGCCGACCGCCAATAAAAGAAACAATCAGTATCGGCAGCCGGCCCAGCCGTCGAGCGCGGATCGCGGTTCTCCTTCGAGGCGCGGCAGTTTTGGTCACCAGACGCACAGCTTGCCCCCGCAGTAACACGTGCTCATAAGCAAGGCGTACAGCGTTAACCTTGGTGCTACGAGAAGCCTGAGTACTAATAGAAGACCACCTGTCCGGCATTACTTCCTCAGAAAGTGAGTGGCTCGCCTTCATTTCAATGAAATTTCGACGCCGTCGATTAATTTGCTTTCATAGACTTCACTTCTTGCTCTGCCTTCTGTTCCATGCTCTGTCCCTGGAATGAAAATGCGTGTCTGTTATTAAACGTTTGGCCTGCAGTAAACACTTATTTCAAGCTGCTAGGTATGGTGATAGAGATGGAAAGGATTGCTGTCTTTTTTTTAATGCGTCAAAGAAATGTGGAGACATTGATAAGCAGATGAGACAGGGTTTCGACTGGCCGGCAAACTGGAGAGATGAGTCGCTGCTTTTTATAGGCATAAAATTTGCAAGTTCAAAAAATCTTCGAATAATAATTATTATTAAAAAAATATACTTAGACCCAGAGCAGTTCTTTTCCAGGTTTGAAATTTCTGTCATTCGCAAGGTCTTAGTTTAATTCTCCAGTGGGTGCCTCAGAACGCCACTAACATTGTGATAGGATGGGTATTGAATCCTTTGTTAGCTTCTCATCACAGATACTTTATTAGCCATCATACTGGTTTTGTAAATATTGTGATTTTCTGATGAGATGTAGGGAGAATCTTCAAAAAACATTAGTAAAAACTGGCGACATATTATAGAATTGGACGCAAAAATATAAAGGCTGCTCACTTTGTATGCACTCCTGTGAAATTCCTCTGTCAGGCCTTTGAAAGAGCAGCGATTGACCTCAGACGGACAAAATGCACTCGGCCGAAGAGACGAAAAACACAAAAAATTGCCTACATTCTTTATTACAATATAGAGTTCCTTTTTTACCAATTTTACTATTCTGGCACAAAAATTTCCTGTGTAGTTAAGATTGCGGTTTGGAACTTATCTAATCATTACCCCTCTTGAAAGTGTAGCATTGGTAATGATACATTTAATACCTATTAGCAAGTATAAAACATTGCGAAATGGTTGCGGTTATTTGGCAGGAATTTCTGCGAGAGAATACAGAGCATTTTGATTGAGACTGCAGCGCCAACTACGAATAAAGCAGAACAGGGATATGTGGAACTGAATCAAAGGCAGAGCTCTGATGTTGCAACTACTGGATAAAAGCCTCAAAAGGCAAAACGTTCATTACGGGAGGCGACGCATCACTAGCACTTCGCGTCTTTTTTCATTTTCTCGCGCTCATTGTTAGTTATTCATTTGGTACTTTAATTCTCGTTTGCTTTGAGGATCTGCTTCTGGCATGCCCTTTGTAATTTTGTTTGAGTCGTGCTGCCTTTTGTGCCATTTAAACAATGAACTCAATTCTGCTGTTATGGTTAGCGCTTGGTTTCGACAACCCGCTGCCGCTCAATTCGGAACCAAAAAAAAACTTCGCGTATCCATGTAATTCTGTAACCTGGCCTGGGTCGCGGCCTGATTTCGGTGACCAGAGCCAGCAACGCACTCGTTCATGAGAACAGGATGCCACCATGGTGTAGTACTCGGCCAGAAACACCTTATGAGCAAACCTTCGGCCCTCAGTACTCCACGGCAGCGGAGCAACTGACCAAGGCCGCGGTCAGACCTTTGACGCAGCGGAGGGTGCTAGAATCACTGGCTTCGGACAGGCCGCCATTGGAAACTGAACCTGGCAAACACTAATTAATTAATTAATTTATTCATTTAGAGCATACTGCAGGACCAGTGAAACGCCCTGGCAGGAGGGGCACAATAGGCACAATACAAAAAGCAAAAAACAAAATTACAAGGGAAGTCATAAAACAAAAACAATTCAACGAATAAGGCTAGTCTAGCAGAGTTGTTCGAGGAACTAGCAGCTATTAATTGGGATGTCTTAGCACTTAGCGAGGTTACGACATGTCAAACGTATTAAGTGTTAAAGGACATACGCTATGCTATCATGGATTAGCGCACAGACGTTAACTAGGTGTGGCGCCTAGGCGCCTACGTCTAGCTATGATGACCAGATCGCAGAAAGCTTTTAAGAAGAATTGCATGCGGCAATGAGCAATGTAAATACACAGTACACTGCGCTAATGGGTGATTTCAATGCGAAGGCAGGGAATAAGCAAACTTCTTAAGCTCCTCCGCCCACCTAACTTTCTGCCGCCCCCTGCTACGCTTGCCTTCTCTTCGAATCCACTCCGTTACCCATAAGGGCCAGCGGTTATCTTTCCTATGCATTACATGCCCTGCCCAAGCCCACTTCTTTCTCTTGTTTTCAACTAGATAGGTTGTCAGTAGCCCACGTTTGTTCCTTCACCCACGCTGCCCGCTTTCGGTCTCTTAACGCTACAGCTATCATTTTTCTTTCCATAGCTCATGGTACTGTTTTTAACTTAAGCGTAATCCTTTTCGTTACCTCCACGCTTCTGCCCCATAGGTGAGTACCTATAAGATACAGCTGTTGTATACTTTTCTCTTGAGACAAATTGGTAAACTACCATTCAAGATCTGAAAGAATCTGTCATATGCGCTCCACCTCATTCTTATTCTTCTAGTTATTTACCTCTCATGATACGGATCGGCGATTACTACCTGCCATAAGTAGACATATTCTATTACAACTTCCAGCACCTCGCTACTAATTACGAACTGCTGATCCCTTGCTGGGCCGTTGAACACCACTTTGGTTTTCTGCATTTAATTTTTAGCTCCACCATTCTGCTCTGCTTGCCTAGCTCATTGATCATGATTTGCAGTTCATGTCCTGAGTGATCTAGCAAGGCGATGTGATCAGCGAATCGCAGATTATCCAGAAATGTTCCCATTTCAGACCCGGAATCCCCGCTGTAAACAGGCGGTGAATAGCAATGGCGAGATCGCGTCCCCCTGCCTGACACCTTTCCTTAATGGAATTTTACTGCTCACTTTATGGAGGGCTATGGTAGCTGTGCATTCATTGTACATATCTTCCAATATTTTCGCACAACACTCTTCTACGCCCTGATTCCGCAATGCCTGCATGACAGCTGAGGTTTCCACTGAGTCAAATGCTTTCTCGTAATCAATGAATAAGCGTGGGTTATATTCTGGGCATTTATAGATCCCCTCATTGGTAGTGTGAATATGGCACAATGTCAAGTATCCTTTGCGAATGCCTGCCTGATCATTTGGTTGATTGAAGTCTAAGGTTGTCCTGACTCTAAGGTTTTCCTCCTGACTGTAAGGAAGTCTAATGTTGTCCTTATGAACTCAGAGAGGTTAGCCAGCTGACGAAGCCGGCTTATCGAGTAAAGGTCTGCGTTTGTGTACACACGAATAGCTTTCGGCGTTTTGGTGGCAGGAACAGAAGTGTGCAGTTCACTTAACACGCTGATTCGTTGAAGAGAGAACGAGGTCAAAAATATTAGCAGATTGGTCTGTAGATCCTGTAGGTGGCAGATTAAGCTGATGAAATTAAAATCCAGGTAGACCTTAATGAAGCGATACCACTCGGATGAGCCATCAGATGCGGGAAGAGAGTCCCGCCAGTTTATTTCTAAAAAATTGAAATCACCAAGAAGAAAGAGTGAACTTGAAGGAAACCGGGGAATTTAATTCCTTTAATACACCATGTAGCACAGAATTGAATGTAACGGCTGAATTGGATGGTCAATAACAGAGGCAAAAAAAATAAATATCGATGTCTGAGAGTGACACGTGCATATGCTATTTCGAACTGCACGAGCTATAAAGCAATATCTAACACAAAACAATTCCAACAATCAAACCCTCAGCACTCCACCACCAGAACGCAAGGTACGGTCACAGCGAAAAAACTTCGAAACACATTCACATAAAAAATATTCAATTATCAGCAATATCCCTCCAAAGCGACGTTTTGGCCAATGCAATAATTATCTGAACACGTGTCAATAACTGAAAACAGATCATCACGTTTCTTAATCCCAGTGCGCACATAGCAAAAAAGGAAGGAAAGTGTGGGCGTGTAACTATTACAAGTGGTGGACAAAGCACTCCCAATGTTGCTCCTTGAAGCAGAAACGTAAGATGCGTGTTTTTTATCACTGAGAAAACTGTCGGCAAGAAGTCTAATTCAAAGACACGGTCTGTGGCGGAACAGTAGGCGTAGCAGTTTTAGTATAGGCAGTGACTAGTGAGGGGGCCCGTCACTTTAAAATCTAGGCCACAGTGAGGGGGCCCGTTAGTGTAACACCTACGCTACAGTGATGAGGCCCGTCACTTTAACATCTACGCTACAGTGAGGGGGCCCTTCACTTTAAAATCTGCGCTACAGTGACGGGACCCAACGACTGTAGTGACGCGAGACGCTGCTTGCACTGTACGTTGTCAACGGCTCAACGCCTAACCTAACCTAACCTAACGGCTCCAGGTGACGGAGGAAGCAAACAAAATTATAAAAATATATAATTACGTGTAACTACAAGCAAACTTAAACGTCATGTTTACAACAATTTGTTATTTCCCCCTCACTGTAGCCTAAATTTTAAAGTGACGGGCCCCTTTTTCATTTCATTTCATTTCATTTTATTTCGGACAACAATACATGGTGTCCGCGGGGAGAGGCTAAAGGAGACTGTAGTGTCTCCTGACGAGGCCTAACACCCGCTTTACACGTCGGTGCAGATGGTGCAGAGTGACATATCAGTGAAAACAGTGGTACATAAAACACAGTGGGACAGGAATTCATCATAAGCAGTTACACAAACACTGATCAGGCAGAAAATAATACTCAAGAAGTCATCAGCAATGAGCGATAGTAATTGGAGTAGAAAAGAAAAACACATTCGCACAGAACAAGAAAGAACAGTACAGAACAGTAGGTGTAAAAATGAATGCAGCAGGTATGCATAACAAAATTTCACACGGGGGTGTTCAAAAGATTGCTCATTTTCTTCTTAAATTGGTGAATGGTGACACTCTCCTGGGCACAAGCAATTAGTGTTGGATATTTGTTGCATAAAACTGTTATTTGGTGATCCGTAGTCTGGGTTCCGTAATTAGTGCGAGGCCTAGAAGCAATCAAGGAAATTGTGCGCAAGTTATGTGGGATTTCTCTATTCAAATAAGAACGAGAAAATGATTCAAAGTCATGTTTTATTTTTTGGTAGATTAGGTGTGCTAAGTAGTGCTTATAGCACAGAAAAAACGGTAACACCTTACAAGAGGTAAACATGTCATTGGTACTAGCAGGATAACTACTAACCTAACCTAACCTAACGGCTCCAGGTCACGGAGGAAGCAAACAAAATTATAAAAATATATAATTGTGTGTAACTGCAAGCAAACTTAAACGTCATGTTTACAATTTGTTATTTCCCCCTCACTGTAGCCTAGATTTTAAAGTGACGAGCCCCCTCACTATAGCCTGGATTTTAAAGTGACGGGCCCCCTCACTGTAGTCGCTGCGTTTAGTATATGTGCGCTTTACTCCAGCGCAAGAGACACTTCACTCCCACAGACTTTCCCAATTCGGCCAACTTTCTTTAGGACTAGCGTGTGACGCGGGAAATACCTTCACTAATTATATCTTTGAATTCTTCGAACGCTACAATATAATATTGTGTCTTGCTCTGAAGGAAACAAATTTTCGACGTATTGATTGACATTCCTCTGATTTATACTGGCCCTGTCTTGGAGCATGAGGGGAAGATACGTCGTGTGTCAGAAAGGATTTTGCGAACATGTTGTGTAGATTGCGCCTAGGTTTTGGAGCTGGGGTCTAAGATACCGCATAAGATAAGGTTGCCCTGATGGGATCGATCCTCGAGACCGCCCAGCGTAATTTATTGCAACTGACTCAGCGACACTTCTTCTTGTACTAGTTGGTAAGCCATGATCACAGAAGAACCAGCGCAGAACCAGTCTTTCACCTTTTACCGTTTTCAGCTTCCAATATCAAGTTTTTATCACCGTTTGTTTACAACGTGTTCCTTGTCGGCTGTTCATCTCCGCATTCTAATTTCTTTCCTTGGTCTGTTATTGCAAAGTGCTGTATAGTTTTCTGTTTGTTTGTGCCCTTCTTCCATATCCCGAGTCACTGCCTTATCTAAATTGTCTTGCTCTGCTTCTGCGTCCTGGTCCCTGAGAGGAAACTGCGCTAGTTACTTTCTAAATAAAGCTGAAAGTTCAGCGTTTGTGTGCGTGTCGTCATCCTTCCTTTTTGTCCTTTCTCCTTTTGCGCTGGTTCATCTGAGTACTTGACTCAGCTTCGGATACAGCATCACTGAGTGCAAGAGTATGTTCACTGTCCAACGAATGTACGTGGCCTTAGCCGTAAGCGTGGGGGCGACATGAGACCCTTTCTGCACAAGGTCAAGTTTGTTTTAATTAGGCTGGCATAAAGTAGTCATCAGACCAGCACGTCCGATGTCTGTTTTCGCAGAAAGTGCAGTAATAGCAGCAAGCACATCAGCCTTGAGGTTAAACCATGTTTATCCCGGGCCAGGGATGCTCAGTGTTGTCTGCTGACATTAATCTCTTTACATTATGCACGCATTGATATGGTTGAAGCCAAAAGAAGTGGGCTAAGCAAGATCAGCATAAAAATATTGCCGGTACGTTTAGCGTGCGAGCAAGGACCATTACCAGCCGGTATAGTAAGCAAGCGGAACGGATTGTCACGCATGTGCATTGCAGACGCTCTTTCCGGCCCACTGAAGGAGTTGTTGAACAGCGGGCTGTTATATGCTCTGCAGTCACGGATGATGTTTTAAGGGCGCTTGGTGGCACTGGTGGCAGGAGCAGATTGCCAAAAAAATGATATCGGCCGTCTAGTTTTCTGCGATATGGATGTGAGAGAGATGTTTTTCCTGCAGGAGGCGTTCCTATGTTGATGATGATGATGAATTCCTTCACTCCTGCTTTTATATGGTATAGCAGACGAACGAGAAGCTTCTGGACATAAATTAGAAATGATACCCAAGGCAGACATCATGAAACAAGTTCGCAGATTAATGTCCCTGTCAAAGATCTGACAGAAAAAGAAAATGGTAGAAATATACCCAGGTACTATTAAGATATATACTTCTTGCCATATTTGCTTCCCTGTACTGCGTCTTTGCAAATACTTAACAGGTTTTTGTTTGCCTGTCCCAGTAATCAGGTTGCATGTTGGGACTGTCGCGCTAAACGTTGTATTCACCCAAAAGGACTAACTTAGAAATCTCGAATATATGTTCGTATTTGTAGCGAATGAAATCGTTGGCACAGAGATGTAAAGGATTATTAGAGGCAAATTTTGATGCGTCCCACCTTTCAGGAGCCTTTCAGCCATCATCCATGGACGCCCTCGCTCACCACCTGAAGGCAGTTTTCCCTCATTTGAGTGAAGACGAGAGGAGCCAAGTACTGGCCTACTTGCATCGCAAGGGTGTGACATCTGTGACCGACGTGGACAAAGTAAATGAGGAGGAACTGGCTTCTATCATTGGATCCGAGGTTGCAAAAACGCTGTTAGAGTGTATGAAGATGGCAGCCGTGGCTGGTAAGTTTTGACGCTATTTTATTTTGCATTCCTTTGACATGTCGGTGGCTTCAGATACGAGTTGAGAGTAGTAGATTTTTTTTAAAACGAGATTCATTGCCTTAGGGCATTAATGAAAAAAAGTGCGATGAAGGATGCAGTAATGGTTGTGCCTGATAAAACACGTGTATAAGAAATACAAAATAAACATTGTGTTTGTGAACTAACGAAAGCAACAATACATATATCGGCTTCCACATAACTGCAGCGTAAAAAAAGACAAGCACAAAGGAAGAAAACACTTACGACATGGACAAACGCTGACAAACGGACAAAAGCAGAGCCCTTTACACTAGTGAGCTATTGTTGACAAGATTTTAGACGCTTTTAAACAGCATGTAAAGGGACTGACCTTCACTTGCGAAGTTCCAAACGAGAATTTTCTACAGTTTTTATATATTCGTTTTAAGTTCGTTGGGGATCACGTGTGTTGGCGGTACTCTCCACGTGTGCAGAAACTACTTTTACCATATGATTCTGCACACTCTAAAATAATAAAAAGAAGCATTGTGAACTTATGCCTAGAATCTGCACTAGATAAATCATGCGAACATGAAATGCAGACCAGCTTTGACGGCCAATTGGCAAGAATATTGGACTCGGGCTACCCTCCGTCGACTGTGAGGGCTGTTGCCGTAACCCTCTTGAAAAAGGTAAAGAAGAGCGCGACGTGCACGAAGACGAGGGAAGTTGAGCGCACTGTGCGTCCGGAAGTTGCCCCCTACCTGCACGCAGTCTCGCATAACTTGAAAAAAGTAGCGAATAGGTTTGGGGTGCCACTCGTTTTTTCGGCTCCGAAAAAGCTTGGCCAACTGTGCCCTCGTATCTCCGGTAAGGAGGCTACAAAATCTGGATGCGGGAAAAAGCACACCACGCCCCATGTACAGTGCCAGTCAGGAGTGGTATATGAAATTCCACTGTCATGCGGAAAAGCCTATGTCGGCCAGTCTGGCAGGTGTGTGAATGATCGATTGAGGGAGCATGAAAGAGCAGCGTTTGTCCGTGTCGTAAGTGTTTTCTTCCTTTGTGTGCTCGTCTTTTTTACGCTGCAGTCATGTGGAAGCAAAGTAGCCAACTTGCCCAGAAGCTCGTTTTACTAAAGATATATCGGCTTGTTTACAGCAAGAAATCGAAGTCCTCCAAAGAATTTTAATTCAGTGACTGTGAGAGCTCGACCTATTCTGAGTCTAAAAAAAAAGATAACAGGCATCTAGAAGCCCAAGTTACTGAGAATAAAAAAGGTCTAATTGGGGCGCATTAGAAATGCAATTTACATATGGTTCTCATTTTCAGAGACCAGCAGACTTTGCGCTGTTGTCAGCTAAACAGCAGTTGT
This sequence comes from Amblyomma mixtum, assembly GCF_055824585.1. Lineage (NCBI taxonomy): Eukaryota > Metazoa > Arthropoda > Arachnida > Ixodida > Ixodidae > Amblyomma > Amblyomma mixtum. Next base: position 136,973,967 of record NC_143019.1, on the reverse strand, counting down.
CATTACTTGCAAATGTTCATTATTTTCTCACAGACACATTTACGCGATGCTAGTCTTGCAAAGTGGTCCCCGAGAGAGAAATGTTGGAAGCCGAAAAATTTCAGCTGTCATTGCGTTTCCGTTCATTGAGGTGATTTGGTTAAAAAAATGTTGATTGATAAAACGCACGTTACACGATTAACATCCCAAAAACGACGCTGACGGCCCAATAAGTTGCAAAAGAATTTCCGGTCTTTGACGCAAAACCACTTTTTTTTTACAAAACTTTTGCAGCAGCCACCAACAACGAGGTTGCTTCCACTCCTGGGGCGAGGTAAGAGACAACGCTGAAATATTGTCACGTTGTTGTAATGCAATGCCCGGCAGGCAGGAAGACGGCGATAGTCCTTCAAAATACTCTACCCGGCAAAAGTAAAAAAATAGCACTCGGCGAAAGCACCCAGTGAACTTGGCAGTCGTCGGAGATTTATTTATTTATTTATTTATTTATTTGAAATACTGCCAGTCTCTGGTTGAGACCTTAGCAGGTGGGCATTACATGTATAATACAGGGTAAAGGATAAACATTTCAAAAAGCGGCTGTACAAAGGACAACAATAATGTAGACAATTTATAGCTCAGAAAAACTGAAAAGAAGTTTGACAGATTTCCACAAGCAATCCAAAGAAAAAAGCATGCTAGTTCAGAAACATAAACACAATATAAACATGGGCATAACACATTGTATACTCCTTGAAGTTGAAAAAAAAAAGCTTTCTAACCACAACTCTAGTTTTAAAACGCGCCTTCTAGTTTAGAACAAAAATTTGAAAATGAATCAGCGTTAGTTATAGATGCGTCTAGACGGTTCCATTCCCTTGTTGCTAGCGGGAAGAAAGAATCTTTGAAAGTGTTACTGTGATAAGGATATCCGGTTAGCGTATACGCGTGCTGGTTTCTTAATGCACGTTTTTGTGACAGTGAAATGTACTTTGATGAATCGATCTTAAAAGTGTTGTTAAGGAGATTTCTTGGTTATTCCTGCAGCATTTTCCGAAAATTTGCTGTTTAGCTCTTAACAGCAACATGTTCATAATTCTCCGCTGGCGAATCCAGACTGCTACTCGGCTTCGCAGGCTCCTTTATACTTACAGCTCACCTTGTTGTGGTGCCGTCAGCAGGGATAACTATCTGCGTACTCTATCTCTCTCTCTCTCTTTCTCTCGACTTCCCGCGCCACCTGCCAACCGGGGCAGGTGGCAGGAGGGGAAGAGGGAGAGAAGGAGGGTGGTGACAGGCGGCCGTGTGAATTGGGCGGCCGCCTCGGCTGCGGAAGTCGGTTGGTTCGAAAACCACTGGCGCCGAACCATTCCAGCCCCTATCGTGCATCGCCGCGAGAACGCCAGGCCATGCAGAACAAAGTGGAAGGAATTAGTCGCGGCGACGTCCCCCAATCACAGAAGAACTGCTGGTCAGAATCGGCTGTTCTGTTGAGAAAGAAACAGAACACATTTCTGCACTGTGTAGATTACCCAACCCGCTGGCCGAAAATTGCAAAGAGGCAGACCGTAGGACAAACGTCGAAGAAACCATCGTCTTTGGAACGAAAACAAATCAATGAAAAATACTCCTACTCTAAATTTTGGAGCATTCAAGCAATTTCAAGCAATGTCAACCACAAAAAGCCCAGCCTTCCCCCTTAATAACCGCGGGAACTTAGCTCCGCAGCTCAGAGAAGAAGCAAAGTATGCCAGCGGCCATCCACGCACAGCCGAGCACTGTGACTCAGCCATAATAAACCCGAAGTCAACGCCTACATCGCTCTCGCACCCTTCGAAACACTGCACTAATGGTTTTATCGTCACCATGTACTTAAATACGCTACTCACAGGCCCCGGTCACTTTTGAAGCACCCGAGCAGATCCGAGATATCATGATTCTAAATTAAATAAAGTTTATTCCGGGATGCCTCAAAGTTTTCTACAGGTTACTAAGACAAATAAAGCTGCTTTTTCCTCACCAACGGCTATCTCATAGGAATTCATTCCTCCTATGAGTACAACTAGCTTAATCCATAGCCAAGCTAATCTGTGATTATCAATTTCTTTTTCATCAGTGCCACAGCGGCGCAGACCCCAGCAGCTGAGGCTCAAAGTGCTGCTAATACAGGAAATGGGGCCACCATGGCCAGTATGTAAGTACACGACGAGTGTTAATCGCCATCTTACTAATGCATGTTAAATCATTGCTCGCGAAAGGGCCCTACATGGGCGAATAGATTTTACGACTATCGGAGACATAGTTATTCCACGGCACTGTCGTTGAAAGAAATTTTACCGTAGAGATTGTACAAAAGAACACAATGTCGAAAACAGCACATGAGAAACACATAAGGAAAGACATACTTAGATGCAGTACAAGTACATGCATCGCCTTTAGGAAAAAATCACTGAAGCGACTAGAATGTAATATCTCTAATGCATGCTTTTTTGACTGCCTGAATCTGTATTGTTTATTTCGCGTGCTGTAATGAGACTGTGTCGCCGTGTGCTCCGTACCACCACTTTTTCATCACGTAAGCTGAGAAGAATAGTTCGCGATGCGCTCATTATGAATAAGTGAGCTCGGCGGCACCGATCGGCGCACAATGCTAAATTGTGTGCTCTTCGTTCTTCAGGTATTCCTGGCGGTAGGCTCACCCGGCGATGGCATCTTTCCACCACCCTCGGGCCGATACACTTTGCCAACTTCAACAGGACACGCTGCAATGTTCCGCCCGGTCATCATGCTGGCACTAAAGCCGACAACGCAGAAGCACGTGGACGATATCCCCCGGCTGGATCACGATTTCGGTGCGACATCCGGGACACCTGCGTCATCCGGGACTTCGTGGGAAGCCTTTAAAAGAAAGAGCCAGCACAGCGGACGACTCAGTGGGCTCGGCGGCACCGATCGGCGCACAATGCTAAATTGTGTGCTCTTCGTTCTTCAGGTATTCCTGGCGGTAGGCTCACCCGGCGATGGCATCTTTCCACCACCCTCGGGCCGATACACTTTGCCAACTTCAACAGGACACGCTGCAATGTTCCGCCCGGTCATCATGCTGGCACTAAAGCCGACAACGCAGAAGCACGTGGACGATATCCCCCGGCTGGATCACGATTTCGGTGCGACATCCGGGACACCTGCGTCATCCGGGACTTCGTGGGAAGCCTTTAAAAGAAAGAGCCAGCACAGCGGACGACTCAGTGGGCTCGGCGGCACCGATCGGCGCACCATGCTAAAATGTGTGCTCTTCGTTCTTCAGGTTACTGACAAATGGTCCAATGTCAAATCTGTAAAGAGCAATTGCGTTGGTCTTGTTGTGCTGCCGAGCCCGCAGTACTTGTTGTGCTGTTGCTGTGAAATGCTCTGTGTAGCCAAATTGTTGCTGAAGCTCAGCGGTGACGTAGAGGAGAACCCCGGTCCGGATAAATTGCATGAGATACACGCTATGGTGTCAGAGATTACGGCGTCACAAATTACTTTGCAAAATGGCTTGCAATGTGTGGAGCGTAGGCTGACCGAAATGGAAGCATCACTCGCCACATTGAGGGAAGACCATGAAAGGGTAAAAGAATGCGGGAAAGCAGTCAGCGACATGGAAAAAGAATTTACACATGTAAACAGGAAAATCGACGATCTAGAGAATCGTAGTCGAAGGAATAACTTGGTCACCTTCGGTTTAAAGGAAGGCGCTAAAGAAGACAGAGCAGCACTGGAACAAGCAGTCATAAAAGAGACATAAGACATTCTGGGCATCGAGGTCCGTTCTGTAGAACGAATTCACCGAATTGGTTCTAAAAATGTCCGTCGTGAACGACCAGTTATCCTGCGATTTTACGATTTTGCCGAAAAGATGGAAGTATTGCGCAATTGCTTCAAGTTGAAAGACAGTGCAATATCGATATCAGAGGATTTCTCGGCAAGTGTCCGAGAAACGCGTCGAAAGTTGTGGGAATCATCTAAAATCGAGCGCTCGATAGGCGATAAGGTAGCTCTAGTGTTTAACAAACTCAAGGTTAATGATGATATGTATGTGTGGGACGACACAGAAAACAAGCGAATTCTAGTGAATCGAAAACAAAACACTGTCAACGGCAATACAAGTGAGCAGGACTGACACAAGAATACTACAGCACAACTTACAATTTTAAGCTTTAATGCCAGAAGCATTGTCAATAAAACTGACAAATTAGAAGAACTTTTGCTGTTGTATTCCCCCGATGTGGTCATAATCACAGAAACATGGTTGCATTCCAGTATAGACGATCATGAAATAATCCCTCCCTCCTACTCGCTACTTCGTTCAGATCGTGATGGCCGGGGAGGCGGGGTGGCGATTGCCATTAAACAAAGTCTGACATTCCACCAAGACCCCGGAATAGCTAATCATGAAAATACTTGGTGCAATTTAAGATTTAACGAATCTTCGCTATTAATAGGTGCCATATACAGACGTCCTGGGGAGACCGAAGATTATCTTACGCAAATGCATGACTTCTTACATAGCAAAGTCTACGACCGGACTAAACTGTTTTTAAGTGGGGATTTCAACCTTTCGGGAATTCATTGGGATACAATGACGATTGGAAATAAAGAAGTGCGTAGCTGTGAGCGGCTCCTAGATATAACGTTCAGTCTCTCATTGACACAAATTGTTAAAGAACCTACTCGAGTGCAAGGAAACTCCCACGCAATTCTTGATCTTGCCTTCCTGTCAGAATCATTAAATCCAGTAATAACAATAGAAGAAGGTATCTCTGATCACAAGATGCTTGTATTAACATGCTGTAACTTCAGCGCGGGCAACAAACGCCGTAAAAGTTCTTCGATGAAAGCAGTGAAAGACTACAGCAGGGCTGAAGATGAGAGTGTAATAGACTTCCTTGACATAGCGCTAGATGATTTTTCAACCGGAGAATCCCGAGGACCAGTGTCCGTAAACAGCCTGTGGGTAAAACTAAAGAATGCGATTGCGCACTGCGAATCCAACTTCATTCCGACAAGACAGAAAAGAATTAAACGCAAAGCTCCGTGGTTAACACGTTCAATAATTCACCTGAAAAGAAAATTGCGTAGAAAGAGAAAAATAAAAGGCAATAGATTAGAGGTGGTTGCGCTGTCAAGTCAACTGAGGTTGGAGATCAGGGCAGCAAGGAGGTTATTTTTTACCGACACATTAGCAAATTTCTTGAAAACACAACCGCAGAAATTCTGGCGAAATTTGGCGGAACCAAGAGACCACACCAGGAAATTAGAAATTGCTGGCATAGTCGTCGAGGACGAACACGAAATAGCCAATTCCTTCAACACGTACTTCCAATCAGTTCTCACGCGAACAAATGCGGTCAGCATAGCTGAGACAACTTTTGATTCTCTGATGCCCGAGATAATAATAACTGAGGATGGCGTGCTAAACTTACTTCTGCAGGTTGACACGAAAAAATCATCCGGCCCAGATAGTATTCCAAATCTGTTTTTGAACCGATATGCGCAGCAGATATCCCCTTTCCTGCATACTATATTCATCGAGTCACTGAAAACTGCCACGCTCCCTGCTGACTGGCTTCGCGCGAAAATAATACCCATTCATAAACACGGAAACAAATTAGTAGTTGACAACTACAGACCAATATCGCTTACAAGTGGTTGTTGCAAGCTTATGGAGCACATTATTAACAAAGCAATTATGAGTTACTTGGAAGAAAACTTATTGAATCCGACCCAACACGGTTTCCGAAAAGGGCTGTCCACAGTCACGCAATTATTAGAAATAACACATGACTTCACGAGAGCAATCAATTCCCGAGAACAAGTTGACAGCATTTTTATTGATTTTTCCAAGGCTTATGACCGTGTTGTGCACTGTAAATTAATTCACAAACTAAAGCTCCTTGGCATTAATTCGGAAGTAATAGCATGGATAGAAGCTTATCTGTCAAATCGCACCCAATATGTGGTTATAAATAATAATGAATCGGAGAACCTCGAAGTAGTTTCAGGTGTACCGCAGGGATCCGTCCTGGGACCTTTATTATTCCTTATATATATTAATGATGCTAGCTCTTGTATTGTCGATGGGGTAAAAATGAGGCTTTTTGCTGACGACTGTGTGATTTACACAGTCGTGCGGGGAGTAGAGGATCAATGGAAACTCAATATGTCATTAAATAACATTGCTCTCTGGTTCGAAACGTGGGGCATGAAAATAAACGCAGAAAAAACTAAGTATTTAAGTGTAAGTCATAAAAAATCGTTGTTAAGGTTTAGCTACACATTAGGGGGGTCCGTTCTTAGCCAAACAGACACTGTTAAGTATTTAGGGGTAACACTTACACGCACAATGAAATGGGATGTACATATTAACAACACCTGTGCAAAAGCGTTTAAAACACTAGGATTTTTACGAAGAAAATTAGGCAAGGCTCCTCCTGAAGTAAAATTTAAAGCCTACAAAACTCTAGTCCGACCAATTTTGGAATATGGTAGCATAGTCTGGAACCCGCATCAACAGTACCTGACAGATTCCTTGGAAAGGGTGCAAAATAAAGCACTACGATTTATCTACTCGAAGTACTCCCGGTTTGAAAGTGTCAGTGCTCTTAGAACACAAGCAGGCATTCCCACACTTGCGAGCAGGCGTCGTGTTGCCGCCATGAAGTTTCTTTTCATGCTTTACCATGGGTCGCTGCGCATCAACAAAGATCAGTATCTGCAGCCACCACACCCTCACACTAACCGAAAAAATCATGATAAGCACATCCGGCCATACGTCACACGGTGCAATACTTTTAAGTTTTCTTTTTTTCCGTCGTCCGTAGAGATTTGGAATTCATTGCCAGGGGATGTTGTTGACGACAATTCTGTGTCTAGCTTTGTCAATAAGGTAGAGTCTTTGTTTCACTCAGTGCCATAATGCGGAAGCTTTTTTTTTCTTTTTTTCCTGCTCTTTTCTACCGTTTGATTTTGGTTGTAATGATGTTCTGTTTCAGATAACAAGTTCTAGTGTTAATATATTTTACAAAGTGTTGTACATTGTGAATACCTTTGTAACCCACTGCCTGTATAGGCCTGTCAAAGGCTTACAGTATTGCTAAATAAATAAATAAACAAAATAAATAAGTTAGCACTGTACTGGTTTGCGAAGAGGAGCAAGTCACTAACCACTTTTGCAGATCAATTCATTTGAAATTTCTTATTCCACAATAGTCCTAAATGAAAATATTTGAGTACTGCGCTTTTAAATGATGTACTCAATGATGAGCTCAGCGAGTTCATTTACTGTGTGTATTTCTGCATTGTCCTGATTAAAGGACAAGAGGTTAGTAACCACAGCCCTGTGGGATGCCTATGCCGCCTTTCGTGGCGTGAAATTTTCAATCTTGAAATGAAGCGGCCTGAGCTAGCTGAGGCACAACTCTGTTAGTGCGGCTAATGCAGAAAGAACCGCGGATCGCAAAAGATTACTTAGTTAAGTGAGAGTCAATGATAAAAATTGAGCAGCGATTTAACTAACCACTCGCAAATTCAAGGTCCCGACTTGAATATGCGGCAGCAGTGTGGGACCCGCATAACAAGAAAGACATTGCTCAATTGGAGCGCGTTCAGCGAAAAGCAGTTCGTTTTATTTATGGCAAATATAGACGGACAGAGTCTCCAACTGCATTAATTCGAAAGAGTAATTTACAGTTCTTGGCAATAATAAGACAAGCTACCCGTCTAGTACTGCTTCATAATTACATGTCTGGAAATCTCAAGGCAGATCTTCCTTATTGTGTGAAGGTGGCGAGCACTAGGAGAACACGACATGTACATGAGCAGTCATTAGCAGCAATTTTCGCACGAACTAGTGGGTTTAAGAACAGTTTTTTTTTTCGAATACTTTCGCGGAGTGGAATAATCTTCCTTCGGGTTTGTGTAAATCTAAGTATTTTGAGAAGAAGCTGGAGAGCTTCTTGTATGGCTCCTAGTATCGTTGTTTGATTACTCTGGGTTTGCGTCTTGTTTATTGACGTGAGGTGTTGTAGCTCATGCTTTTATAGGTTTTGTTTAGTTGTACGTCCCTCCTGCTTGGGCCAACTCTGGCTTGCAGTGTAGTGAAATAAATAAATAAATAAACTATGTTACACGGAATGGTCGAGTGATAGCTGTTCATGCTTCTACTATGACTTGGCTATCTCTTGCCTCTTGGCTTGACCTCTTGCTTGCGGCTAATAACCCGGGTTAAATTTGGAGATTACCATCGTATAAAGCCCATTAAAATTAGGATGGACATCATTTTTTTGCAAATCAATCAAGGTTAAATTTTGGCGATAGAGCGAGCCAACTTTGGCAGAGGCCCGGGCCAAATTTCGAAACTATCATTAATCCGACTGCTCGGTATGCAGTTTCTCAAGTCATTGACGTTCTCTTTGTGACAGATTGAGCTGTTTACGTCTGCATATGAGGTGAAGCCCATTTGGCGAAGTAATTTTAACTGTCAGCCTTACGCGCCACGGTCAACAGAGAACAAGAAAAAGAAACACGAGAGTCAGAATAACTCGCCAAAAACGGATACACAAAAACTTTATTCGTGAAACCATACCCCTACAAAGATATAACATACGCGGAGAAAGTTACCAGCAGAAATTAACCCTACCACACAAGTTGGAGAGGAGGAATAACTGCGAACTTGGACGAGACTGAAGAACGAGAAGGGGACAGAACGAGGGGTAACTGGCAACTGCAGTTTAATGGACATAAGACATGTTGCAGCAAAAGTTGCATCTGCGCATAGCGTACGTAACACCGTTGCATTACGAGAACTGAGATAGTGACACGTGGAACGCACGAGATAGTTAATGAAATAAATCGACCATAGGTTCTTGCTCGGCACTGAGTTGAAGCGATAAGACTAGCGAAGAAACCACACTTGCTGCTAGACGGATAGTTACACAAGCACGTTACTCTACTCTGCTATTCCTGTTGACACCATCAGCCTTCATTGGACGTTCCCCCCTCTCTCTCTCCGGTCCTTACCATCTCGTCCCATCGGTCGGACAGTATCTACTGGCTCACTGACGCCAGGCAACGTGATTTTTTCTTTCAATTTCGCTTTTTGGACCGCATTTAAAAATGTCTACGGAGGGGAGTCCTTTGGGAATCGTCCCGCAGACGTCTTGATTCGGCCGTCGGTTTTCGACGGTATTTCGTTCTTCCATGGATGTCAAAATTCTGTTCAGAAGAAAGGACATCGCTGGCCGTAGTTTCGCAGGCAGTGGCCATAACCGCAGTTATTGGCCCCAATTTCAAAACTTGTCGTAGAAGACACTGGTGTGTCGAGTGGTATGGCTTGTACGTCGGAGTTTCCTGCTGTGTGCCTCCTGGACTGAGACCTTTTTTTTCGTGTGTGTTCACCAGCTGTTCCACTGTTTCATGTTCATCGGTCTCGCTGATGCCAGAAGCTCTTTGTGCGAAAAATACCGGCGACCGGACATCTATGTCTGCTGCCTTCGCGACAGAGAAGCACTTTTCTGGCTCCAAACAGCTCAGTAAAGCTGGCAACTATGCAGTAAAGCGTACTGCTCAGCACACAATCACGAAAAGAGGCAGAGTAGGGGTCTGAGAGAGCCACTGCCGTCTGTCTCTCACGGGATTTTAAGTAATGGCCCTCGCGATCTGGAGTACTGCAGTAGTTTTCTGGAGTAGTTTTTTTCACTGCAACATGCAGTCAGCGAAGAATAAGCATGACGAACTGATAGCCTTTCTATCAGCTTTATCTTTTAGCTTCCACGTCCTGATGATGACAGACACATGGTATACATCCGAGTACGATGTGCTAAACCTGCCGGGGTATTCGAGTTTCTTTCTAAACAGGCAGAATAGACGTGGTGGTGGTGTGGCGATGCTGATTGAAAATTCCCATTCAGCAAGCATATTTCCAGCTTTTAGTATTTCGTGTGTGAACTATGAAGCCTTGCCAGTGCACTGTGGAAATAGTTTGTTCGTTGTTCTTTATCGTCCTCCAAATGGCAACGACGGCAGCTTCTTCCAATTTATGGAAAAACTTTTAAGTTATGCCAATGAAAACAAACTGGCACTTGTTATAGGAGGTGATCTCAACATCAATATACTACAGCAAGGCGGCCCATCTAGTGAATTATTATTGTTACTTGAATAAAATAACTTCAGAAATGTCATTACCGAACCGACACGTATTACAACAGACTCTGAGAGTCTCATTGATATGTTCATTACTCAATGCTACGTAGATACAAAGTGTGGTGTTATAGAGACTTCTCTTAGCGACCATTTACCGATATACGTGTTCTGGGAAACAAACTGCACCAAAAAAACATTGGCCGCTTCATACACTTTTTTTTATACAAGATATAACCCGAAACACTCTTGAAAAATTTAAGTACGAGCTTTCTATGGCAGACTGGGCACCGGCATACAATTGTAACTGCGTAAATGACGCTCACAGGAAGCTTATGTCAATTTTCACTGACATATATTCAGTCTTTTCCCCTGAAAAGAATAAAAAAGTGCAAAAAGATACGTAAGCCATGATTAGGCGCGAGTGCCTTGAACTGATACGCAAGAAAACCCACATGTACGCCAAATTCATCAAATATAGAAAAAAAAGAAGACCTGGTTCAGTTTTAAAAAATTTAGAAATACTGTCACGAACGTTCTCCGAATTGCCAAGAGTACGTACTTCAACAATTTGTTCGCAAGACCTCACACTGCTCATGCTGACGAATTGTGGAGCACATTAAACCTACTCTTAAATCGAAGTAAATCCAGCAAACCAATTTAGATATACAGTTCGACGGCAATACTCTTACAGGAAAACCTCTAGCAGATGCCTTGAATTCCTATTTCGTTAACCTAGCAGATAGCAAACATAATATGTCCTACCTTCCGTATTTATGCGCCTCCAACAAAGACAGTGCTTTCTTCTCTCCAACGACAAATAGTGAGATTTGCGCAGCGTTTCTCGGATTAAAAAACAGTAAAGCTAGAGATATTGACAGTCTGAAAATAAAACCACTGAAATTCGTTTTAGAACACATTTTGTCGGTTCTTGCTCACATTTTTAGTAGCGTGGCTTTTTGGGCTTGTTGGTACATACTTCAAAGACACTGTAGCGCAGCAAAAGACGAGGACACAAGAAACGAGAGACGAACACCACGAGCGCTCGTGGTGTTCGTCTCTCGTTTCTTGTGTCCTCGTCTTTTGCTGCACATTTTTAGCCTGTCCATGACATCCGGCATATTTCTAGAAGACAGGATGCGTGCAAAGGTCGTAGTGATATACAAATCAGGTGATAAGAACAACTTTTCGAATTATAGGCCAATTTCACTCCTCCCTGCCTTTTCCAAAGGACTACAAAAAATTATTTGCACTAGAATTAATTCCTTTTGCGAAAAACACAGTTTAATATCCCCATGCCAGTTTGGTTTTCGAAAAGGAATGTCGACCTTACTTGCTTTATTGAGACAAAAGGAAATCATAATAAAATCTTTATAAGCAAAGGAGCTAATTATTGGTATTTTTGTAGACTTCTCGAGAGCCTTTGACTCTCTCAATCACGAAACACTTTTAGCGAAACTAGAACATTATGGTTTTCGAGGAGTATCAATAAATCTCCTGCAATCTTATCTAGCAAACAGGCAACAATCCGTCGTAATAAATGAAAACTGTTCTACTCCAGAATTCCTGAAATCCGGTGTTGTAGTGTCTTAAGACCTTTGTTCTTCAATTTATATATCAATGATATTGTAAACATAGCAGACCGTGCTTCTCTCATCATCTATGCAGACGACACGAGCGTATTTATTAGGTCTGACAGCGTCGATGATCCTCACGATGCAGCCAATGCCACTCTTGAGACCTTACACCATTGAAGCCAAGCAAACTCACTGTATATCATCCCCAAACCAATGGTCTAACGGAACGGCTCAACAAAACATTGGCGGACATGATCTCGATGTACGTCGACGTTGAACACAAAACCTGGGATGAGGTCTTGCCGTACGTCACCTTCGCATATAATACCGCGAGGCAGAAAACCACCCAGTTCACCCCGTTCCGTCTCGTGTATGGCAGAGAGGTCCGCATGATGCTAGACGTCATGCTGCCGTACGGCGACGCAGAGCTTCCCCCTGAAGCAGGCCACTTCGTGCAGCAAGCAGAGCAGGCCCGTCAGCTGGCCCGCTTGCACACCAAGGACCAGCAATCCGCCGATGCCCGACACTATAACCTTCGGCACAGGGACGTGCACTACGAGCCGGGCGACCACGTGTGGGTGTGGACACCAGTGCGCCGCAAGGGATTGTGCGAAAAGCTTTTAAATAGGTATTTTGGCCCGTACAGAGTCCTGCGCCGCCTGAACAGCGTCAACTACGAAGTTGTCCCCCATGGAACTGTGGTCGCCGGCCCTCAGCGTCAACGGCCTGAAATCGTGCATGTAGTGCGCTTAAAGCCGTACTTTTCGCGTGACTGAGCGCTGTATTCACGCTGTTTCGTACCTTTTCCCCTTACCCCACGTGTGAACTTGACTCTCCCTGCATGTCATCTAGCGCGCACTGTATAGTTCACCTCACCCCCAGTCTTCTTTTTTTGTTCCTCCTCCCCTCACTGTACATACCCCATTCCACATCGAGACGATGTTTGCTTTCGCGGGGGGGAATAATGCCACGCGCCTAACGCGCCGCGCGGCCTCCGCGCTGAGTCGAAGACGACGACGAAGCGGCGGTGGACTCTCGTGGCGCGCTGTTCTGTTCTGTGTCGTGGAAGCTGGCTCCATAATTAAAAAGAAGGCTCCCGGTCTTGGGTTCTTCCCGACGTCTACATTCACGGCTCCTCTGGTCGTGATAATATTAATACTAAAAAGACTAAGGCCATCCTTTTTACTGTGGCCCAAAAACACATGTTGCAGATTTGACCTCTATATCGGGTCAGACAAGATTGCACTTGTACCAGAGACTAAGGTGCTCGGTGTCATATTTAATGAACATTTGGTATGGAACTCGCATGTGAACTATGTCCATTCCAGTTTGGCGAAAGTACTTGGAGTACTGTGTAACTGCCGTCATGTCTTACCTGCAAGGCTTAAACATCACATATATAATTGCCTTTTTTCATCCCGAATAGACTATTGTTCTTTAGTTTGGAGCACAACATCAAAGGTGAATATTAATAGAATCCACATATTACAGAAAAAAGCCATCTGGCAAGTTGCGGAAGTTTCATGGGGCGCACCATCAATGCCTCTTTTTCAACTGTACAACGTTTTACCGTTCATTAAATTGTACAGCTACCCATTGGTAACGCGATATAAGACATGCCTGAAATTCAATAATAAGGCATATCTACAACTGTTTAATTCAATTCAATGTTTATTTTCCAACTCTAGGTTGGGGGGCACCTCAGCGAAAAAGCAGTTTCTCACTGCTTGAGAGTGCCGAGGGCCCTCGCATACATCAGCAGGCGACAGTTTTAGCAGGAAGCTGCTTTACATGGAACATATTACAGGCATAAACACAGGCATAAACACAGGGATAAACACAGGTAGAAACGCAATATAAACACGGTATAAACGCAGGTATAGACGCAGGTATAAACACAGGTATAAACACAGGTATAAACACAGGTATAAACACAGGTATAAACACAGGTATAAAGAATAGATATATGGTTACCGAAATAACAGTGCAATCTCATGGTATTACCAGAGGGATACAATCAAAGCATGAAAAGGATTGTGTCAACGTTTCACAAAATATTCGCGAACTTGTCTCCGAGTAAAAGTAGTGAAATCAGCACGCAGTTTTTCATGTTTATTCAGCACAAAGGGAACCTGGTATGTAAGTGATTGCAGTAAGTATCCCGTGCGACGATGCGGAGAAACCACATGTCTGAAGCACGGGTTCGGGGATCACTTCTTTGACTAGTTAAGCAAGAAGAAGCGGTTAAAAATGCTTTAAAATCTTCACTTGAAAAGAACAACGAGTAGACTAAGCGGAATTCAAAGACAGTCATCACATTGATAATGCCAAAATCTGTAAATAACTGGCCGGTTGCATGTAGTCGTGGGAGATTGCCAATGTAGCGCAAAGCTTTCTTTTGCAAACGATGAAGAATGCACAGATTCTTAAGGGTCGTTGTAGCCCACACAAGTGTACAGTAATTAATTCGAGAAGCAAAAAGAGCGTGGTAAACTTGGAGTTTGGCTTTCACTGGTAGGAGCTGCCGGGATCGTGATATTGCACCTGCTGCTGCTGATAGGTGTTTTGATAATGATTCGATATGACTAGTCTATGTCATATAAGCGGAGAAGGTTACACCCAATATTTTAAGTTTATCAACTATTGTTATCACTTCAGGACCAAGTACAAGAGGGTGGTTTATGTCCACATGTTTGTTTCTGGCTTTGAACAGTACACCTTTAGTTTTAGTTGTATTAATTTTTAGTCCATTAAGATTGGACCAATCCCAAATTTTCAGCAATTCAGATTGAGCTTCCGCTAGAACTGCACTAATATCTTTGCCAGAAACAAACATGCTCATATCATCAGCATAAAGCACAAATGATGAAGTGCTTCTATTTTCAACAGCGTCATTAATATATACATTGAACAAAAACGGCCCCAGAACACTACCTTGAGGTACGCCGGAGGTAACTGTTTGAAAAGACGAGCAGATATTGTCAATAGAAAAACACTGCTGGCGGTCACATAAGTAAGATTCAAGCAACGAATGACATACACCACGTAAGCAAACAGTTTGTGTAATAATATTTGATGATTTAGGCGGTCAAAAGCTTTGCTATAGTCAATAAATATGCCGAGTGTAAGGTAGTTGTTGTCAATGTTGTTAATTATAAGTTCTTTCATTGTAAGTAAAGCCGTTTCAGTACACCTGCCTTTCCGGAAACCGTGCTGGCAGTCGGTTAGTAAGCTATGCTTCAAGAAAAAGATGTTAATACGCGCAAATATTAGTTTTTCTAGTCCTTTTGAAAATACAGGAAGTATAGATATCGGTCGATAGTTATTAATATCATTCTTTTCACCCCCCTTATGTATAACGGAGACTCTTGCTTTCTTCATAGCGGTTGGAAAACAGCTTGATTCAAGTACTAAGTTAAATATATATGATAAATAGGGTGTGATGATATCAATAACGTATTTAACCGGCTTTATTTGCAAGTCGTCAGCATCTTTGGCATTACTGTTATGTAAGTTCAGAAATGTGGAACAGATTTCTGCCTCATCGGTCGGCTGAAGAAAAAGAGTGTCACTGCAGCGAGATGGAAAGGTGAAATCTGCTTCCAGGCTATCTTGTGTATTTGTCAAGTTGACAAAATGAGTATTAAAGTGTTCCGCTAAGTCAACACCGGAGAGGTTTGTATTGCTTAGAAATTCTGCCGCTGAAAACCTTGGATTTCGGCCCTTCAACACCATGTCTATAACATTCCATGCCTTATGAGGACGACTCTTTAACGTATTTGTAAACAGGTTATTATAATACAATTTCTTCGCTTTCCTTAGCTCCGCATTTAACTTATTTCTGCATTTCTTGAATGTTAAGAAAGCAGATGGCTCTCTGGTGTCCACGAATTTTTTGAAAAGTTTGTTTTTCTTCTTTATCATTTTCAGATGATCAGGCCCAACCCAAGGCTTTCTTATACTTCCATTCGATTTCACTCGTCTATATGGAAAGCAGGTGTCATAGTAACGGCGAAAAATAGAGAGGAATGCATTGTAGGCATCGTTCGCATTTGTTTCCTCATATACAAGAGACCAGTCACCGTCTGAAACACACGCGCGAAAAGAATCCATGTTTGCTGTCGATAGGCACCGAGAGGTTACTGGAGGCTTAAGCATTTTTTTCTTGGAGAGATTGCTTGAATATGATATAAAGATGGGACTGTAACCACTTATGTCATAGCTTATAGTGCCCGCAGTTTCAACTGCTGTGTCTGCGTTTACAATGAACTGATAAAGCAGTGATTGTCCAGTCAGCGAAACGCGAGTTGGTGTCGACATCACATTTTTGAAGCCGCACGAAGTCACTATATTATTCAGCTGTAAAGAATAAACGTTATCACTGCCCATGTTTACATTGAAGTCACCACCTAGTAGCAAGCGATAATTTTTATCTGCAACATAGTCTAATATTTCTTCAACGAACTCAAAGAAAATGCTATGGCGGCCAGTTGGCGGCCGATATACCACAGTAAACAATTGTTCTTCGGCTTGTACGCACAACGATTCATAATCCCTAGTGATCCGCGTAAATGGTTTAAAAATGCCGGAGGATATGTTTCGCTTGACATGCATCGCAACGCCCCCCCCCCCCCCCCCCCCCCACGAGTTTCACTTCTGTTTAAAAAGTAATGACTGTACCCGTCTATAGATAGCATGTCACTCTCTAGCCGATACCACGTTTCTGTGAACATTATCACATCTAACTGGATGCGGCACTCATCAAGGAAGGTTTAAACATGTTCCTGTTTAGATTAAGAGATCGCGAATTGATATGGACTTCAAAAACTGTGTTCTGTGTAAGACTTTAAAGGAATGTTGCAAGGCAAACTGTTTTCCAGGTATAGCATAGTGTTCTGAGGATGGCAGTATTGACCTGCGTGACCAGCACCAGCGGCTTAGACAATCTTGTCCAAGTCGCCCATGCAGGTGATGCGGACAGTTGTGGAAGTCTCATTTTGCCTGGCGAAAATTTTGCCATTCTTTGTCCGGACAAACTTCCATTTTTTAACCTTTTTCCTCGCCACAGTCAGGCTCATTAGCTTTTTCAGAGTGGGGCATAAGTGTTCGTTAATATACACGGCAGAACTTTCAGACTGACCAAGATCAGTGTAACCAAGATCAGCAGTTGTGGCTTTGACTTCATTTGCTTTACTCAGGACAGCGTCACGCTTGGATCGGTTGCGAAACTGCACTATCACATTTGGGCATGTCAACTTCTTAGCCGGAACCCGGTGGCAGGCTTCAATATCTTGAGCTGTTATGGGCACTGGGATTACTTCTCCAATCTTCTGGAGTATGTCAGGGAGGTTTTCGTTGTCAGTTTCGGGAAGCCCTTTAATTTCCAGGTTTCTGCTTCGAGAGTATTGCTCCAAATCGGTCAGCCGAAGCTCAAAAGCAAGGAGCATGTTCCGTAAGCTGTCGCGATCAGCAGATAGCGCAGCGCTTTCTTCTTTTAACGTTTTGTTTTCCTCCTTTAGTGTTGAGAGTTCGGCGGACATGTCATCATAACTCTTGCTGCAGAAATCTACGCTCTGCGATAGCTCACGGGTTTCTTTACGTAAATCCCTTTCTATTGCACTGCGCATTGCTGCAATTTCGGCGCGAAATTCTTTCCGCAGCTGATCACGCAGTTTTTCTATCTCACTCGGCATGCTCAAAACACTCAAAACACAGTTGGCAGCGACAGCGGAAAAAGGTCACTTGTAGTAGAGAGGGTAAGTTACAGAATGCACTCAAACCTGCAATGCAGTTGCAGAAAGTTTAGTCGAAAGAGCTCCTGCTGCCGCTGTCTCTGCCAACTGAAAGAGCTGCTCTCCAGTGTCGGCTCTTTTATCCCTGATGTCCCCTGGTGGCCGTGTTGCTTCCTGGCACGCTGGGGCGTGACAGCCTTGTCAGTCCGTCGATGTCAATCCGTCACAGTTGTCGATGATAACAGCGACACGATGCTGGTGTTGCACCGGTAGATCAGGAATTGACACCTGTAATGAAGTTGCAGAAAGTTTAGTCGAAAGAGCTCCTGCTGCCGCTGTTTCTGCCAACTGAAAGGGCTGCTCTCCAGTGTCGGCTCTTTTATCCCTGATGTCCCCTGGTGGCCGTGTTGCTTCCTGGCACGCTGGGGCGTGACAGCCTTGTCAGTCCGTCGATGTCAATCCGTCACAGTTGTCGATGATAACAGCGACACGATGATGGTGTTGCACCGGTAGATCAGGAATTGATACCTGTAATGAAGTTGCAGAAAGTTTAGTCGAAAGAGCTCCTGCTGCCGCTGTCTCTGCCAACTTAAAGGGCTGCTCTCCAGTGTCGGCTCTTTTATCCCTGATGTCCCCTGGTGGCCGTGTTGCTTCCTGGCACGCTGGGGCGTGACAGCCTTGTCAGTCCGTCGATGTCAATCCGTCACAGTTGTCGATGATAACAGCGACACGATGCTGGTGTTGCACCGGTAGATCAGGAATTGACACCTGTAATGAAGTTGCAGAAAGTTTAGTCGAAAGAGCTCCTGCTGCCGCTGTTTCTGCCAACTGAAAGGGCTGCTCTCCAGTGTCGGCTCTTTTATCCCTGATGTCCCCTGGTGGCCGTGTTGCTTCCTGGCACGCTGGAGCGTGACAGCCTTGTCAGTCCGTCGATGTCAATCCGTCACAGTTGTCGATGATAACAGCGACACGATGATGGTGTTGCACCGGTAGGTCAGGAATTGACACCTGCAATGAAGTTGCAGAAAGTTTAGTCGAAAGAGCTCCTGCTGCCGCTGTCTCTGCCAACTTAAAGGGCTGCTCTCCAGTGTCGGCTCTTTTATCCCTGATGTCCCCTGGTGGCCGTGTTGCTTCCTGGCACGCTGGGGCGTGACAGCCTTGTCAGTCCGTCGATGTCAATCCGTCACAGTTGTCGATGATAACAGCGACACGATGATGGTGTTGCACCGGTAGATCAAGAATTGATACCTGTAATGAAGTTGCAGAAAGTTTAGTCGAAAGAGCTCCTGCTGCCGCTGTCTCTGCCAACTTAAAGGGCTGCTCTCCAGTGTCGGCTCTTTTATCCCTGATGTCCCCTGGTGGCCGTGTTGCTTCCTGGCACGCTGGGGCGTGACAGCCTTGTCAGTCCGTCGATGTCAATCCGTCACAGTTGTCGATGATAACAGCGACACGATGATGGTGTTGCACCGGTAGATCAGGAATTGACACCTGTAATGAAGTTGCAGAAAGTTTGGTCGAAAGAGCTCCTGCTGCCGCTGTTTCTGCCAACTTAAAGGGCTGCTCTCCAGTGTCGGCTCTTTTATCCCTGATGTCCCCTGGTGGCCGTGTTGCTTCCTGGCACGCTGGAGCGTGACAGCCTTGTCAGTCCGTCGATGTCAATCCGTCACAGTTGTCGATGATAACAGCGACACGATGCTGGTGTTGCACCGGTAGATCAGGAATTGACACCTGTAATGAAGTTGCAGAAAGTTTAGTCGAAAGAGCTCCTGCTGCCGCTGTCTCTGCCAACTTAAAGGGCTGCTCTCCAGTGTCGGCTCTTTTATCCCTGATGTCCCCTGGTGGCCGTGTTGCTTCCTGGCACGCTGGAGCGTGACAGCCTTGTCAGTCCGTCGATGTCAATCCGTCACAGTTGTCGATGATAACAGCGACACGATGATGGTGTTGCACCGGTAGATCAAGAATTGATACCTGTAATGAAGTTGCAGAAAGTTTAGTCGAAAGAGCTCCTGCTGCCGCTGTCTCTGCCAACTGAGAACTTTAATCTGTAACGGCCTCCTGGCGTGCAATATTATCTTCGGAACCAAGAATCGTGGTTGGTTCCGTTTTCTAGGACGAGTCAGGGGTGGAACAGCATTGAAAATCGTATAAGCAGGCTTCTAAATGAGTTAATCTCAAAAGATGTAAATGTATACAGCATGAAACCAGCCGAACTTAAGACGTATCTGTTAAATTTTTAATAAATGTCTGCAACCGATCACTCCTCAAGGTCAAAACAACAAAATCTTTGTAGCAGTTCTTTTGTGTACCTAATTTCGTTTTGATTGGGGTAATTATGTCATGTTGTTTCAGTCCTTAGCGATGCTTTTTCTTGCACTGTAAGCCTGCAATTTGTAAGGGCGCAGGGGCCCTGTCAAGCTGTCTTCCGACAAGCTTTTTTGTCCCTGTGTCCTGCATTTCTTTGTATGGAGTGCAAAATAAACCTTTGATTTGTCATACTGCGGCGGAAACAACGCGGTGCATTAGCGTTCAGAAAAATAGTAGTTTTTACTTAGAGAACAAGTGTTTTCCCTCACAAAACATCTGCATGTGCTTAAGAAACAACATTGCACATCTGCTCATCAAAATTGTTTGAGGAAAACGAAGTGCTGCGGTAGACCGCAGCCATGTGCGACGAATTCATAGTCTAGAAAGAGTGAATCCGCAGGATATCCACAGGTACGCTACCGGCGGACGTCCAAAAGCGGATATCATCTGGAGATTCATTGGTTTACAAAAGGTGAACCTTGATTTTTGGCCAGAAAAGAGATCCAGCAGACAGCGTTCACATTCATTCTGGTCCGTAGGCGTTCTAATCTAAGCGGGATAGCCAGAGGATATTCGTGATCCATTGGGTCCGTAGACCCCACGACAGCGGCTCCATCGCTCTTGCACCTTTCACAACACTGCACTCACATTTTTCTTCCCACACGCAACAGAACCCCATTACCACTGCAGCGCCAGATCCAAAACTCCTGAATTTCTAAATTAAAAAATTTATTTGGAGATGGCTCCAAGTTTACCTTATCAAACCCAGCCACACAAGCATTTTTTTCGAAATGTTAAGTTTTCAAAGTAGACGAAGCTGCGCTTTCCTAACCAACCGCAATTTCAGGTTAATTCATTTCTTTTAAGACAACAACTTGCTTAGCCCCTAGCGAAGTTAACCTGTGACCTTTAATTGTTTTTTCTTTAGTGCACCAGTCGGGTCCAGTCCAGTAGGTGGCACTTTAAGTCTGTCCACTGTGGGAAATGGCGCCGCCATGGCCAACCTGTAAGTACATGACGAATGTTACTCACCACCTTAATAATGCATGTTATATCCGTGCCATTAAAAAGGCGAAAAACCGCAAGCATATTTGGACAGCCGACGCTGGGTAGCCAAGAAAAAATTATTCTACGGAACTAGCGTTGAAAGACGTTTTACCGTAGAGATTTCAAAAGGAACACATGGGCGAAAACGGCACATGAGATCCACATAAGGAAAATCAAGCTTAGATGTAGAATGTGCGCACATACATCACCTATTTTAAAAACTGACAAAAGCGACTGGTACGTGATATTTTCAATGCATGCTTTTTTGGAGTGCCACCATCTGTACGCAGTATTTTACGTGCTCCATTGAGACTGAAACCTTCTGCTCTGCACTTGCATTTTTCATACTGTCAGAGAAAAAAGGAAAGCACGCGATAAACAAGTTCTTGCGGGTTGTCGATGTGATAAAGTTGTTAAGCACTTTAGTAGAGGAATTTATTTTATACTTATTACACCTCCACATTCCTAAATAATAATACTTCAGCTGTGAGCTTTAAAATGCTGTACCCATTCATGAGCTAGGTGAGTTCATTTACTGCGTCGATTTCTGCAATGACGAGTTTGAGCAAGAGGTTTGCAAGCGCAGCAGTATCATTACCGCCTTTCATGGCTTGAACAAAATGAATCTTGAAATTAGGTGGCCTTAGCCAGCTGAGGCACAACAGTGTTAGTGCGGCTAATGCAGTCAGGAGCGCAGGCCTCAACAGATTAGTTAGTTATGTGATAGTCAAGTACAAAATCCTGCAGTATCTGGATGAGGCGAAGTTTGAGGATTCGCCTCTAGGGCTGTGACACTGGAACTCCAAGAATAGTCTGAAAGGATAACACAAACGACTCAGGTCTGAAATCTTCCCAGGATTTTAGGAAAGATACATTTGTGTCATTTGGCATCGAAATACTCAACCAGACGCTAAAGGGGAATTTTTAAAGTAAGTTGGAAGATGATGAAGGTAAGGTTGTATAAAAAGCTGTAAGTGGGTGTACAAGAATTAATAGGTGAGACCGTGTTGTACTGTGAGGCATATTCTAGTCCGAGTATATGGACACGGTTGTTTCAGAACGAATAATATCCGAGACAATATGGTAGTGTTAGCCTAGTAATGGGCGCTGAGCGTACAAGGGAGGGGAAAAAGAGGTGCTCATTATATCTTCCGTCAAGTATATTACTGGCCGAGTATTTGAAACAATATGTCGTGAATATTTCATCCTCGGCAAGACCTTATAAGTAGGCAGCGTGTACTTAATCGGAGAGCAAAAAATATTGGTGCAAGCTTAGTAGCATTGTCAAAGTGGTCATTATAGCACATGCAAAAGGTTGTTCAGGAGACGTGGAGAGCTGGTATTGATTACATGATTACAGATCGCATAGGCGTCAGTGAAGGCTTATGATACTAAACTCTAAAGAGAACGTCACAGTCAATGTAATATAATACAAAGTCGAGGCATGGAGGCAATGCTTGGGAAACACTGAGGTTGCAGGAAAAAGCAAGTTGCATAAAAATTAGCTTTGGAAAACGAGTACAGTTTAGAGCAATGGGATGCAAGTTAAAGTAGATAATCAGCCTGATTTATTTCAGTGGTCTCATCACATGCGTTTTAAAAGCCAAGAAAAAAAAGCGCCCAGGGAGATGCTGCCGGCAGGGTGCATTGCACCTCATAAAGGACTACAGCAACTTGGCTATCGCAGGAATGCTTTTTAAGACCTTGCAGATTCGAGAGCAAAAAAGGGGCAAAATAATCTAGTCGGCTGAAACTACGTAGTGTGTTTTATGATTTATAGTTTAAAAGAACTTCTATTTGGGCTTCATGGTTCATTGTACTCGAAAATGGAAAAAACAGTAGCGCCGAAAACACACACACACACAGTTCAAGAACGACGTAGGACCAGCGCTCACTTCATCTGACTTTAATCTCTGAAAAGCTGGCAAATATACAAAAGCGTGGGCATGCGCAGAAAGTAACCTCATGTACAATCAACAGAGCCTTTCAAGATATGAAATTTCAGTTTTAAAAAGGTTCACTGACGTATCGCTGACACAACTTTTTCCTCTTTTCCTTATGTGTTACGCCTCCAAATCCTCCCGTGCCTTAGTATCACCGCTCCTCCCCAGAATCCTTATCCCATCAAGTCGTGGTTCACACTTTTTGCACAGCTCACAATTTTCCGCCGCCGTATGTCCTGCCGCTCGGTGACACACCTTGCACTCTGCGCAGTGTTTGGGTAGATGCGCACCTCCTACTTCTTTGAGCGAGCGCGCGTGTTCCGCTGCACGGTCATTGATGCACCTTCCCGTTTGGCCCACATAAGCCTTGCCGCAAGTCAGCGTATTTCATAGACCACGCCGGTGCAGCACTTCACAAAGTGCTTCCCATGTTTTTTACCGCAGCCATTCCTCTTCTCATCGCTCGCTACGCGTGCACAGATCTGTGCCAGCTTCCGTGGAGCCGAAAAGACGACAGACACGCCATATCTGTTTGCCACCTTTTTTTACGTTGTGGGCAACCCTGTGGGCACAACCCTGTGCACACAAGATTTGTGCCACGGAAGCTGGCACAGATCAGTGCACGCGTAGCGAGCGATGGGAAGAGGAATGGCTGCGGTAAAAAACATGGGAATCACTTTGTGAAGTGCTGCACCGGCATGGTCTATGAAATACCGCTGACTTGCGGCAAGGCCCATGTGGGCCAAACGGGCAGGTGCATCAATGACCGTGCAGCGGAACACGCACGCTCGCTTAAAGAAGTAGGAGGTGCGCATCTACCCAAACACTGCGCAGAGTGCAAGGTGTGTCACCGAGCGGCAGGACATACGGCGGCGGAAAATTGTGAGCTGTGCAAAAAGTGTGAAAGTAGCGCCAAAAACCACACACACACACACAAGACAAGAAAACGGGACAGAGCGCCACTCACAACTAGTTTATTTAGCAGAACCCAGATACATATATACACTTAGCCAGCGCCTGCGCAAGGAGCAAAACTACGTATCAATGAGATAACGAACGCTCTAAAAACTTTTTTTCCGCCTGATACAGAGCAACAGATGTTTCACTGACACACGAACTTCCTTTCTTATTGGTATAGAACGCTTCAATAAGTTCTCTGGCTTGGATATTCCTGCTTCTGGCAAGAATCCGCACTGATGAGAAGCGTGGCTGACAAGAGCGTGAAGGGCATGATCTGATTTACTTTCACAATGAATCACCAACTAGCCCAGCCAGAAGTTCTCCTAGGCTACATTTCTAGTACAGTGGGCCCTTATATGTGTGTGTCGTCTCCGTGCTTCATTGACGATTGGATTACACGTGTCGTCGCCTACTCCTGTCCCGCAAGGAGCATTGCTTTCTGCATCACGAATGGATTGGTTCCCGCCGACGTGAGTGCCCTTTTTCGCCTAGTGTTTCCTTCCTGGGGACACGTGAAACGTATTAGCAAGATTTGTAGGTCTGAGGTATGGCGCCAAATTCGGCTGCTTAATGATCTCCTACGTACTGCTTGTCTGGCACAATATCCGGCTTGGCTTGCGGAAAGCAATATTCGTTCTGTCAAAAGGTTGGCCTCCCAGATGACAGAACAGCTCTGGATAAGCATGCTGAACAGTCTGCTCAAAGAAACAAGAAAAGACAGGAAGAAAGGTGGGAGTGGTTTCGTGATTGTGGGGGACATTGTTCTGCCACAGAAAGTTAGTTCCGTTCTCCAAAAAGGAGCAAAGTTTGGCATTGAGCCAAAAGTGCCGCCGCATGAACTGGTAGCCGTATACCGTCGAATCGCAAGGAAGGCTGATCCAGAAAAGCAAGAAATGTGCCTTCTGGAGGGTGTCGACTGTCTTCTGAAATCTGGCTACCCGAAGACTACTCAACGCTTAGAAATGTCTGTTTGTGCCATTGTGTCTTACTTTAGCAATAATTCCCTAACTCTCCTTCAAGCAGATAAGAAGGGTGGTTTCGTCGTTATATCGGAGGATAGCTTCTCGATAAGAGCAGCCCAAGCGATTCAGAAGAATTTTTCACCCATCCCTGTAAAGTCTAGAAAAGTAAAAAGTCGTGCAATGGCTTTATGTGACCGTCTGGGTTTGGTTAAGCTTGCTAAAGAAATTGAGAAAAGCGAAAATAAAGCGCTGAAAGTGTTCTTTACAGTGAAGACACACAAGGAAGGCTTGCCATTCAGAACGATAGTAACTAAATAGGGTTCGTGGCACAAGCAGATTAGTCTTTACCTTTTGAAGCATTTCACTAAACTTGATGCAGGAGATCCGTTTTTAACGAAAAGATCCGACGAAGTTTGTGAATTCTTGAAAACTGAGGTTGATGTTGGGCGTGCCTTTTCCGTGGATGTTGTTGACCTGTTTTATACTGTGCCTCATGATGCCTTATTTACTGCTGTCAGGGATTGTATTGAAAGAAATGATCTCATTTCCTTTCAGAACTCCGCCGGTATTTCTGTTGATGATTTTTTAACCATTTACAGTTTTACCTGAAGTCCACTTTTATAACATTTGACAAGCGGTTTTTTCTGCAGAAACAGGGCATTTGTATTGGTTCGTGCGTCGCTCCGGTTTTATGTAACATTTTCTTTCACAAATGGACCAAGTCCTTGATCAGGTTTTACCAGCTAACATCGTTTTTGAAGTATTTAGATACGTGGACGACTTTTTGATTGTTTTAACCAAGGACGCAAGCTTAAACTTTCCTGAAGCTGCACATAATGTTTTATATCTGTTCAGACAACATGGAAAAGGCTTAGATTTTACGTATGAACTGCCGGTGGACAATCTTTTACAGTTTTTAGATATAAAAATTGAGTTCTGTGCGGATCATGTGTGTCGGGCTTACGCTCCGCGAACAAAAAAAAAGGGCTTCTGCCATAGGACTCTTCGCGCTCCAAATTAGTAAAAAGAGGTATTGCTTCACTGTGCCTTGAGTCAGCGCTTAGGAAGTCATGCGTTCACAAGATGCGCCCGAGTTTTGACAGCCAATTGGCTAGGGTGGATTCAGCCGGATTCCCTTGTTCGCTCGTGACAGGGGTCGCCGAAAGCCTCTTACAGAAGTTGAAGATGAGGGCAGTGAGAGCTGGGGCAGAGGTCCCTCGTGAAGAGGTGAGACCAGTGGCGGTGCCGTACGTGCACAAGTTGGCCCACAACCTGAAGAAGGTTGCGAACAGGCATAGTGTCCCGCTCGTCTTTTCAGCCCCGCTGAACCTCGGAAGTATTTGCCCTCGAATCGAGAAAAGAAAAGAAAAAGAACAAGCAAGAGGCTGTGGTACTAAGCATGGGCGACCTTTCATGAAATTTGCCGAAGGGGTTGTTTACGAAATACCCCTGTCGTGCGGTTGTTCCTATATAGGACAAACAGGGCGCTGCGTCAATAAGCGAATTAGGGAACATGAACGAAATGTAGAACAAAATAAACGGGGCCCAAATTTGCCGAAACATATCAGATCATGACCTTCACGCTCTTGTCAGCCACGCTTCTCATCAGTGCGGATTCTTGCCAGAAGCAGCAACAACAAAGCCAGAGGACTGATTCAAGCGTTCTATATCAATAAGAAAGGAAGTTCATGTGTCAGTGAAACATCTGTTGCTCTGTATCAGGCGGAAAAAAAGTTTTTAGAGCAATGAAGGAGCCAGACACCGCAGCGGACACGGGACAGAGAAAGAAGACGACACGGGGCGGTACTTGCAAATAAAATTTTATCTGAAACTTCATGGCTTTCTAAAGACAGAGGCACGTGTGATCTTACATCAGGTAAAAAGGACGAATGAAAAGCAACAGATAACAAAACCGAACTGACAACAATGCACATGAAAGATAAGCGAGTCACAATCTACAAAAATCAGAAGTATTAAAACGTTATGCGATGCTCATCATGCGAGTCACAATCTACAGATATCAGAAGTGTTAAAAACTGTCGACCCCATGTGGAAGCATGAAAACCACAAGACAAAAGAAGAAAAAGAACGTCAAAAGGAAGCAACACAACCTGTTACCTGTCAAGGAAAACCAGTTCTTTTTGGAGGATGAAAACCGAAGGCGAACGAACTCATTCATCCGGTTGCGAGCGCAAGATGGCAATGGCCTCTATAATCTCTCTCTCAAGCTGCCCCTTACTTCTTCCAACAATCTGGGTCTGGCTGAACTGAGGGCAACAACCCCGACAATTGCGGCAATGAACAGGCAGATTCGAACCCCCGCCTCCCCGAAGGAACGCGCGTGTTCTCTCAAGCGATCATTTAAACACTTACCGGTTTGTCCACTATAAAAACGCCCACAACTGAGGGGGATCTTGTAGATTACCCCTTTTGCACATGGGACACGCTTATTTTCTTCCAAATGTTTCTTGCCGCAAATTCCTCGAATCGAGTACCCTTTTCCCACTAGATTGCATAATCTAGAGAGCTTACAGGGCGCCGAAAATACAATGTCGATGCCATATTTGCCTGAAATCTTTTTGAGATTCTGTGAAACCCTGTGCAGGTATAGAATGACTTACACTTTTTTCTGACCGGCTGGTTCTTGGGAAGCAACGTCTTTTTTTCTTTTTACGGAGCTTATTGGCCACTTTTTCAGCAACCACGGTTAACAAAAACCTCGGGTACCCTGCCTTTTCCAGCCGCTCTACTTGAAGGGAAAAACTGGACTTCAACATATGAGTGCATGATTTTAAAACGGCGGATCTAAAACAGGAGGAGGCAATACCCCGCTTTACCACTTTGGAGTGGGAGGAATCAAAAGGCAGCAATGCTTTCTTTTACCTAGGCTGGAAGGCCCAGCACACGATCACTTCGGTTAAAAGATAACTTTAAATCCAGGAACTGAATGGATCCGTTTTGTGGAAGTTCTAGAGTGAATTTGATAAATTGTGAACAGTTTGAGAATACACTTAAAATCTTGCCAGCTACTTCTGTCAAAGAGTCATCAGAAGAAAGTTTCAAAATAATTAAAAAGTCATCTACATATCTGATTATCTTTGCTATGCAAAGTTGGGTTAGCTTGAGCTCGAGCAGTCGGCCTATACGCGCAAGAAAGATTTCACGCAGCACTGGCGCGACACTGGAACCTATACAAATTCCTTTTTTCTGCACATGCAATTTCTCGTCAAAGGAAACAAAAGTAGAATCAAGATAAAAACCGAGCAGCTCCTTAAAAGAATCAGGCGAAACACCACAGGTATTCTGGAATCCAACCACGCTGGCAATGTCAATCAATTCTCTTACTGTACTGAAAAGTTCATCGTGCGGAATCGAGTAAAACAACTCTTCCACGTCGACGGACAACGCACAGTTGGCACTTGGAACATCAGAATTCAATGCTACAACCAAGGTGTCAGACCCAGCTATCTTGAAAGGATCCTCAGGCTTTAGTTGTCCCAAATGTGTTTTAATTTGTGACGGAACAGCGCAAAACACCGGGACAAGAGACAAGCCGGAACTTGTTGACTTGGTCCTGCCAGCTTCCTCTTTCTGTAACAATAGCCTTGAATGGGCACAGATCTTTATGCGTCTTTGCCGTGAAGAAGATGCTCAAAACATTCAAATCACATCCCAGCACCTGTTTTGATAGCTTCTGTAGGTTAAGTTTATCTAAAAGAGCCACTGCCCTGCTCTTAACTTTGGAAGGTTTTTGAGATACAGGCTTAAAGTTCTTACTCAGGGCACTGATGGATTTTTCTTGAAATACGCTCTGCGGAAGTACGGTGAAGCCACCTTCCTTGTCAGCCTGGACAAGAGAGAGGTCATTCTCCCGGAAGTAGCAGGCAACTTCAAGTAGAACTTTTGAGCTACAAGACTTCTTGGTGAAATTCTTTCGCAATCTTTCTACGCTTTCTAAAAGGCAGGATGTCCTCTCCTCAGCCGGAGCCTTATTGGCCACTTTGTGCACGGACGCTACAAGGTCATACTTGTCCACCGATGGTTCCAAGCTGTACTTGGGGCCATGCTGTAATACGGCCTCCACTTCTGCAGGAACATTCGCGTTGCCGAGGAAGGTAACTGGAACAACGCCCACATCTTTCCCTTTGTCTTTCCTTGGGAGCTGGTGGCGCAAGCGGTGCCAAAAGAATTCTGTCGACAGCTGCGTTGTGCGCCGAAAGTCCTGCCATCGCCTCCAACCAGACGATCCAAGACCAAAGCTTTCAAAGCACACATTTCGAAGCCAAGCGTTGAAGAATCCCACTTGCCTCCAGCATTCTGCTTTTAGGATTTTCGAAACCCTTTTCCAATGTCCTACAGATGTTCCAACGCCCCGAACATTGACGAAACGTCAAGGGGGCAGGTATTATTTCGCTGGCAATAGGCATAGGCCCTAGCTCTGCACGTCGAAGAAGCGATGATTGAAGAAAACATTGCACACTGATCCTCGGGGGCCAAGGAACACATAAAAAAGCCTACGCCTGGGGACACATAACTTAGGAGGGTAGATGTGTAGGCCAGTTGGTGAGACATGAAGGAGCTAGACACCACAGCCGACACAGGACAGAGAAAGAAGACGACACAGGGCGGTACTTGCAACTAAAATTTTATCTGAAACTTCATGGCTTTTTAAAGACAGAGGCACGTGTGATCTTACAATCAGGTAAAAAGGACGAATGAAAAGCAACAGATAACAAAACCGGACTGACAGCAATGCACATGAAAAATATGCGAGTCACAATCTACAAAAATCAGAAGTATTAAAACGTTATGCGATGCTCATCATGCGAGTCACAATCTACAGATATTGGATGTGTTAAAAACCGTCGACCGCATGTGGAAGCATGAAAACCACTAGACAAAAGAAGAAAAAGAACGTCAAAAGGAAGCAACGCAACCTGTTACCTGTCAAGGAAACCCAGTTCTTTTTCCAGGATGGAAACCGAAGGCGAACTAACGCATTCATCCGGTTACGAGCGCAAGATAGCAATGGCCTCTACAATCTCTCTCTCAAGCTGCCCCTTCCTTCTTCCAACAATCTGGGTCTGGCTGAACTGAGGGTCGCAACCCCGACACGTGCGGCAACGAACAGGCAGATTCGAACCCCCCGCCTCCCCCAAGGAACGCGCATGTTCTCTCAAGCGATCATTTAAGCACCTACCGGTTTGTCCAATATAAAAACGTCCACAACTGAGGGGGATCTTGTAGATTACCCCTGTTGCACATGCGACACGCTTATTTTCTTCCAAGTGTTTCTTGCCGCTAGTTCCTCGAATCGAGTCCCCTTTTCCCACTAGATTGCATAATCTAGACAGCTTACACGGTGCCGAAAATACAATCTCGATGCCATATTTGCCTGAAATCTTTTTGAGATTATATGAAATTGTGTGATTGTGTGATTTTTCCCTTCAAGTAGAACGGCTGGAAAAGGCAGAGTACCCGAGGTTTCTGTTAACCGCGGTTGCTGAAACAGTGGCCAATAAGCTCCGTAAAAAGAAAAAAGACGTTGCTTCCCAAGAACCAGCCGGCCAGAAAAAGTGGAAGTCATTCCCTACCTGCACAGGGTTTCACATAATTTTAAAAAGATTTCAGGCAAATATGGCATCGACTTTGTATTTTCGACACTTTGCAAGCTCTCTAGATTATGCAATCTAGTGGGAATAGGGGTATCGATTCGAGGAACTTGCGGCAAGAACACTTGGAAGAAAATAAGCGTGTCGCATGTGAACAGGGGTAATCTACAAGATCCCCCTCAGTTGTGGACGTTTTTATATTGGACAAACTGGGAGGTGCTTAAATGATCGCTTGAGAGAAAACGCGCGTTCCGTGGGGGAGGCGGGGTGTTCGAATCTGCCTGTTCGTTGCCGCAATTGTCGGGGTTGTTGCCCTCAGTTCAGCCAGACCCACAATGTTGGAAGAAGGAAGGGGCAGCTTGAGAGGGAGATTGTAGAGGCCATTGCCATCTTGTGCTCGCAATAGGACGAATGCGTTAGTTCGCCTTCGGTTTCCATCCTCGAAAAAGAACTGGGTTTCCTTGACAGGTAACAGGTTGGGTTGCTTCCTTTTGACGTTCTTTTTCTTCTTTTGTCTTGTGGTTTTCATGCTTCCACATGCGGTCGATGGTTTTTAACACTTCTGATATATGTAGATTGTGACTCGCATGATGAGCATCGCATAACGTTTTAATACTTCTGATTTTTGTAGATTGTGACTTGCATATCTTTCATGTGCATTGTTGTCAGTTAGGTCTTGTTGTCTGTAGCTTTTCATTCATCCTTTTTACCTGATCGTAAGATCACACGTGCCTCTGTCTTTAAAAAGCCAAGAAGTTTCAGATAAAATTTTAGTTCCAAGTACCGCCCTGTGTCGTCTTCTTTCTCTTTCCCGTGTCCGCTGTGATGTCTAGCTCCTTCATGTCTCACCAGCTGGCCTACACATCTACCCTCCTAAGTTATGTGTCCCCAGACGTAGGCTCTTTTATGTGTTCCTTGGCCCCCGAGGATCAGTGTGCACTGTGTTCTTCAATAATCGCTTCTTTGACGTGCAGAGCTAGGGTCTATGCCTATTGCCTGCGAAATAATACCTGCCCCCTTGATGTTTCGTCAACGTTCGGGGTGCTTGGACCATCTGTAGGACATTGGAAAAGGGTTTCGAAAATCCTAAAAGCAGAATGCTCGAGGCAAGTGGGATTCTTCTACGCTTGGCTTCGAAATGTGTGCTTTGAAAGCTTTGGTCTTGGATCGTCTGGTTGGAGGCGATGGCAGGACTTTCGGCCCACAACGCAGCAGTCGACAGAATTCCTTTGGCACCGCTTGCGCCACCAGCTCCCAAGGAAAGACAAAGGGAAAGATGTGGGCGTTGTTCCAGTTACCTTCCTCGGCAACGCGAATGTTCCTGCAGAAGTGGAGGCCGTATTACAGCATGGCCCCAAGTACAGCTTGGAACCATCGGTGGACAAGCATGACCTTCTAGCGTCCATGCACAGAGTGGCCATCAAGGCTCCGGCTGAGGAGAGGACATCCTGCGTTTTAGAAAGCATAGAAAGATTGCGAAAGAATTTCACCAAGAAGTCTGGTAGCTCAAAAGTTCTACTTGAAGTTGCCTGCTACTTCCGGGAGAATGACCTCTCTCTTGTCCAGGCTGACAAGGAAGGTGGCTTCAGCGTACTTCCGCAGAGCGTATTTCAAGAAAAATCCATCAGTGCCCTGAGTAAGAACTTTAAGCCTGTATCTCAAAAACCTTCCAAAGTTAAGAGCAGGGCAGTGGCTCTTTTAGATAAACTCAGCCTACAGAAGCTATCAAAACAGGTGCTGGGATGTGATTTGAACGTTCTGAGCATCTTCTTCACGGCAAAGACGCATAAGGATCTGTGCCCATTCAGGGGTATTGTTACAGAAAGAGGAAGCTGGCAGGCCCAAGTCAGCAAGTTCCTTAAAACACATTTGGGACAACTAAAGCCTAAGGATCCTTTCAAGATAGCTGGGTCTGACACCTTCGTTGCAGCATTGAATTCTGGTGTTACAAGTGCCAACTGTGCGTTGTCCGTCGACGTGGAAGAGTTGGTTTACTCGATTCCGCACGATGAACTTTTCAGTGCAGTGAGAGAACTGATTGACGTTGCCGGCGTGGTTGGATTCCAGAATACCTGTGGTGTGTCCTTGATTCTCTTATGGAGCTGCTCGGTTTTTATCCTGATTATACTTTTGTTTCCTTTGACGACAAATTGTATGTGCAGAAAAAAGGAATTTGTATACGTTCCAGTGTCGCGCCAGTGCTGCGTGAAATCTTTCTTGCGCGTCTAGGCCGAGTGCTCGAGCTCAAGCTAACCCAACCTTTCATAGCAAAGGTCAATCAGATATGTAGACGACTTTTTAATTATTTTGAAACTTTCTTCCCATGACTCTTTGACAGAAGTAGCTGGCAAGATCTTAAGTGTATTCTCAAACTGTTCACAATTTCTCAAATTCACTCTAGAACTTCCACAAAACGGATCCATTCAGTTCCTGGATTTAAAGTTATCTTTTAACCGAAGTGATCATGTGTGCTGGGCCTTCCAACCTAGATCAAAGAAAGCATTTCTGCCTTTTGATTCCTCCCACTCCAGGGTGGTAAAGCGGGGTATTGCCTCCTCCTGTTTTACATCCGCAGTTTTAAAATCATGCACTCATACGTTGAAGTCCAGTTTTTTCCTTCAAGTAGAGCGGCTGGAAAAGGCAAGGTACCCGAGGTTTTTGTTAACCGCGGTTGCTGAAACAGTGGCCAATAAGCTCCGTAAAAAGAAAAAAGACGTTCCTTCCCAAGAACCAGCCGGTCAGAAAAAAGCGTAAATCATTCCATACCTGCACAGGGTTTCACAGAATCTCAAAAAGATTTCAGGCAAATATGACATCGACGTTGTATTTTCGGCACCCTGTAAGCTGTCTAGATGATGCAATCTAGTGGGAAAATGGGACTGGATTCCAGGAACTTGCGGCAAGAAACACTTGGAAGAAAATAAGCATGTCGCATATGCAACAGGGGTAATCTACAAGAGTCCCCTCAGTTGTGGACGTTTCTATATTGGACAAACCGGTAGGTGCTTAAATGATCGCTTGAGAGAACATGCGCGTTCCTTGGGGGAGGCGGGGGGTTCGAATCTGCCTGCTCGTTGCCGCAAGTGTCGGGGTTGTTGCCCTCAGTTCAGCCAGACCCAGATTGTTGGAAGAAGGAAGGGGCAGCTTGAGAGGGAGATTGTAGAGGCCATTGCCATCTTGCGCTCGTAACCGGATGAATGCGTTAGTTCGCCTTCGGTTTCCATCCTCCAAAAAGAACTGGGTTTCCTTGACAGGTAAGAGGTTGGGTTGTTCCCTTTTGACGTTCTTTTTCTTCTTTTGTCTTGTGGTTTTCATGCTTCCACATGTGGTCGACGGTTTTTAACACTTCTGATATCTGTAGATTGTGACTAGCATGATGAGCATCGCATAACGTTTTAATACTTCTGATTTTTGTAGATTGTGACTCGCATATCTTTCACGTGCATTGTTGTCAGTTAGGTCTTGTTATCTGTTGCTTTTCATTCATCCTTTTTCCCTGATTGTAAGATCACACGTGCCTCTGTCTTTAAAAAGCCATGAAGTTTCAGATAAAATTTTAGTTGCAAGTACCGCCCTGTGTCGTCTTCTTTCTCTGTCCCGTGTCCGCTGCGGTGTCTAGCTCCTTCATGTCTCACCAACTGGCTTACACATCTACCCTGCTAAGTTTTTAGAGCGTTCGTTATCTCATTGATACGTAGTTTTGCCCTTGTGCAGGCGCTGGCTAAGTGTATATATGTATCTGGGTTCTGCAAAATAAACTAGTTGTGAGTGGCGCTCGGTCCCGTTCTCTTGTCTTGTGTGTGTGTGGTTTTTGGCGCCTTTACGTTCACAATGAATGACCAACTAGCCCAGCAAGAAGTTCTCTTAGGCAAAAAGTGTGAACCACGACTTGATGAGATAAGGATTCTGGGCAGGAGCGGTGATATTAAGGCACGGGAGGTTTTGGAGGCGTACCACATAAGGAAAAGAGGAAAAAGTTGTGACAGCGATACGTCAGTGAACCTTTTAAAACTAAAATTTCATATCTTGAAAGGTTCTGTTGATTCCACATGAGGTTACTTTCTGCGCATGCCTACGCTTTTGTATATTTGCCCGCTTTTCAGAGATTAAAGTCAGATGAAGTGAGCGCTTGTCCTACGTCGTTCTTGAACTGTGTGTTTGTGTTTTTCGGCGCGACTGTTTTTTTTCCATTTTCGAGTGTGTTTTATGAATTGGAGTACATTCCAATTCCCGATATAAGGTCGTAGATACTGGAAGGTGACAGGAAACAAGCATCCAGGGGCCAAGTTATAAAGACGTCTGTACAGGATGCAATCGATTTAAGTACATACTGCTATCTGTCCTGCAGTTGCCTTATTTAGGTTTAATAGGGCTTGATTAGTTGGTTGGTTGGTTTATGGGGTTTAGCGTCCCAAAGCGGCTAAGGCTATGAGAGACGCCGTAGTGGAGGGCTCCGGAAAATTCGACCACCTGGGGTTTGAAACGTAAAAAAACGTAGCGCAAAGAGACGAGGACACAGAAAGAACGACAACACACGGCGCCGTGGGTTGTCGTTCTTTCTGTGTCCTCGTCTCTTTGCGCTACGTTTTTTACGTTTCAAATATGAACCAACAAGCCCAAGCATATACCCACCTGGGGTTCTTTTACGTGCACTACCATCGCACAGTACACGGGCCTCTAGAATTTCTCCTCGAAAGAAATTCAAACGCCGCGGCCGGGATCGAACCCGCGCGTTTTGGGTCAGCAGCCGAGAATAGGGCTTGATTAGTGAGTGCTGTAGAGTAAAACGGTGGCAAGACAGCACGCTTAAACTGCGCTAAGGGACGATGACGACATAGGAAGAATTGCTGCCCTGTGCAATGGTGTTGTTCAATTCTTCAAGTCGTCTTAGTTCCAAGCATATTTTTAACAGATCCCTTTCCAAGCTGCTGTTTAAAATGGGTGTCAAGGGTAGCATACTATTCCTCTTCAATAATCAAACTTATCGGCCATAGAACATGTTTCTTTAATCAGCTTTATAATTTTCTAATAAAGACAAGTTTCCTTCTTTTCTAACATTTTTAAATATACCAGACAGATTGATGGTGTCATTGCTTGTGGCATTGTGCGCCTATGAATATGCACCGGAGTTAAGGGAAGTTGTCTGGGAACCACATTTTTCATTCCATTCACACGTTTTCAGCGGAAAACTCGCTTATCGGGAGGTGGACAGGGTGAAAATGCATACAGCCCATTGTCGCACATGTTCTTATCGCATTATTATGCACAGAAAAGTGAGGAAATGCGCAACTGAGGTAGCCAGATGCTATGAAAAAGTGTGGGGGGTCTTTAAAATGCTTAGATTTGATCAGATGATAAAACACTGCCTGAATCTTATTTCTTTGCTACGCCCTCAAATTGCAAACATACTCCTCGCCGCACACTGCGCGCTGAGTTTTCATTAACTCGTGCACTGCCAGGCACACTGACTCCTCCTCCTTACAGACATCCTGGTTCCCAAAAAACTTCTCTTTTTGGCGTAAAATCATGGTCCGGGCTCAGCGACTCGCGCCGTGGCGCACATTGCTCATCGCACAAAACGAATTAGGGCTGTCAAAAATAAGATAACAGAGGCACTTGCTTGCATTCATCATCTTCATGATCAGCCTGACTACGCCCACTGCAGAGAGAAGGCCTCTTCCATGCCTCTCCAATTAACCCTGTCCTTTGCCAGTTGCGGTCACCGTATACCCGCAAACTTCTTAATCGCATTCGCCCACCAAACTTTCTGCCGCCACCTGCTACGCTTGCCTTCTCACGGAATCCACTACGTTACCCTTAAGGACGAGCGGTTATCTTGCCTTCGCATTACATGCCCTGCCCAAGCCCATTTCTTCCTCTCGATTTCAGTTAGGGTGTCATTAACCTGCGTTTGTTCCCTCACCCACTCCGCCCTCTTCCGATCTCTTAACTTTACACCTATCAGTTTTCTTTCCGCACCTAGCTGAATCCTCCTTAGCTTAAGCTGAACTCCTTTCGTTACACTCCAGGTTTCTGCCCCATAGGTGAGTTCCGGTAGGATACAGCTGTTGTATACTTTTCTCTTCAGGGATATTGGTAAACTGCCAATCGTGATCTTAGAGAACCTGCCATATGCGCTCCACCCCATTCTTATTCTTCTAGTTATTTCCCTCTCGTGATCCGCATAAGCGGTAACCACCTGCCCTGAGTAGATGTAATGCCTTACCACTTCCAAGACCTCGCTACCATTTTTGAACTGCAGGTCCCTTGCAAGACTGTTGATCATCATTTTCGATTTCTGCATGTTAAAAGATCCCTGAAAAGGTTCTTAGAGGTTTCCTACAATACACTTGCGATATGTAGAGTGCAGACCACAGGGTGTTCATGCCAGCGTGCAGGACTTCAAAAGCGTACCGATCATTTGCAATATATTGTCACGTTGTAGTGACGGCAGTCCAGCGATCACGAAGACACCAACAAGACTTGGAAACGAAGCTTTTTATTTGGGCTGACTTGCGCCGCAAAAGAACTGAATCACTCGGCAGCGGCGTAAGCAACAAACGTGCTCGTCAGCCGTCGAACTACGAATGCCCGCCGCTCGCGGCATCGCTCAATTTAAAGCCAGCAAGGAAACTTCGAGATAACAGGTCAAGATCATCTACAGTAATCTAGAAAAATGTAGATGCTGCTCTTCATGGCTGTGATCAATCGAGATTAGTCCGGTCTCTTCTCGCGTCACAAGCAAAAATGATAACACCCCTTTCCTGCGGCCTTGAGCGCGAACGGACACTACAGTGACACGTGGGAATATTTTTAAAAAATCGCAATTCCACTCCTCCCGGAAACCTGCAGTGCCTAGCTTTCGTCCTAATCCGTGCGCAACGCGTCCTGCCTCGCTCGTTACGTCAGCAGCGGAGGGCTGTCATTGGATCGCCGTGACGTCTCCTTCTGACATCACGCAGCTGCCATGGCCGCGGCAGCAAGCGTCGCCCCCTCCCAGCCTGCTCCCACACGCGTGGGTAGCCGGCGGATGAACTGAGTGGGTTGGGCCGGCGGAGAAGCGCCTGAATTTCAGCGTGCAAAAAGTGGCGACACAGAGAATAGCACGAACAGGCGAAAGTTCATATGTTGACTAAAAATAACTTGGCTGAAATTTTTGCAGGGGGATATTCGTGAAGCGGCGTGCTTTAATATTCTGGGCATACCGCAACTTAATTAGGAGCCTGTTTCTGACACCCTCTAATTTTTAGGCACACCGATATACTCTGCGTGTATAACTCATTGATCATGCTTTGCAATTCATTCCCTGAGGGACTTAGCAAGACAATGTGATCAGGGAATCGCAAATTACTTCGTATTCTTCATTAACTCTTATCACCAACTGTTCTCAATCCAAGCCTCGGAACACCTCCTATAAACAGGCTGCGAAGAACATTGGCGAGAACGTGTCTCTCTGCCTGACACCCTTCCTTACAGGAATTTTTTTGGTGGCTTTATGGAGGACTGCGCATTCGTTATTAATATCATCTAGTATATAAACTTAAGACTCTTCTACCCCCTGGTTACAGAATTCTTGCATGCGTGCTGAGGTTTCCACTGAGTGAAATGCTTTCTCGTAATCAATGAAGGCTGTATACATATAGCAGTCGGTTACATTCTGCGCATTTGTCTATCGCTTGAAAGGGGCGTGATCATGTTCTAATCTCCAGTCCTTCACAAAATCCTGTCTGATCATTTGGTTCACGTTACCTGCGCTAAACTGTGGCGTCATAGCCATCTTTCGGCGGTTCACACCGAACCAAAACAGCTTCACAGAATAAATACAACTTATTATTATTTAGCAGTTACATCCGAACGTAATGCGATGAACGTTGTATACGAATGTTTGAGCAGCATTACAGAGTAGAAAACATGCAACCAAAATTTGGTAACCACATTGCTTTAAGAGCACGGCTTCTGATAACAGGCAAGACCAGGTAGGAATGGGTGCAACGCTTAAGTAAACGGGCACAGCAGAAATTATTTTTATTGTCGTCAGTTGTCTTTTATCCCTCCTGCGATCATGCTGTGCGTCGAGGTTCTCTGCTGCAATAGTTCTGTACCGGCTCGTGTTGTCTGACACTAAATGACTGGCTAGCGTTTTCAAAATTTCAAACTACACTTGGGTTAGACAAAGCTGGATAAATGCGCACGACTTACCGTTTACGGCTGCGCTAATCTATTGCGTAGGAACTCCAGAAGGCAGAGAAACGCGTCGCTGAAGCAGGCCAGCATCCCGCTAAACGCGTTTATAACCTGGCCGAAACATGTACAATAAGGCGTGGATGTCTAGCAGTGCCTATTGTCGCCAAAGTAGTGCAACGCCCTCCTCCCGTGCACCAATTCATTTTGGAACCTCCTCTCCTGGACAGAAAGATCGCAAGTTGTTCATTTACCATCTTCCATCGAGATTTTGAACTATTTACCACTGGATGTTGTTGACAGGAATTTTATGTCTAGCGTTGTCGCTAAAAGAGAATGTTTCTTTCGTTCTGATCCCTAACGCGGAAGTTTGTGTTTGTTCTCTTCAAACTTGAGTGGAATGATGCGTTTGCTTAAGTATCACACTCATGTGCTAATATTCTATACAAAGTGCCGCACACTGTGAATACCGCTGTGAACCCACTCCCTGCATGACCTGTCAAGGCGCGCGGTATTTCTAAATAAAAAAAAATCAAATCTCAGAGGAGTTAGCACTTGATATATGCTTTAACCTGCTCTTGTATCACAGCTTTAAATATGCCTACTTCTACCTCAGGAAATCGTTTTATTATATTTTCTTTCCAGCCTGTATCTTTACATTTTTCTGCCGGCTTCTCCTTCGGCCATTGTTGGAACCCCCCCCCCCCCCCCTTCACCCGGCTCAAAGTAACATGGCTCGTTAAAAAGGAGAACCGTGTTTGAAACAGAAAAGGCGCGAATAGGACGAGGACAAGAAGGAATATAAGGCGACAGGACGGGCGCCAGGCACTTTATGTTCTTTTTTGTCCTCGTTCCGTTCGCGCTTTCTTTTTGTTTCAAACATGGCTACGAACCAACTACTGCAAACCAAAGTCCTTCTAAACAGGAGAGGCTGAAATGTTCCCACTCAAAAACACCGTTCTCCCTCTCAGTGCCACCCTCTACGGCGTGCCTCGTAGTCCTCGTGTTGAGTCCGGGCATTAAAGGCCCAATACCGCACGAGCCAGGACTAATCCACCGTATGTGTCGCATTCCACAAAAGCGCATAGATGATACTACCGGTGACCGGTAGAGTTTGACAAGGACGCTTGAGTTTGACTTCTGACTTCGTAGTAGCGCCCCGTAGTAGCTGCAGTTAGAAGACAAAAGTAATTCGCCAAAATGCCCGAGAAAGAAGAAACCGATAAAAAGCTGACGCCCCCATGAGGACATGATTGAGCCGCCTAGCTTCAGAGCCATGGTCAACACAGAACGGGAGGGAGAAAGATAAATAAATCAGCGTTTTTTTAACGAGACGTGATTCCATGGAAGCTCATTCCTTCTATGAGCACAACTTGCTTAACCACTAGCGAAGCTAACCTGTGACCTTTAATTCCTTTCTCTTCAGTGGTACAGTCGCCTGCACACCAGCAGCATCCGCTCAAAGTGTCGTCCCTGCGGGAACTGTCACTGCGGCCGATATGTAAGTAAACGACGAGTGCCGGACCCCATCTACTAATGCATGCCTACTACTAATGCATACTAATGCCAGCAAAAGGGCCCCACACACGCAAGTACATCCGAACAAAAATGCTAGATATCAAGGCGAAATTCTTCTACGGATCTAGGAGGAGTTGGAAAAACTTTGACGGTACGAGAAGGAAAAAGAAAAACTAAATGAAAAATTCACGTGAGAACCCCATAAAAACAAAATCGTACTGAGACGCACAGCATGTAACATCGAATTATGAAAAAAAAGTTATCAAAATGGCAGATACGTGATATTCCTAGTGGACGGTGTGGGTTGCTTGAGTCTAAATGCTTAGGTTGACGTGTGTCATTGTTACTTCGTAACATTTTGGTCTGTGTTAAAACTTTTCTATATCAGCTGAAATTCGCGTCGGCAGGTAAGATCGGGGGCACAGGTGCTCACGTTGGGCTTTAAACAACATGTCTGAGCGAACAGAACGATGGAATCACCCAAAATTCTCACTTTTAATTTGGCCGCAATAGCATTCA
This sequence comes from Amblyomma mixtum, assembly GCF_055824585.1. Classification (NCBI taxonomy): domain Eukaryota; kingdom Metazoa; phylum Arthropoda; class Arachnida; order Ixodida; family Ixodidae; genus Amblyomma; species Amblyomma mixtum. Next base: position 136,933,454 of record NC_143019.1, on the reverse strand, counting down.
CATCGTGGTTTCCCCTCCTGCGTTAGTCACAAAAGTAGCTCATCAGTCGACAAGAAGATGATGTCACAAAGTAACGTGACCTCGTGACGTCGTGACAGGCTGCCCACCGTGCCAAGCAGCAACCTGCCCCCAGGGTTGTTGGCCACTAGGCCTGCCACTAGGCCTTAAATTAATTCAGTAAATTAATTATATTAAAATAATTCAGGCAAACTCTTTTGAGTTTCTACCTGCCCACCATGACACTTCACATCATGCAATTTCGCGCCCTGTGTCAATCACAAAAGGGGGCTGATTGTGCGAGAGAGGAATGGGCAACGAAGACGCGTGAGCATAGCGCGAAAACTCAACACTGAAAAACAAGGCGGAAGCGCGAAACCGAGAAAGGGAGAGGCGAGCAGGCCGAAACAGTTTCTGGGCGCACTCACTCGGCGCATAATTACGTGTGTGCGAGTAGAGATACGCTGGCAGCTACTGCACTGTGTGTGGTAAGAGAATTGACAAAGGCAGAGAAATGTGTAGCAGCAAGGCTGTCCACTGTTAAGGTGACTTTAGCGTCCGCATACATTCTTCAGTAGTGAGTGCGGAAGTGGTTCGTGCAATAGAAGACCGTGGTAGACTTTTGGCACTATTACGGCAGAAATACCCATCTGCCCATGCTTTATTTCTGTGTTCATTACATCCAGCTCAACAAGGTGGCTTTGATTCACTGTACATACTCGGGGGTTACGGGGACAGAGAGTTAGATATTTATGATACACGCTAAATCGTAAATGTAATGGAGTCCAACATTATAACATGACGCTCCAGTGTCTAAGGAACTTCGCAGGATTCTGTACCAAATATTTCGCATACTGTGTGTCCGCGCTGCACAGTTAATCTATCAGCACACTTTGAAGCTGACCTCGGTTAAAATAAGAAGGGGGCTTTTTTTTTAACCATTCTCAATATATAAGACCCCGCAAGGCGGGCACTCCAGAGTGGTAAGAGGAGAGTTTGTGCGTTTTAGCTTCCTCAGCTTGAAGAATAGCCAGAAGAACAACTGGAGCAAGCAGCAAGAAGACAGCAGCGTTCGCATAATGCAGGTACTGCTGCAGCAGATCGAGGAGAATGCATTTTTGCAGCAGTTTCTTCCAACAGTTCACACACGTACAGTCGTGAGCAGCCTTGTCTAGAGCGCTCGGGCGGTGCACTTCCTTGCAAACAAATCCAGATTTTGTGGCAGCCTCTAGGGTCCAGCGGCACCGTTTGCACGGAAGTAGCGCCAGATAGCCTCGTGAACGAAGCAGGCACGAAAACTTTGCCCTGTAATGAGGGGCTGCTCTTTAATTTCGGTTTTTGTTACCAAGTGCGGACTGCTCAAGCGCTCTAGACAAGGCTGCTCACGACTGTACATGTTAATTTTTTTTTAAATATGAATGTATTTTCTTTGAAAACTTGGACCATATTTTGTCAGAATTTATTATGCCTGAAAATGGCGTTTTCTTCCCTTCTGACTAATAGCTCCAGCACATAATGTCGAGTTACTGAAAATGTATCCCACCGTATTGTCCTTTCATGCCCTGTATTTATCTTTCAGGATGCAGATGATGATGAAAATGCATGAGATGGACACGATCAGAACCGCGCAGATGATGCAATACGAGGGTGACAAGACCAGAGAACTCGTCTCGGCAATAGCCACTATGCAGAAGGAAAATCTGGATGCCATGAGAGAACAGATGAAGTCGACAACGGACACCTTTAACACTACGTTAAAGGTGATGAGCAACAATATGACTGACCAAGCAAAGTTCCACAAGGAACACGTGCAGCTAATGGGTGAGCAGATGAAAAATACGAACGACATGCACGCACACACTCTCAAGAAGATGCAGGATGCGATGGCAGCGCAAGACTCCAGGCAAGCCCAGACGCTCCAGGCGATGAATCGCTCCATGGCGCAAAGCGCCGAAGCACACGAAGAAACAATGCGGCGAATGCAAGAAGAAATGGCTAGGAAAAATAACAAGGATTGCGTTATATCCTGAAAAGCCAATTTTCCAAAGGAAATCAAGTTGGAGAAGAAAAAAAAATAAACCTTTCTGAAAAAAAGTTCTGTTCATTAGCCAGTTTGACAGGGGAGTGTGTTTCACTGCGCCACTTGTTTTTAGCTTAGTGAAACCGAATAAATTGCGGCCCATTTTGCACAGACTGAAAGGGACGCGATTGTTATGTTGAAAAGCAGTAGTCAAAAAGTTCGCCCATTTCTGGAGGCAACGCGCCTGAAAGATTCTCTTCGCACTAAATAGGTACTACGTACACGGAGCAAACAAAGTTGCAAAGGGTGAATGATAGCATCCTCGATCACCCGCACCGGTGAGCACCGGGGCGCCTTGGTGCGCACCCGCTGTCCTCGATCACCGTAAGCGCACCCTGCCGGGTCAGTTTTTCGTTGCCCCGACTCGCACCCTGAAAATCGGCGGTTCGCAAGGGTGCAATCCCGGCAAGCATTGCGGGACGCGTGCTGCGGACAAGCCGCCTTTAGCCGTACACGGTGGCCAATACTATCCTGCTCGTGTCTGCGAACAGTCTCGCGCTATGGAACAGAGAATACGCATGGTTGCCGCAATTTATAAACTGCTGCCAAGTTCGTCTGATAGCGAAGATGACAGGATAATCGACTTGATACGGCCTAAACACGGCGATGAACGACCGAAAATTCGTTGATCGGGTCGCCAGCCGCCTCGCCGATACCGGAGTGAGCGTCTGTTTATACTTCACTGTTTGGCATATATAGCTGTGTGCATGGCCTTTGACATGTGAAGTGTGTGATTAATTTGCAGTTCCGAAAGCATTTTCGGGTGAGCAGGAGCGTGTGACCGGTGTTGTGGTTTACAATCAAATGCACGCGCCAAAAGAAAGTCACCTAAAGGCGGCGCTGCATACACGCCCACGCGGAGTGCATCTTGTCCTCGATATATACCCTCGCCGGGGATCCACCGCCACGGTGCGAAGGGCACCGCGCTGGTTTTGTGGGCGCACCCGGTGCGAGGTGATCCAGGATGATATAAAAAAGAACACCGGCTTGTCTTCGCTGGTCTTGACAATGGCGAGAAGCGCGATTGTCGCCATCTTTTGGCATTTCAGATTACTTTTGCTTAGGGCCTCCGAAACGGTCTGAGGTTTGTAATCCCGGAAGTCTTCATCCCCGCCGTTTCATGATAGAGTTCACATAAAAAAGTGGCGCTCGGCGGTCAGGGTGTTGAAGTATTAACCGTGTTACAACCGCGTGATTGGTAGTGAAATTTTTTTCCGTGAAAAAAACCTTGAACATAAACCTGAGTAATTTCTGAACTCGCATTAAAAATATGCCCAGGCTTAGCTTGGTTAAGCCAAGAATGCGTTGCATATTGCGCGGTCTTTTTTTTTTGAGGGCGAGGTATTGCTTGGCGGCACTCGATTGTCTCGGCAAGACGTCACGCGCCGGCGCAGCGCCCCTAGCGGGAGGAGCGGGAGTCAGGTGGTGGCTGCGGCCGCGCGCGACCGCGTGAGTTGGGGCCCAGCTTTTCCTCCGTGACGTCACGCGCCGGCGTAGCGCCCCTAGCGGGAGGAGCGGGAGTCAGGTGGTGGCTGCGGCCGCGCGCGACCGCGCCAGTTGGGGCCCAGCTTTTCCTCGGGCTGTCATGACGTCACGTCACGTGGTTGCGCTCAAGGTCAATGGTGGCTGCCCGGCCGCGCCCAAGGGCTGAACTGAGTGATTGCAATATGCAACGCATAAAAAACGAAAAATTCTCGCATAAGAAGCACCCTTGTATAGAACGCGCCAGCAAGATTCTTGAAAAAACGCGTCTTCTACACCGAAAAATACGGCAGTGGTCAGGGAAGGCATTGAACGAAAAGGCAGCGACGGCTTCCAAAGCTCTCTAAGCAAGAAACTTTCAGCTTCCTTGAGTGGGTGTCGTTTTATTTGTGCTCTACACTCCTTGGCGAAAAGGCTCTGCCACGACTTCTACCTCCCGGCCTTATCAAGTGACCTCCTGCTGGTGAGGGTTCGCATACGACCGAGCGAGGCCAGCCTCAGCTTCGTTTGGTGGCTCATTAATGGTTCTCAGCACCGGCACGCTTTGTTTCCTGCTGTCGACAGTGACTCGGTCGTTGCGAGGAATTGCCTGAAGGGAATCAACTCCAGCTTATGGATACTCCTCTGTTCTTGCTAGGAGAGAATCATTTCTGGAAGTATGCTGCACCATTACAAAACAACTATCTGTCCTAATCTTTTGGGCACACTAAAGTAGTTAAACGTGTTGTAGGCTTAGTGCATTAACGAATGCCGCCAATAAATTGCGCCATTACTACGACCAAGAAAGTCTCGAGGCACTAACACCCGAAACTAGACTTTGGTTGCGGGTCCAGTAGAAATGTGCGTATTTTAGCATTGTAAATTGATTTCTTAATAAAAAAAATAAAAATATATCAAGCTACAAAAAAAGAAACGCGATGCCCAAGCGCAGCTCGGTAAGGAAGCACCCTGTTCAGGACATTAAGCCACCAGCTTTCTTAGCGTGTTCCGCCTTCAATTCACAATTTTGGTTCCAACCCTTTTCATTGCGGTTGCGCCGGCCTTAACAAATTCTTCACAATCTCCCCCCTCCTGGAGAATCAATGTTGTTCGTAATGATCTCAAGGTTTCAGCAAGCTGCGTCGACCATCTTTCACGAAGCTTCCTAAATAAGGTACTACCAATGAGGCACTTATCGCTAACTGTCTTTGTGTCCGTCACCTAATCAAGAATTTAATGGAACGGTCTCTCTCGTAGTGGAACGGTCTCCCTCGTCATCTCCCTCGTACACTGCTCATTCTGCAATGTGTACCGAATTGTCCATAAAGTGCCCCAAACCTGGACGAATCATGGTAAGAATCATGGACCTCAGTACTTCAGTAAAATAATCGAGGTTGTTTAAATTTTTTTCTCACATATAATTTCTTTTCTACCTCGGCCAGGCAGCTGTGATGCCAGAATGGGGATAGGCAGCGCGCCCGCCGCCTACTTAACGACTTGCTATTGGTCATCAGAGTTAGCAAAGTGAAGTTTCTCGACTCTTACAGCTATGAGCAATAACTCTAGCATTCCGAAGGATTCCAAAGGCACAACAAAAGACCACAGCGTACAATCTTACCATCTAATGGTTATACTATAAACTTATTAGGAATGGATAGGTAAAAGTTATAGTGCTGGTTGGTGCTTCTTTTAACACGACAGTGTTAGGACCACAATGATGGAACAAATTGTCCTGCGCCGACGTCAGTGGCGTCGCGACCGTTCGAAGCCTCGCATCCGGAGCGGCCAGAGAACCGGCCGCTTCGGCAGCACAGGCAAGATCACGTTACGTTGTGGCATCATCCCAACCTGCCCAACGGAGTGAGGCCGAATCGAACACCGTGGTGGGTGGTAATCCCCACAGATGGCAGCACTTGCCATTCCATGGCAGGGGCGCATCACTTAAGCGCTGCACCCCTGCGGCAGTAGCGGTACGAGGGCTCCCAGGGACCTATGTATGGGAAGAAAATACTGAAGAATTCCGCATAATCAGTTCAATTCAATTCGTTTATTTTCCAGAGCGGTACAAACACAAACTCTGAATGGTCCCCTGAGCTAAAAGTTGCACAGAGCAACTTGACGAAGGTCCACGGCCACCTTACAAACAGCAGTCGACATTCATTGATTTCATTTCATTTCTTTATTCCAGTTTTTCGCGGAATACAAAAAACTGAGGACGGCGCGAAAAAAGCAGTGTTCCACCACTGCTTGACAAGCCTCGCCGCCCCTGAATGTTGTCAGCAGCACATGATGCACGAAAAAAAAAGTACATAGACATTGACTTACGTATGAGCATTAAGGGGTAAAAGATTGAAACAACACTCGGTACAGAATAACTCGGCATGACAGCAACATATAGACGAACACGTCGTATATTGATAATGCCAGTTGCTAATGTTGAAATAGAGACTACATTCTTATACTATCACAAACAGCATTTCGAGCGTGGTGCTTTCCAGAAAAAAATAAAGCTTTAGTTAGCAGTGCTTTTAGATATACAGGTTGCGAATAGAAGACAGTGACATGGTACTAAGTTCATTAGACAAAGGTGTGTTTAGAAGCCAAGGCAAGATAGACCCGAGCATCATGAAACCATAGTTGGTTCTGATTTGTGGGGCTGCATACGAGCCCCTTTTAATGTCATAAGAAGAGTGGCGAGGTGTAAGTGTGACAAGATTGGAAGAGTAGGTGTCATCTTTGGATATTGTTCGCTTATAAAAGCATGAAAACCTGCAATCAAACAAATGTCTCACAGACACAATCCTGTTCTCGCGGAATATTGGCATCATTGGTGAATCATAAGGTAAATTGGCAACACCAGGAAGTAACTAAAGACGAATAAAAAAACGCGTATTACAGATTCATCCTGACCTGCAAGGGTAAAACATTTTTAAGGCTATAGACAATTCCAATAGATCGAGAGAGGATAAGAGAGATAGCTTCTACATGGGCATTCCATGTCAATGTCGATGTAAACATTAACAAAAGAAACTGCGCTCATCAAAACTCACATTGAAAATATATGGGTAACGAACCAGGCCTCAAAAGCATACATACACATGAAAAAAACAGTAAGACAATAAAAAGAAGAAGAAAAATATTTTGTTGGCATGGAAGCACACAGCCGAAGGACAATTAGTTTAAAACTAAGCCAAGATAAAACAAATCAGAGTTAAACGTAGGAGTTCTATTGGGGTTCCAGAAATAATTTTTAAATTCTTCCTTAGATGAAAAAAGAAACCCTTTTGGATATTTGTTTAGAAGGGATGGAACATTGTGCTTTAATGACTGAAACTTGTTTTGGGTGCGGAAATAGGGAACTAGCCAGTGTGGGGGATTTTAGTCAATGCATCTGTTGTTCGCTGTTGTAATGTTCCAACAGTATTAAGAAAATTTTCAGACTGAGTGGATGAATAATAAAGCCGATTTAAGAGTTGATATACATAACTGTGCTGGAAACGAATGATCCCATACTTCGAAAATAGGTTATTTGTAGATGCTTGTATTCCAGCATTAGCTACATAGCGCAAAACTTGGTTTTGGAGCACATTAATTTTATCTGTATTTCATTTTGTTGTTGAGCTCCAGAGAAGACTGCAATAATTTATCTGCGGTGCAAACAACGCTTGGTACAAAAGACGTTTAACTCTTTCAGGAATCAGGTTCCTGCAGCAAGACAGAGTGCCTCCAACAGCAGACAGCTTTTTGCAGACGTGATTAATGTGGTGATCCCAGTTAAGGTGAGAATTAAAAGTAACGCCAAAAACCTTAGGCTCATCTACTATTGTTATATCTTTATTATTAATACTGATCGTATATTTAAGTGTGAAAACTTTATTTCTTGGTCTAAATAGTAAAACTTTAGTCTTAGTGGGATTGATTATTATGCAGTTAGACTGGGACCACCCTGAAAGGAATTCGAGCGTTCGGTTGCACTGCAGAACTAAATCGTTTGAATTTGCACCTTTAGAAAGAATGCTCCTGTAACCAGCATATTGCCACGTATCATTGTAGTGTTTGTTCGTTCACGCTCAAGGCTGCAGGAAAGGGTTGTTATCACTTTTGTTCGTGACGCGAGAAGCGACCAGACTAATCTCGATTGATCGCAGCCATGAAAGGCTGTATCTAGGTTTTTCTAGATTACTATAGATGATCTTGTCCTGTTATCTAGAAGTTTCCTTGCCGCCTTTAAATTGAGCGATGCCGCGAGCAGCGGACATTCGTAGTTCGACGACCGACGAGCACGTTTGTTGCTTACGCCGCCGCCGAGTGATTCAGTTATTTTGCGGGCGCAAGTCAGCCCAAATAAAGAGCTTCGTTTGCAAGCCTTGTTGCTGTATTCCTCACCGCTGGCCTGCCGTCACTACAACGTGACATCTGGTGGAGGTGCTGGGTAGCCTTCCAGGTACCGGACAACCCCTGCAAGTCGTGACGCCAGCTTTTTGAGTTATTCGCCGGAAGACCTGACTCCAGTCTACCACGCAGCCACTGGAGCCTCCAGCCATGACTTACGCCGCAGCAGTGCGCCGTCCTGTACCTCGACGACGGCAACTAAGCCCCTATCGCCATTAGCCAGCTGCGCTGGAGCGCCGCCCTCTCGCCCCAACTCGCCCGTCCTACGAGCGTCTCACACGGTCTAGGAAATACGACGAGTGGAGAACACCCGACCAGCGCCGCCAACTATGCTTCCACTGCGGAGAAGCCGGTGACATTCTCCGGCACTGCCCATACAGGAGAATGGGCATCCGAGGGTTCCCTTACGACGACCCACAAACCCGACCCGGCCAGCGACCAGCGATATCGAGGATTTTTTGCGTCGGGAAGGATACTCATCGCCGAGCCGCCTATCGCGTTCTCCGTCGCCATCGTCACCGCGCTATGTATCTCCTAGGCGAGGCTACGCAGTGCGCGGACGCTCCCCCGGCCCCCGAAGGTTAAACTGAATAAAGCAGCCTCTGGTGGTTAGGTTGCTTCTCAGCGCAAGAACTAAGACCGTCCATCGACGAAAACACAAGACTATGCCTCAACTACGACGACGACCCCCTACGACGACGACACCTACGACGACTACACCTACGATGACGACACCTACGACGACGGCCCCTACGACGACGACTCCTACGACGACGACCCCTACGACGACGACGACCCCTACGACGACGACGACCTCTACGACGCCGACGACAACTACGACGCCGACGACAACTACAACGCCGACGACAACTACGACGCCGACGACAACTACGACGCCGACGACAACTACGACGACGACGACAACTACGACGACGACGACACAGCCAGACTTGAAGCTTTTACCGCTGCCCTTAAACCTTATTACGAACGCTAAAGGACTCGAAGTTCGCATTCTCCGCGTTTATTTTCATTTTAAAGCATCGAGACGATGCTTCTTTGGAAGGGGGGTAATGCCACGTATCATTGTAGTGTTTGTTCGTTCACGCTCAAGGCTGCAGGAAAGGGTTGTTATCACTTTTGTTCGTGACGCGAGAAGCGACCAGACTAATCTCGATTGATCGCAGCCATGAAAGGCTGCATCTAGGTTTTTCTAGATTACTGTAGATGATCTTGTCCTGTTATCTAGAAGTTTCCTTGCCGCCTTTAAATTGAGCGATGCCGCGAGCAGCGGACATTCGTAGTTCGACGACCTACGAGCACGTTTGTTGCTTACGCCGCCGCCGAGTGATTCAGTTATTTTGCGGGCGCAAGTCAGCCCAAATAAAGAGCTTCGTTTGCAAGCCTTGTTGCTGTATTCCTCACCGCTGGCCTGCCGTCACTACAACGTGACAATATATAAACCATTTAGCTGATTGATTAGTAAGAACTATATCATTAATATATAGATTAAATGATAGCGGGCCTAAAACACTACCTTGCGGTACTCCGGTTTGTAGAGGCAGCAGAGATGACTCCTCATTATGTATACGGACGCAATTGACTCTGTCTTTCAGGTATGATCTACTTAAATTGAAGGGCCCGCCCCGTATTCCATACTGTGTTAACTTACCTAACAAAACATTATGGTTGAGGGAGTCGAAGGCTTTACTGAAGTCTATGAAGAGACCAAGAGTAAAAAGAACAGAATCTAAATATTGAACTATCCGTTTTTTAAGTAGAAGCAATGCCATTTCTGTGGATCGCCCCTTCCTAAATCCATATTCGGAGTCAGTTATTATTCTGTTTTTCTCGAGGAAGTTATTAAATCTATGAAATATAACCTTTTCAAGCCCTTTTGAAAAAATCGAGAGAATGAATACTGGCCTATATTTATTCACGACATTTATATCCCCTCCTTTGTACACTACAGTAATTCTAGCCTTTTTCATGTCCTCGGGAAAGTGCTGGATTCCAGAGCTAAATTAAAAATATGGGCTAAGACAGGAGCGATATATTCTAATGCAAATTCTAGTGGTCTTATCTGAATGTTATTTGGGTTCAGCGCTTTACTGTTTTTAATGTGAATAAATGTGTGGTATACCTCCTCATTGTCCGTGGGCTGAAGAAACAAACTGTGAGAGGGACTGGGGCTTCCTGTGCTTATCACAGGTGGGCTTAAATTAGCTGCCTGGGCAATATTAGCAAAATGTCAGTTGCAATGATCTGAAAGTTGTACACTACACAGCTCTAAGCCATTATGAAGTATCGTTTGGGGGCAGCAATCTTCCTTCTTCTACAAAGAATATCATTTACAATGTTCCATACGGCAGGTGGGTTCTTAATCACAGTTTCAGTGAAAAGGTTTTTGTAGTATAAATGTTTTGCCTGTCTAAGCGTAGCATTTAGTCTGTTTAGTACAGTCTTAAATTCCCATAGCTTGTCTTGGCATCACGAGCGCAAAACGGCATGATAAAGGCTGTTCTTTTCTTTGATACGTTTGATATGTTCTGAGGTCACCCAGGGTTTCTTCCTTTTCCGGGATCGCCTTGAAGTTTTGAGCGGAAAATAGTTATGATAGATTAAAAGGAAAGTTTCAAGAAAGGCTGAATAAGCTTTGCTAGCATCTGTCTGATCGAATATAGGTTTCCAGTTATACGCAGTAACGTCGATTCCAAAGCACTTTCGGAAATAGGCTGAGAGGTGAACTCATGGGCGAAATGTTTTTTGTTCGGACCGGGAAAGGTAATGAAAACTGGGCAATGATCGCTTATGTCGGATGCGATTGTGCCCGAACTTCGGATATCTGTATTGAGATTTGTGATAAGAAGGTCAAGTGTTGATGAACTGGAAGATGTAACACGTGTTGAAGTCGTAATGACATTTTTGTAACCGGCTGAGAGTAGTCTAACATCGTAGTCGTAATTGTTTTTTCGTCCATGATATTAACGTTAAAAACACCGCTACAAGTGAAAGAAAAGTTGTTTTGGGAAACGTAATCCATCAGGCTTTCAAAAAACGTGATAAAATCTTCCACATTACCACACAGAGGTCGGTACACAGCGTTGATGATATCATTACAGGTTTTTATGGTCAGCACTCCAAAATTGGCGGTTATCTCGGAAAATTTTGACATTTGTTTTCAGTGCAATTCTGTGTCAACGTAGAGTACCAAGCCACCGCCACGTCTGCCGCTGCAATTTTGAAAGAAATGTTGGTAACCTTCAATTGGAGGGATGTCGGATGTATGATTACACCATGTTTCAGATATCATCAGGATTCTAAATCTAAATGTAAATCCTCGCAACAGTTCATCAATCTCGTCACGCTTGTTGCGTATGGAACGTGCATTAATGTGCAAAACAGATATGTCAGATTGACTGGTTAAATTAAGATCAGCTGGACAAATAAATTCTAAGTACTCCATTTTGGAAACTACAGCCACACGATAGAGTGTTTCTTTACCGAATCTTGCGCAAATCTGACTCATGCTCAATTTTTATGACAAACTCATCATCCGATTTTCTTGCAAAAATCTTGCCGTTCAGCGTCCAAACCGATTTCCCTCCCTGTTTACGCTTCCTACCGATAGCTGCGCCGAGAAGTTTCTTTAGGGCAGGGCAAAGGTGTTCGTTGACACAGATGGGGTCAGACTTGTCTAGATTTATGTCAGTGTTCAGAAGCCTTGCCTTCCTACCCTTCATCAGAACAGCATCTCGCTTTGCTCTGGACTTAAATTGCACAACAATGTGTTTTTCAGCATCATTTCGTGTCGGCACTCTGTGGCATATCTCAATGTCATCCTCTGAGATTGGCTCTTTCAAGGCATTGCCGATCTGCTGGGCAATGTCAACAACATTTTCCATTTCTTGCACAATTACTTCTCGAATTTAAATATTTTTGTTCCTGAAATATTGTTCTGCCTGAGTCATACGCCCTTCAAGGTCCCTATTCTTGTTTTCCAGGCTGACGCACCTCTCCTGCAGTGCCCCGTTTTCTTTTTCAAGTGTTTGATTCTTGGTGACTTCAGCATATTGCTTTTATTTCAGGTCTTTGATGTCCTCGTGTACATATTCCATGCTTTGAATTATTTTACGCTGTTCTAACTTCAACTCGCGAATTTCATTTCGTAGGTCTTTTTCAATCGTTTCTTTAATGGTTTTCAGCTCCTGTTTTAGTTCCTCCTTCATTTTATGCAGATCCTTTGTCATGACTAGCTAAGTACACGGGTGCTGTACTATTAACACAAAACAGAAACAGCGATGCAGTAGTGACCGCAACTGTGATGGCATTGGCAGGAGCGATAAATATGACAAGAAAAACTTCGAAAAATTTACACATGTACCTGCGGCAAAGAGCGCAGCAGCAAAGTGCTTAGTCCGATGAAAGCTGTTTTCGCCGCTGCTGCCAAGGCATTAATTCATTAAGGCCATCGCGTCGTACCCTTGAGGCGGAGTTTAAGTGCATATTTTATTTATTTTTAAAGATAATTGATTAGAAAACAGGACAAACAGAACCACATCCCAACGGTCGCAAGAGGTTGTTTTTGTGCTTTGTTGTTTTGTGCTTTTATTTATGTTTAAGAATGAATAATTACCCTATTCATCTTCTATTAATGAGAACCAAAAATTAAAAAAAATATTTCCTGCGCTTCTTGTTTTCGGTGACTGTTGGCTTCCCTCGTGTATGTTATAACGAGCCCCTCTTTTCTCTTTCTTTGGTTGTCTTTTCATGAAGCGTAAGAAACACCATAAGAACAGGAAACTTGAAAAATAAGTTTTGGTCATAGATGGAGATTTGATACGACACACAGTAAACATAACAATAATCAGCGCACTCTATACCTGTAATAAACAAAACGAACCTAGAGTTCGACTTGATACCCGTCCGTGAAATTCAATAGATGAAACTATCGAACAGGTTTTCAAATAAAAATTATTTTGCTATTTAGCGTTTAACTCTTTTATATTGCGTGATCAAATCCTTGCCAATGAAGGCCATTTGGTAACACTATCGCTTGCACTCTATAGCTAGAGTTTTTCCTCATTTGTTGTCCAGTAATATCAAATCTTTTATTTCCTTGGAATAAGGATGGGGCAGTCGCAAAAAGCTGCTCCAAGTGGCAGCTTAACGAGGCGACCGCCCCTACATCTTGGCAGCAGTTGGCATCACATCATACATAATTTTCATACATTTCAAAACGGAATGATTAACACACTCAGTTAAAATACACTCACAATAGACAAATGACATCAGTGGCTTTCTAATGAAAAATCACACTATGTACTTAAGCAGAAAAAAACAACGAACAGTAATAACGTTCAAGAAAGCAAGAAAAAAAGGAAAAATCAAAATACAAAAAATGCATGCAAAATATATATATACAGGAACTCACGCAGCCTTCTGCGTATTTTGAACACATGTAAATTTTACGCATCAATATAGAGCGGGAGGTTCTATCACAAAGCAGTGTTTCACGAGAACAGGGTCTTCAAGCATTTTTTGGAAATGCGACAGACATCTATTCTAGAGTTATTAAACTTCTTTAGCAGCATTGGGAGATTATATCTTAATGAATGCAAGGCGTAATTATTTTTCGGCGTTGGAGCGTACCATTTTTTTGTCAATCCAGCTGCATACTATTAGGATCGAGGCATAGCGTGGTCGGGCCGGAGGAAGGATGAGGAAGCCGGAGACGTGGTTACGAGATTAGAAAACAAGGAAGGAGAACTTTACACAGAGTTAAGAAGAACTTACATTTACATTATTTACATTATTTACAAAAGAGCAACTGAGAGTGGCTCTCAGTGGAAGGGAGCTTCTTCGCTAACAGGAGTCAACGGGAGTCTCTCGGCCACACTCACGGCCGAGTTAAATAGGGTTCGGGTTCCCCAGATCCCTGACCGGGGAATAAAGTTCGAAGAACGATGTCCAATCGCATGGGCAGATGTGGACGCTGGTATTACCACCCACGGCAGGGTGGTGCTGGGCTGTCCCGCTCTTTCGCAGTTCGGTCGATGAGAAGGGGTAGATGCTGAGTAACCAAACACTGCTGGAAATGAATCTCCCGCAGCCTACCAGCAGGTGAACGACCGTACTCGTACTTCCCCGCCGGCTGTCCAAAACACGAGACCTCTGTTGAGGACACAGCCGTCTTCACCACCCCTCGCCGAATCTTCGGCCTTCGCCGGTCTTCGACCTTCGCCGCTGCCACAGTGGTCACCCGGTCAATGGAGTTCGCTGCCTTAATCCACTTAGGAAAGGTGGGGGGGGGGGGCATCCCAGACACTACAATACGTACTTGATTTGTGGTTCAATTGTGATAAGTCTGTATAAAATGTATTTGTGTTCCTAACTGCTCTGCAGTAGGTCTGGAGTAATCTATATTGGTATAAATTACTTGTTTTAATTATTTTATATTAGTCGAATAGTTTCTGCGTGTGTGAAGCAAATGGTGCGTTAGCAATAATCCTTACCACTTTCTTTTGCATTCGTACTAATTTGTCAATGTTTGTTTTTGTGGTTGTTCCCCAAATCAGTTTACAATAGGTCAAGTGTGGAAGAAAGAGGGCGTTATGAAGCAGGATCTTTACACGTTGAGGCAATATATAGCGAGCTTTGTTTAGAATGCCACTAACTTTGCACAGCTTTTTTGGATTTCATTAACATGGCTATCCCAGCTATGTGCATTTGAAAACTCAACACCCAGCACTTTAAATTTATCGACTAGGTTTATGGACTAGGATATCGCTCAGGGTTCGACAAAAACCCGTCTGGCAAAGGGCAATTCACATTCCGAATGGAAAAAGAAGCACTGACCATGGAAATTTAAGTTCTGTTTAATTACCTTAACGAGTGCTTATTTTTCCGCGTGCAAAATCATAATAATATGCTTTCAAGTCTGTTCTTCACACAACACCCATTTCGACCCCTGTGCGAGCCCTTGAAGGGCAACTGCATAGGTTTTAGAAATAGTCGAGCTTAAAAAGGTCGAATGTCTGAAACATGCAGGTAAAGCATGCGAAGTCTTTTGGGCTAGCATTTGAAATGCCGACGTAATCGCCGACTAAAATCGCAACAGCCTTCAAGCTTGCTTGGTTGGTTGGCCTGAAATAAAATGGCACATACCCACAACGGGGGAGTGGCCAAGATACAGGCGGTGAACTGCTGGAAAGAGAAGCATTTTTACAGGAAAAGGAGTGGTAATAGGTTGTAGGCAGACAGATTGGACGACGCAACAACAAGGGACCTGTTAGCTGGGAGATCGAAGACGGGACGATAGCTTTATGTGCAAATTCGAATGCAACGCAAGTAATGGTTCAACTTTGAACTGACTGAAAGAGAGAAAAATAAATCATCATCATCAACCTGACTCCGCCCACTGCAGGACAAAGGCCTCTCCCATGTCACTCCTGTTAACCCTGTCCTCCGCCAGTTGCACATGGGCACATGCGGAAAACTAACCTGACGGCTTTGCATGCTCTTTGGCTGGGAAAGCATTGTATGACGGACTGGTATTCTCTGTTGCATCGGTTTTTTTCTGAAGTAAAACAGCATTTGCAAGCGCTCATCAGAGACCAAAAGTATTCCACGTATTTATCTTCCTGCAGCTTCACTTCCTTCATTATTTTATTTATTTATTTCATAATACTGCAGGCCAATAGATTGGCCCATGCAGGAGGGGCTATACAAGGCATTGGAAATGACAAATACTAAGAAAATACATGGGGTTACAAACAATGAGTAGAATAACGAAATACAACGCTCATTCACTCGAGAAAAAGCTTCACAAGAGCTTTACTAAAATTTGAGGACTGGAAAATGGCCTCGGGAAGAGAGTTCCAGTCGGAAACAGTCCGTGGAAAAAAACTGTGCTTGAATGAGCACAGTTTTTGAAGTTTTTGAAACTGTGTTTGAATGAGCACAGTGGGGGAGGGGGGGGGGGGGGGGCAAAAGCACGTGAGAGGAGTAGTGGCAGTCCAATCTTTACGTATGAACATTTCATAAATAGTATAGCACAAATGTACGTCAGATTCCATGAGTTACAATACTTGTTACAGTTACTTTTAGTGATAAGTTTTAGAGAAGCTCCGACGGTTAAAAATGTTCGAAATGCCTCCCGTTCTCGGCAGCACAGCACATGAGCCACTCTCGCGTCGAGTTAGGAACTCTACAGAGTACTTCTCGGCCGATGCTCCTACAGGTAGAAACAATTCGGTTCTTCATATTGTTGATATCAGCGGGCTCCACGGCGTGCCCTTGATTTTTCACACAGCCCCACAGGAAGAAGTCTGATGGAGAGAGGTCAGGAGATCTGGGAGGCCGAAACATCTCTCCTCCTCGGCGAATCCACTGCCGAGGAAAGTTTCTATTTGACCAATTCTTTGCAGTAGAAGAGAAATGCGGTGGGGCTCCGTCGTACTGAAGCCACAGTTGCCGTAGTTCCCCAAGAGAAAGGCTGGAGGCGAATTCATCGACGACTCCAGCAAGAATGTGGCATGCATACGTTTTTTCCATTTAGGTTGTCTTCGACGACATATGGCCGAATAAGCCTGTCCACGAGTACGCCACACCAAACCTTTATCCCCCAGCGGATTTGGTGGTTGTGCTGCCGCTGCAAGTGGAGATTTTCTCGGCACCAGTAGTGAGCTTTATGAATGTTCACAGTTTCGTTCCTGCAAAATCTAGCCTCGTCAGTCCACATCACTTTTTCTAGGAAATGCTCATCTTGGTCAAGTTTTATTAAGACTCAGTTACTGGAATGCACTCGTTTCTGAAAATCACGGTCACTTAAATCCTGGTGAAGGCTGACATGGCAAGGATGATAGTTGTGCTTTTCGAGGACATTCAGCACTTCTGTGACACTTTTTCCCGCATCGTTCACAAATCTCCCTGACGCTTGTATTTGGCAGCGCGCTCACATAGGCAAGGGCATTAATTTCGAAGTCCTAATTGATGATGTTGTTATTTTGCTGTCTTTTTTGCTGTCTAACACCAGTCTAACAGCAAGTGGCACCAAGCCTACTCGCTAAGTTAGAAAGTTATCGCTCGCTCTAATCCGCCAGCACAGTGATTCGTCGGCTTCACGCGCCTGGAAGGAAAATGCTGCCGAGAACGAAGTCATGCGCGTCGCCGCTCGCTGTACACTGTCGCAAGGCAGAGTGCCACACGCAACAGCTGCGTCACACGAGGGAGGTGCTTCGCCCCGAGAGCCGCGGTCTCGCATGCGTAATTAGACGAAGCGGAACGAAATTTTAGACGTGCGTGTCTCAGGGTACAGGCGTGTTACTAAAATTGTACAAAATGGAATAGGCCTGAAAAGCAAATGCCTCCAAGTTCTCATTATAAATATGCATGCTAAATTCAAACAATAAAAAGTTAATTAATGATTTTTAGCTGATTACTGAATTTATGCGGGCAATTATTACCTAAATTTGGGTCTGCCTGGGCGCATTAGCAAGCAGCAAAAGCGGCGTTAGCGTACGGCGATTCGCATTTTTTGTTTAAATCAGTAAAGTAAGTAAAAAAGTTTGTTTAAATCAGTAAACTTTGAACACCCTGCATATATCCCTCTGCGGCAAGCCTAAAAGTGGGACCATTTAGTCCGGACATTCGTGTAAAATTTATGAGCTAACAGTTTGTCACAATGTTCCAGCTGGTGCCCTGCAATTCAGGGATTCTTGCAGCATAAGCTTACTAGTTAAGTTAGAGCCTAGCTTGCGGCAGGGATTCGAACCGGTGGCCTCTGTAACCGCAATTCCATGCCTTGACTTTTCATATGAACATTGCGGCTCAACCGTTTGTCGCAGAGTGTTCGGGGGTGGTGGCATACGAAATACGTTTCGTGCAGCATAAACTTGCTAGTTAAGTTTAGAGTCTAGCTCGCGGCAGGGACAATGTGTTACATAGTTTTTTTTGCTAGCACTAAAAGAAATTGCATGAAATTCAAAAGTTACTTGACAGCCGCACTACATCAGTGCCGCAAGGCACGCTCTCACAGAAAAGATCCACCCATACGCGGAATGCTGTTCCGGACAGAAGAGCTTTGCGTTGCAACTGAGCACGGGATATGCGCCGGCAGCGGATGAGCCGGAAGAGACGGCACGTGACCACCTGAACAGAGCTCTAAAGGGATTGAGGAAAGTTTATAGAAAGATTTTGAACCCCTATTCAATGATTTAAAAGATTTTAAAGAAAGACAGGTATGTACAAGGCACTGTGTAGGGTGTTCATGTGAGGAGCCCTGCGTCAGTGCGGCTCGATTAGAAATGGCGCTTAACGAACTGCTTAATCAGGCAAGCGTCTCGCGTTGAGGCATCTGTCGCAGCTGTGTGAGAACATGATGTGAAAAACGCTGTGAATCAGATGTGCATCTCTCCCATTGCAGGCGCATATGTTATTACCACTAATAACTTTTACGGAGACACACTCTTGGCAACTACCCGCAGCTGCCAGCGCACATTCTGTGCCCAATGAAAATGCACAGCCCTGTCAGGAAATGAGTTCTGGAGATAGCGAATGTCTTCCTCTCAGAGAGCACCACAAGGAATCATTTATGTTTGTTTGTATGTTTGTTCTTTTTATTGTTATGCATGTTCCCATCATCGCCGTTGTAAACCAATATGCCCCCCCCCTTATGTAATGCCTTCGGGCCTTTAAGGGATCAATAAATGAAATGATATGAAATGAAATTTGCTTAGAGGCATGCAGTTTGATGACGTTGAAGCTTGTATATCTTCTGTGTTTACCCTGGAGCTCCGCAGCCGCCGGCTAGCAACCTCGATGGCCGACTTCGGCAGCAAGAGGTCCGTCCCCGTGTCCCCGGCCCCTTCTGTTGCTTACTCCGGAATGTTTCGCCACCGGGACCCGCCACTCTACAGCGGCACCGACAATCAAGACGTTGAGGGCTGGCTTTCGTCCTATGAGCGAGTCAGCTCGCACAGCAAGTGGGACGAAGTCCTTAAGTTCAACAACGTCTTTTATCTAACGCAAGTCGCCAAACTCTGGTACGCCAATCACGAGGCCGACATCACGACTTGGGCCAACTTCAGAGACCGTTTTGCGGACCTCTTCTGTTTTATTGCGCTGTGTGCCTGCTCCCACGGCGTTATTTTTAAGTGGGACTTCTTATCTCCCCATCAAGCCTTAATTCATTGCGCCAGTGCGGAAGTCGAGCTTTCTCCGCTCTGCAACTACAGACGGCCGATAAAATTCTTCATCAGGCCAGATGTCGCGTTTCGCAAGCTACCGATGTCCCGCCTTCGTCTTGCTGAAGAAGCTCCGCAAGGTGGGGATCAGGTGGGCCGTCCGGTCCGCCGGGTATGAAATAAATGAGGGGTGTTGCGACGCAAAGACGCCCTGCGGCTGGCCAATGCATTCGTAATTAGCCGAATCCTGTACTCGGCACCGTACCTCCACCTGCGCAAATGCGATGAGAACACTCTCGAAGTGATTCTCCGCAAAATCTATAAGAGAGCTCTCGGCCAACGTCTCCACGGCCTGGGGATGACGAACACCTTTGCGGAGCTGCGCGAGGCTCATCTCAGCAATCAGTACTTGCGGTTAAGCAAAACACGTGCGGGTAGCTGCCTTCTGACCCGCATCCACATTAATTACACAACCCAAGAGGAGCAGCGGGTATTCATGCCCGAGGCCTTCGCTTCGCACTGCAGGTTCGCCCCCTCCTCAATAACATTACAAAGGATGCCCATGATGGCCGCCGCCTCGCGCGAGCAGAGGCCATTTCCGAGCAGTATGGTGTTCAACCAGGGGTATTTTACACGGACGCGGCCGGTCCACACCATGGGGGTTGGTACACGGCTGCCGTTGTCCACCAAAACAACCCAGTTCAGGGCCTCACCTTCCGTGCCCCCAACATTACATTCGCGGAGGAAGTTGCTATCGCACTTGCAGCCACGGATACAGAGACCCGAGTCCCGAGTCATTATCACAATCAATCAATCAATCAATCCATCTTTATTTTCGCATACATTGTACAGCGAAAAAAGGTGACTGGAGAAAAAGCCGCTTCGTTGCGGCTTGACTGAGCTCCAGTCACCCATCATCCATTAGCAGCGACGAACGATGAACTTGCATGCGGAAACAAAAACTGGTTTGGCACGTAGTGGTGAGAAAAATAAACATGCTAAATACAAAGGAAACAAACAAAAATGCACACATCAGAAATACCATAACTTGAAAACAAACTTGGGTTAAGACATTAATACCTTATGTAATGATGGTAATAAACGATTTTTGTATGAATAATTCGGTAATACGTTTATGAAGTTGTTGTGCAATATCAATTTGTAGTTTATCACAGTGATTAAGTATTGTTGGTAACGTGTGTTAAGTCATCATTATGCCGTAATTAGTTCGTGATGCTGGAACCAACCAAGGTGACTGATTACGAAGACAGCAATTACTCAAAGGAGGTTTTAGTTGTGTTAAGTCTAAAAACAAATCTAAGGTACCTTTAAAGGCCCTTTTGTAAGTGGAAAGTAATTTATACATATATATGTCTTGTGTTTTGATGATCTTATGTGCAATACAAAGTGGTGCTGTGTGTTCGAAGAATGGCACATTTGCAACAGCGCGTAGAGCTCGTTTCTGAAGAACAAAAATTTTCTGCACGCTCGTTGTATTGGTGTTGCCCCATATTAAAACACAATAACACAAGTGGGAATGGAAAAGAGCATAATAAATAACACGTTTCACTGCAGTTGGAAGGAAAAGGCGGCATCGGTTTATCATTCCCACAGCCTTGCTTAATTTTGACGAAAGGTAGTTGATGTGATCATTCCAGGACATGTGTTCTGAAAAAATCACCCCAAGTAATTTTACACATTTTTTTACAGATACTATGTATGGACATAAAATAACAGTTTTTGGGAGATCAATTAATTAGCTGCGGGCACGAAATAGCACGCATTTTGTTTTCGATTCATTTAGAATCAACGAATTGCTTTTACACTAATCTTGCAGTTTGTAACAAAAAGCTCTTGCCTTTGTTCCTAGTTCCGCCATGTCCTTCCCAGAAAAAAACACAGTACAGTCGTCGGCGTAGATAAAAAAACCGGCAGTTATTTTCTAAGTTTACAATATCATTGATGTAGTAAAGAAACAAAACTCCTGATTCTATACATCTGAGGCGCGATCTATGATTTGTCCGTCCGTGAATTGGAATCGGTCTTTCAGATAAGACTTCATCAGTTGTTGAGCAGTTCCTCTCAAGCCATATCTTTCAAGTTTTTCTAGCAAAATTGAGTGATTCACGCAATCGAACGCCTTACTGTGTCCTCTTGTGTCCTCGTCTTTTGCTGCGCTACAGTATATTGAAACTATGTACCAACAAGCCCAAAAAGCCACGCTACTGAACAAGCCCAAAAAGCCACGCCTTACTAAAGTCTAGATATAGCCCCAGAACCAATAGTTTGTTCTCAAAATTCTTTAATATCATGTCTTTCTGCGCCAGAAGCGCAATTTCTGTTGCACGGTTCTTTCTAAAGCCGAACTAGCACCTAGTAATGAGTTCATGTTTCTGAGAGAAGTTATCGATGCGTATTTTAATCACCTTCTCTAGGCCCTTAGAGAAAATTGGAAGTATGGAAAATGGCCGGTAATTGGCAAAAGTATTTTCGTCACCATGTTTGTGGATTGCGATTACCATTGCGATTTTCATATTACTAGGAAAAACACTTGTGGAAAGTGCGCAGTTGTAGATGTGGGCTAATATAGGAGCAATTACGTCCAGGACGTATTTAACCGATCTGATTTCTATATCTATTGCATCGCGACTGTGGCTGTTTTTAAGGAGACGAAAAAGTGAATTAACTTCAGAGACGCATGTAGGCTGGAAAAAAATAGAATGTGGTAAAGGCAAAATGCACAATGCCGCTTCTGGAGAAGGTTTAGAGCTGCCTATCTCAATGAAGAAGTCATTGAATTTGTTTGAAAGGCTTGTGCCAGTGAATTCTGTACCATTGATCACAATGCAGGTATTGCCGCTCTGTGCCTTTTGTCTTTGAGAGCCTTTTTTAGGGTCTTCCACATTATGTCGCTTCTATGATGGCAGCAGGTCTCAAACACTTGGCTGAAGTAGTTTTCTCTAGAATTTTTTATCGACTTATTTAATTTGTTCCTAAATGCTTTAAATTCCCGCAATTTCTGTTCATCACGAGAGTGTATGAAAGTTTGATACATCTTATTTTTCACGCGAATGAGTTTTAGGAGGTCTCTGGTAATCCACGGCTTGCGCGATTTTTTATGCGATCGATGTGTCTTTATTGGGAAAGATGTATCATAGTGTTTTTTTTAAAATGTTCAAGAAAGCATCATATGATTTATCAGCAACGCAATGGGAAAATATGGCCTGCCAATCTTGTTATAAGATGTTCTGTCTAAAAGTTTCCATCGTGTGATCGGATATATCGCGGTACATGATTTCAGGCTTCATGCATCTCCGAAATGACAAATGTTGTTTCGAAAATAAAATGATAGGAAGGTGGTCCCTGATGCCAGAACTTAGGACGTTAGTTACGATGGTTTCGTCTGATACATTTGTAATAAACATGTCAATCAAGGAACATGACACGGGCGTAAAACGAGTGGGAGTTGTTATACAGTTGCGATACTTATTGCACTCTAAAATCACTAGGAGTTCTCTAGCAGTGCTTGAAATGTTCAAGATGTCAATATTTAGGTCTCCGCCGATAGTAAGTACGTATCCGTTTGTATTTGCAAAAGACCGTAAATCCTCCAAGAAATTAAAATATACTGCCACACTTCCATGAGGGGGTCTGTACAGAACATTGAGCATATTCTTGCCTTTTCGGAGAGATAACGCTTCGTAATCCGCCTTCATTGTAGTATATTCAGACACGATATTGAAACCGGGAAGTAATGTTTGTATGGCAACCCCGCCCCCTCGGCTGTCTTTTCTGTTCAAGCAGAAATTATTGTAGTCGGGTAGAACTAAACGTTCTGAATCATCACTGTCCCAGGTTTCCGTCAACATCAGTACGTCAAACTTAGCGCCGCATGACTCCAACAAAAGCAGTATGCCATCCCATTTTGGCCGGACAGATCTAGCGCTTAGATGAAAGACTTTGAACCATTTGTCTGCGTGATTATTTTGGATTGTTTTCTAGACATCTTCCGGAAGAATCCCCATGATTATCAATGCAGGCTTATACAAAAGCTTATGACGAGGGTTCAGAGACGTCTGCGATAGCGCATATCTTGTCGAGGTCGCTCTCATGTTTGATTGAAACGACAGATGACGTATCGCTGTGACGGGCAAAAATTAAGCCGTTTCTGACCCACACAAATCGCCACCTGTGCTCGCGCTTGCGCGCGATGGCTGTTCCCAGAAGTTTCTTGAGGTAAGGGCATAGTTGTTCATTTGTATATATGGGTTGCTCTGTTTGGGAGTCAGAATATTCCTCCTCTGAAGTCTTGTTGCGCAAGCCCAGGGTAGCATTTGTGACCCTTTCCTTTTTTACTTTTTCCAGGACTTTGTCACGCTTGTCGCGCCTTTGGGACTGCACGACAATGTTTGTGCTGTTTTTGTCCTTCATTGGCACCCTGTGGCATGCATCAATGTCAGGGCGGGTAATTGGCTCCCCAATCATAATACCAATTTTTTCAAAAATTTCAGGAATGCTTTTGTTTGGTTCCTGCAGCACACCTTTAATTTCTAGATTTCTGTTCCGTGTGTATTGCTCAGATTTCACTAAGCTTGCTCGGGAATCATTTAATTCCTTTTCTGCGACCTGCAATTTCTGCCTCAGCATTTCATTATCCTTCTTCAATGTGCTGTTGTCGGTTAAAGCTGTTGCCAGAAGTTTATTTGCTTCGTCAAGTCCCTTACCACAGAATTCCAGGCTTGCCTTGATTTCCTCAAGTTCAGTGCGCAAGGCACGCTCGTCTAAGTGGAAGTTCCTCTCCATTGTTTCTCTTTGGGATTTCAACTCTGCTTTCAGTTCATCTCTCAATTCGTTAAAAAGCTTGACAATTTATTTCGTCATTTTATACTGGGTGAACAAAAACCACTCAGCGAAAAAAAATCACTCAAGCTTTGGCAGCAGTGACGGGGATAACAACAGCAATGCGCAATAAAGAAATGTTCTAACCTGCGATATGTAGAAGATTCGGTCAGCTGCCGTTCACACCGGCGTCACCACTGCCAAGCGTTGCCTCCGGGACGCGCTGCGGCTTTATAGCCACAGTGGTAGCCACGTGACGTGGCCACTCCATCTGGTGTAGGCTTGTCCTTGGCGAACAGCAGGGCCCTCTCGTGTGTCGATGAAGTAGTCGTCTGCAGTGGTCGTTGGTCTGGCGCAGCCGGACGTCGTAGCAGGTGCGCAAGAAGCAAGAAGCCGGCCAACTTGCAATCGCTAGCACTTCCTCGTAGATCAAACGGTATTCCACCTTGCACGATGATCTGCGATATGTAGAAGATTTGGTTAGCTGCCGTTCACACCGCCGTCACCACTGCCAAGCCATGTGACGTGGCTTGACCGACTCTAGAGGAGCTTACCCCAATTTTGAACAGGGCCAAATTCCACATCGTGCCTTCCAAATTTTACTCAGATGTGAGTACCGGGATTTCCCAACCCGGCGCACCATAATCTCGACCCCAGCACATGCGGGGATAGAGGGAAATAAGGTAGCGGACGCTACCTCCCGCGCGCTTAACCATCGGGCATCGCCTCTCTCACCGCCTGATCCGGCTTCTTGGTGGAGCAGCGCAAAGGACGGGACACAAGAAACAAGGAAGGGCGTACACAGGCGCTGACTATCAACTGAATTTTTATTTCGAAATACAGAGAATATATAGCAATCATAAGAAGGTGGAACATAGATAAAAGGGCTGCTCGGTCACCGGAATCCAGAAGACAGTCACGTCAGTAGATAAAACATATTGGTAGTGCCGGTGAAAGACGATAAGGAGAAGCGGAGGGTGTATAGGGCCAAGGCGCGAAATAACGGATGATGAATTTTTAAAAGGCAAACAAAGTGGGGCTAAAAGCACGAAACAACTAAAAGGAGTAAAGGCCTGCGACGAAAAGGAGGAAAGGCCTGCGAGGTCCTGCTTTTAGCCCCCCTTTTTTTTGCCTTTTAAAAATTCATCATCCGTTATTTCGCGCCATGGCCCTTTACACCCTCCACTTCTCCTTATCGTCTTTCACCGCCACTACATTTACCAATATGTTTACCTCCTTATGATTGCTATATATTCTCTGTATTTCGAAATAATGATTCAGTTGATAATCAGCGCCTGTGTACGTCCTTCCTTGTTTCTTGTGTCCCGTCCTTTGCGCTGCTCCACCAAGATGCAACAGTACCAACTAGCCCAGCAACTTGCTCTTCTGATCCGGCTACTTATTTTAATCCGGCTATTACTTTTCGGGAGATCTCTCTCCTGTATCAAACATCTCATGGCCGATACCCACCCCCCTGTAAAAGCCTCAAGAAGGCGGAGGAGCGTTGGCTTCTTCGCCTGTACACCAACACGGTACTGTGCCCGGCAATGCCTTAACATTTCAATTCGGCCTTTTCGGGCGAGTGTCCACACTGTGAGGATGTGTTTGCGGACACGTATCACATGGTGTGGCCATGCCCTGCCAATCCTGCTTCCCCAACCCACCCCCACCACAACCGAGAGGACTGGGAGGCTGCCCTGCTCGGCTGCTCAACTCTCCAGGACCAACGAGCCCTGGTGACAAGAGCCCGGGCTGCCGCGGAGGCCACAGGGGTCCCGGACTGGGGATCCCTCCTAGTGATTGTGAGGGCCAGGCCCTTCAGGCCCTGTCCAAGCAATACCTCTCTTATAAATAGTGCAAAAAAAGGTTTTACGCCACCACCTGTCATTTTGTTGCGGAAGCGAGGTGTCCGCCGAGATATGTGAGACAGATACACCATTTGCTTTCCTCAACAACCAATTTGCAATTTACAAGAGAGAGAGAAAAAAAACTTTATTTACACAGGAATTCGGGGCACGCCCCAGGGTACCCGCACGACCCCACTGCACTCAAGTGTTTATGTTCCTGAGGTCCATAACACTGGCAGCACGGGCGGTGGCGATGGTCTGCACGGCCGGGTCCTCCGAGCGCAGCAGGGTCTCTCAGTCCTCCCAGGTCTTGAGGTTCTCTAGGTCCCGCGGGGGAGGGTGTGCCGGGCAGAGGGAAAGAATGTGGAGGGAAGAAGCGAAGGGTTCTGGGCATAGGGCACATGCGGGAGTGGATGTGAGCGATTTCGCTGAGCCCCGAAGAGCCCCAACTGGGCATGCGCGAGGAGCGAGTGTGAGACAGTTACTGCTTAATTTCCTTTCCTCAAATACAATTTTCATTTTCTTCATTACGGCCTCCCATTCTCTTTCTTCTTTCACTTCGACTTCCTTCATTCCTGTACGGTGCGGTTCAGGTGTTCACCGAGATGACAGAGAATTACTGTGGCATTTCCTTTCCTCAAAAAGCGTTGCGTTCAAAGGGCAAGGCATCGCGCCGAACGGGTGGTGGCGTTCCGTGGACTTCCTGGCAGCGCTACAACACGCTTTCGCGTTCCACGTCAAAATGCGAAGCTATAACGTTATTAATTAGCAGTTAATTATTATCCAGCCATTAATCAGTAATTAATCATTAATTAGTAATTTGTGATCACTTAGTAATTAGTACTCAATTTTATGTGACGCCACCAGTGCCACAGAGGCAGTCAAAGTGGTGCGTAAACCGCTTTCGCCTCTATGCACTTTAGACAAAGTGCCCCCTGAGATGCCGCCGCCGCTGCGATTGACGCGCCGTTGCTTCCACAGTTCTACCCGGGATAGCCATTGGTCAAAACACAGCTATTTTTTTTTCCTATAGCCTGCGCCGCTTTTCTTGAGTGCACAGTCCTCTTCACATCGTCTTTTCGTCTCGCGAAGATCTCTTCCACTGCCTTTCGCTACCTCACTGTACGAAGCGGGGATGCCAAACTAGCCATCAGCAATGACTCTGCCCACTCACTTTGCACCGTAGGAGACGTCGAGCCTGTTCGTTGGTTGGTTGGTTTATGGGGTTTAACGTCCCAAAGCGACTAAGGCTATGAGAGACGCCGTAGTGAAGGGCTCCGGAAATTTCGACCACCTGGGGTTCTTTAACGTGCACTGACATCGCACAGTACACGGGCCTCGAATTTCTCCTCCAACGAGCCTGTTCGTCCCGATCAAATTGTTCTAGTGCCGCCTCTATCCCCAGTACCACCGCAGTCAGTGCCCGAAAGCCCGAAAGTCAATGCCCTCAGCACGCCTCCTTCCTTACCCTCATCATAACTTCCGGCTGCCGTCACCACCGCCGTAGACAACGCCCTTTCTCCTGTTCAATGTACCCAGCTCCTCGACTTCCTGAAGAGATTCAGTGCTTCTTTTGACGTCCAGCAACCCTCATTCGGTCGGACGTCAACTGTGGCTCATCACATCTAGGCTGGGGCGCACGCACCGTTACGCCAACGTCCCTATCGTATCTCCGCCTCAGAGCGCCGCATTATTGATGAGAATGCGACGACATGCTCCGGGGAGGTGTGATTCGGCCTTCAGCAGCCCCTGGTCTTCGCCGGTCGTCTTATTACAGAAGGACGGATATGTTGGATTCTGTGTGGATTACCGACACATGAATGCACTCATACGAAAGCAAGTCTATTCCCTACCGCGCGTAGACGGCGCGCTTGACTGTGCACGTGAAGCCTAATTTTTCTCCTCTCTTGGTTTACGATCTAGCTACTGACAAATTGCGATGGCAGCGGCCGGCCGGTGGGCCCAAGAGGTCTCTCATCACTCTCGACGGTCTCTATGAGTTTAGCGCCATGCCGTTTGGCCTGTGTAACGAGCCCGACACCTTTGAACACATGGTGGACACTATTCTACGTGGTTTTAAGTGCTACACATGTCTTTGCTACTTGGATAATGTCGTGGTGTTTTCCTTCGACTTAACTACCCACCTCACTCGCCTTGAGACGGTCTTGAAGAGCCTTACCTACGCCGGTCTGCAGTTCAATCTGAAGAAGAGCCAGAAATTTGAAGAACAAGACGCTTGCCTGCCTGAAAGGTCCATTTTTGTCTATGTCGACGCAAGTATCCAAGCCTGTGAAGCCACAACAGCAACCTACTGCCCCTGCAAACCTGCCCTAAATCAAACATCTAGGTTTAATCCTACAGAACCCCCTACGTCCTTTTGTGCTGAGCCGTTGCAGTTCAAGAGGCACTCTGCTCCGTGGACTCCATAACTATGCTCCCTGTGGCCCGCGTTGTCATGCGCACTGATTTCCTTCAAGCAGTGCGGTTGCTACGACCTGTTAGCCGCTGCCCTGTATTATGTCAGGACATACACTGGCTCGCGGCACGCATCCCGCAGCCAGTACGTACTGAGTAGGCAGATTTAGCGACCCGCCTCGTGACTCCATGCTCATCATTGCCTCGGCCCCTTCAAGTGGACAACTTTACACTCCTTTTATCAATAAACGAACACATCCTGCGCCGCACACGTGTTCTCATACCTCCGTGTGCGGTAACCCTCCGCCCTGGTATTACCCGTGCTGAGGAGATTGCACTTCGGAGGATCCGGGTCGGGGTTACTCTCACACCTGCCCTCACTCGGAAGTGGCCGCAGTATCGCGATTTTTACCCTCAGCCTGGGGGTCCGATATGTAAACGCGAGGACATTACAGCCGACATTCACCATTTACTGTGGTACTGCCTTGCTCTCAAGCCTACAAGGATCCGGCACCTGAAGGCAGCGGGTCTTTCAAAGCGCAACCCTGCTTCACATATTTCCTGGACGCAGGGACCATACCATCGCTCACTACTGGACTTCATAAAATCAGCTATCCTATTTCCACTACTTTAAACATTACTGCATCCTACATCATGATTTCGCCCATTGATGCCCTGAGGCAATATATCTCTTTTTAAGAAAAGCCATCTCGCCGCCCGCCAACTCACCATTTTACATTTCGTGTCAAAAGATGACGTCCTTCCTGACCCGGCTAAACTTCGAGCGTTCGCTATCTTCCCGAAACCGGCTTCTATCAAGCAAGTACGTAGCTTTATTGGATTGTGTTCGTACTTTGAACGTTTCATTCGCAACTTTGCGCCATTTTTACCCTTTTGACGCAACTTCTCAGCAGCCGCAAAGACATTTCTGCCTGGTCGCCAGCTTGCGACACTTCATTACACTATTACGCGCGATGCTTACCTCGCCTCCCCTATTACGCCATTCTGATTCGGCTGCGTCTACCGAAGTTCACGCCGACGCCACAGACGCGGGCCTCGGTGCTGTTCTAGCCCAACGAAAATCTGGTGCTAAAGAATATGTCGCAGCAAACGCAAGTCGGACTTCAACCAAGGTCGAAACCAATCGTTCGCTCATCGAAATGGAATGTATGGCCATTGTCTGGGCGCTTCAGAAATTTTCGCCCTTGTTGTACGGACGCCCATTCCATGTTTTTACGGCCCACCACGTTCTTTGCTGGTTATTCACTGAAATACCCCACCGGTGGTCTCGCCCGCTGGTCGCTTCAACTGCAGTATAATGATATCCGCGTCATCTTCCGGACTGCACGGGCGCAATCACTCTGATGCAGACGCTCTATCCCGTTCATCGGTTCTGCCTGACGTCGTGTTGCCTCCTGCCTCCAGCTCCGTCTTGTCTTCCCTGTACATCGACGACATGCCTGCCGAACAACGCAAAGACCCGTCGCAAGCGTCACTCATCGCTCTCCTCACCAACTCGTTGCCCTCGTCGGCCCCTCGTGCCCTTCGTCGTCAGGCGCAGCACTTCGCCCTTCGTGACGACCTCCTCTACAGACGCAATTACATGCCAGTCGGCCGTAAGTGGCTGCTTGTCGTACCGCGCCACCCCCGTAGTGCTGTCTGCGCTTCTCTATTTATTTATTTATTTATTTATTTATTTATTTATTTATTTATTTATTTCTGGTACCCTTATGGCCCACAGGGCATTATTGAGGGGAGTGGTACATAGATATCAAATGAAACTGCTGCAAAAAGGGGGGTAACGCATACATAGACATGCCTACAAAAAATGATACGCATGATTGCAAAAAGAAAACTAGCTGCAAGAAAATACATGATTAAAAAAAGCGAAACAATACAATAATTAGGAATACCAACACCAAAATCAATAAATACACAAAAAACTGTCGAAAAACGTTGCAAGTAAACACAAAGATATGAACTAGAACGTCACCATTCCAAGAAACATTGAACGGGTACGATGGCAGAAAGCTATTAATAAAACAAAGTGCATGCGAAAAAAAGGAACAGAGCTAAATACACAATATTCAAAACAAAGTGAACCAATTGAGGCTATGGTAAACCTTATTGTAATGACAACATTGTCCTAAACTCATCAATGTCCTTTGCAGCTACAATATGTGGTGGTAGATGGTTCCACTCCGACGATGTTTTTGGAATAAATGAATTTATGCAGGATATTGTCCGGCAACGAAGAACGCCAACTTTCCGTGAATGATCGATGCGGGATGAAACATATGCTGGTGTTGTGATCGAAGCATTTTTAACCCTTTCAGGGGCCATTTTTCGTTTTGACTGAAATCAATTATTTTTTCACTTAAGTAGTATATTCAGGCCGCAAGAAAGGGAATCTGTTAGTTTTCCAACGTGAAAGACCAGCAGGTCAGTTCTTACAACGATGTGGAGAATTCCGTACAAAGTGTCAGATCTGTTAGAAATAGTACCATCGAAATGTCCCCGTTCGTCAGGTAAACATCCTAGCGATCGTGGAATCGCTTTGTGTTTCGAAGATGCACATTATGCTCGAAACTGAGCAAAAATCATCGATGTTTTCCCTCGCGGCAAAATCTGTCTGCATAAAAACGGCGGACAAAGTGCTACCTAACTGACCGTTATGTGAAATAATACTTACTCCGTTCGCTACATGGTCCTAAAAAAAAGCTTATTTGCAACAAGAAAGGTGCTCAATTTGACCTAAATAATGAAATCACTCTTAAGTGCTCCATTTTCCATGAAAAAGGTGTAAGTTTGCCGCTTACGCAATTGTGTACAAAGCGCCTGAAAGGGTTAAGGGTAGAGTTCATGGTGTAAATTTTAAAAAACAGACACAGACGGGACACTTTTCTGCGCACAGCAAGAGGGGTTAACGATAAACTATTTTTTATTTCTGTGACACTGAGAGCACGATCATAGTTGCCCACAATAAAACGCACCGATCTATTCTGCACAGCTTCTAGGATGTCGATAAGTGTGTTAGTGAAAGGGTCCCATACAGAGTTAGCGTATTCTAATTTTGAGCGTACAAGTGACTTATACAGAAGAAGCTTGACAGGGGTTGGTGCTAAGTAAAAAATGCGCTAAGGTATCCAAGCATGCGGTTAGCGGAAGCTATGATAGAGCTGACGTGTGCTTTCCAAGTTAGATCTGATGTTAAAATGACGCCGAGATATTTATAAGATTCCACGGGTGTTAGCAAGGAAGAAGAAGTAGTGTAGGCAACGGGACTTGAATTTTCGCGACGGGAAAAGTGCATTACTTTGCATTTAGTCGTATTCAGCGTCATTTGCCATGGTGAACAACAGTTAGAGATAGTGGCTAGGTCTGCCTGAAGTAATTCAACGTCATTCATATTTTTTATTTCGCAGTAAACGACACAATCGTCCGCAAAGAGTCCAACTAAAGATGTTAAATTGTTAGGCAGGTCATTAATATTTAAAGGAACAGCAAAGGACCTATGACAGAACCTTGTGGGACGCCGGAGGTCACAGGAATGGACGACGATTTAAAGCCATTAGCTTGTACATACTGCAATCGGTTAGACAAAAAGCACTCAATCCACCTTAGTACGTTATGGTCAATATTAAGTTTACTTAGTTTGTAAAGAAGTAAGTTAAGTGACACTGTGTCAAATGCTTTGCGAAAGTCTAAATAAATACAGTCAGCCTCGTTGTCATGATCAAGTATGAAGTTAATATTGCTCGTAAGACTTATTGTGTTTCGCAAGAGGAGTATTTTCTAAAACCATGTTGTGCACAGTTGAAGTAAGAAGATGACTCAAGAAAGTTCGCTAGGTGAGACAGGATGACGTGCTCCATTATCTTGCAAGGAATGCTGGTTAATGATATTGGTCGATAGTTGAGTGAAAGGTGTTTGTCGCCTGATTTGTGGAGTGGAACCACCTTACCCAATTTCCAGTCATCTGGGAGTTCACCGTCTTGTAGATATTGCTGAAATAATTTTGACAGTATTATGGCAGAATATACTTTAGTGTTTTTCAGAATTTTACTGCTGATGTTATGTGGACCGCAAGGAGAGGGTAGTTTCATGTGATCTATGATACTTATGATGCCTTCAAAATCAAAATGAATGGGATCCATTGGGAATGTGATGTGACCATCATAATCAGGTAGTGATGTGGTAGAGGAGAGATAAAATGTCTTAGCAAAAGTTTCATTAACTACCTTAGCACTGTCGCTAATAGGGATGGGATTTGATTGTGCATCGAGAAGAGATACTGATGGCTGGTCTGAACCGTTGACAACGTTCCAGAACTTTTTTGGATCAGTTAGTAAAAGTGGTGGCAGTGTAACGTTAAAATGTCGCTCCCTGGCTATTTTTAACGCATTTTTGTACTCTTTAACCACATCTCTGAGTGCCGTTCAATGTTGAGGTTTTCCTGATGACTTTGCCCTGGAATATAACCGTCTTTTTTTGTTACCAAGGCGTTTTAAAGACCGGGTGAACAATGCTGACCTGCCGTTAGTAGTGATGATTCTTCGAGGAACATGCAATTCAGTTAGCTCATGCAGTTTGTTCTTAAATGAGCACCAATTTTCATTAAGAGACCTTTGGTCAAACTTTATGAGAAAGTCATCCAAAAATAGCTTAAGGCCATCATTAATTCACGTAAAATTTGCCTTAGCATAGTCGTAAATGGCTTTAGTTTTATTTCGCGATTTGTTACCTTAATTCGATAAGGAGTAGGCAATTGATCGCTTAAACCTGGCAAGTAGCGTACGTCGGAAACAAGGTCTGGAGAACTAGTTAGCAAAAGGTCTAATATGCTTGAGCTTGTAGATGTCACCCTTGTCGGTTGTGTGACTGCCTGTGTTAATGAAAAGGCAGAGCAAAGTGCTGAAAAACATGTTGATTCTGATGATCCATCGGTGCCTAAATGAGTGTCTGACCAGTTAATGGCAGGAAAGTTAGTCACCAAAAATAAAAATAGGCCGATTAGGAAACCTTGTTTGAATTATGTTAAGAATGTCATGGAGGTCATTACAAAAGCCAACGGTAGTAGATGGTGGACGGTAACATGCACAAAAGAGGAGAGCTTTGTTGTTAATTTTGATCAGGACACAAATGAACTCCAGAGTGGTACCAAGGTTAACTTCAAAGCATTCTATATTCTCATATACAGCGATTAAAGTGCCATCGCCGCGGCCAGAAGGGCGGTCACAATGAAATACATGGTAATACTTTTGTGAGGAAAATATTTCGCTATTGCTCACGGATTCATTGAGCCAAGTCTCTGTTAGTACGATAATATCAGCCCCCATGGTATCGGCGGTGCAGGATAAGCTGTCGCGATGACAAAAAACACTGTGTATATTGGTAAAAAGGATAGAAATGTTGTGAAGTGTTTGCGCAGGTCGATGTTCATTTTTATCTAGTTATCTTGGGGAAGAAGCGCTTGAAGGGTGTGAGGATCTGTGAGATTGCAGGTCTTATTTTAAACAAACACAAAAGTACAAACAATAAACGAGGCGGCTTTTATCGGAAAGGCAACCAATTTCAGTATGAGAGCGAAGAAAAGGAAAGGAACAAGAGAGCAAGGCAGCAACACACGGGAAAAACACACGGGGGAACAGAACAAAATGCTTACGAACAATACAGGAAAAAGAAAGTCAAAGAGGAAAGTCACACTACTTGTCTCTTGTTCGAGCAACGTGCGGGGAGGACTGGCTGGGTGTCGGGCAGTCAGGGAGTCTCTGGGCGTTCCAATGTTGATGCAACGCTACCGCAGCGTCGGCGTCCGTGGGCTCCCGGCACGGTTTCCAGGTCTGGTATCCCGGAAAAGTCACGTAGGCGCCAGAAGCGGCCTGTGTGGAGCAGCTGACAGATGGACGGAGAAGAGTGGCGCCTGGGTCTGGTGGTTGAGGTCTCGACGATGGATGTCCAGGTCTGGTGGCCCGGACGTCTGCGGCTGAGGCCCAAGCCCGGAACTCGGGGAGCCAGCAGAACTCGTCCACGTCCGTCGCCCACCGCGCTCTTCTCTTCTCCGCCTCGTAATCCTGTTCGACCTGTCCCGGCGTACCCCTCCGCACGCGCTTCTCGTGCTTTGTCTTCTCCTCACGAACGCCGCTGGGTGGCGCTATCTCCTTACAGAAGGCCCCCTCTTCGGAGGGGGGCGCTGTGAGCGCGCGGAGCGAGAGAACGTCAGTGCATCGGCTCCGCCAAGTTTCGGCTGGAGCCACGTATCTTAGACCGCAACCCCGTCAACACAGCCGCGTCTGGCTTCCCGAAGTCGTCAGCTACCTGTGCATACCTCTCGCACACAGGTGGGGCAAAATTTAGGCCTTTTAGGGCCGATCTTCACTTAGGTATCGTGGCGGCGGCGCTAGGCCTAACGCCTACGGCGGCGCCCGGCCGTGAGTGAGTCGCCCACCCGCGGCAAGATGGCTTCGCCAAACCTGCAACGTGGCTACGACCCGGACGCCATGGCCTGGTCCGAGGTTCCAGCAAATCCAGCGCCTGATAGCCCGGCCTCTGCGCCCATCGAGAACTTGAAGTTATTCAAGCTAGTGGAACGCCACTCCCGCAAGCGGAACGCTTCCCAGAAAGCGGACGCCACGTCGCCAGGCCGCTCAACACGGCACAACGCTGCTGCGCGCGCTGCAGCGCTTCACGGTGGGCCCCAGGGACCTGCTTGGAAACCAAAGCCGCTGCCGCGGCTTCATCCCGAAGACATCGTTATCATCCTGAAGCCCCGGGTGACCGTCGCTCTGAAGGATGTCTTTCAACATGGTGAGCTGGGAGCAGCGTTCGCGGCCTACCTGGGCGCCAAGGCCGCAGCATCGCTCAGCCTGCTCCCCACATGGGAGCAAAACCTGATCGTGGCAGGCACCCGAGAGCCGCACGTCGCAGACAAGCTATTGCGGGACTTCCAACTAACAACACCGAAAGGCCAGCTCTCTATGTACGGCCAGTTGAAGCTCACTGGTGACGTGTGCCGCGGCGTCATCACCGTGGCCAAGCACGAGACCAGTGAGTCCCTGCAAAACAAGATCCAGTGGCGTGCTGGAGAGCTTGCCGATATCCGCAAGCTTGGAAAATCAGACGTCGCGGTGCTCACCTTCGTGGGCAAAGTGGTGCCGCGATACGTTCATTACAACTCGGAAGTCACCCTTGTGCGTACATATAAGAAAACAATCCCGGCCTGCGTGCGGTGCGGCACCGTGGGACACCGAGCGGACACATGCCCCTGCCCGGATCAAAAGTGTGGCCTTTGTGGCAGTGCGGTGTCGACCGTCGACGGGGTGAAGACACCGCATGAGTGCACACCGTCCTGTGCAGTCTGTGGGCAAGCCCACGCCACCAACTCCCGGGACTGCACGGGGAAATTCAGGCAGCTCAAGGTGCCCGGCCGCAAGACTAGGCGCCCAGAGCTCCCTGGAAAACAGCGACCTGGCCGGCAGGCAAGTCATCCCAATTCAGGTGCCGGTGGCGGAACGCCGCGTGGAGCTGACGGCATCGACAACAAAACGTCGTCATCATCCTCGGTGAAGTCACCACCCGGGAACAAGACTACGCCCCCACCGCCACCGCCCAGCGGCAGGGACGCTGGCCACTTCCCGGCGCTCAAGACAAATGGCGCTGCCGGCGCCCGGGCATCAGCGTCTCAACACGGCAAACAACAGGTGAGCAGCTGGGCTGAGATCGCCTCCTCCTCCTCCCATTCCCCCTCCTCCCCAGTTATCGTCTCCGCACTCGATGCGGAATACAAAAAACAGATCGACGTGCTCCGGGCACAGAATGAGCTTTTGCTCAACAAAATTCAAAATTTAGAATCAAAATTGGCGTCCGCCGCTCCGAGCCCGCAGAACTCGGACGCAATGGAGAGCGACGCGGAGATCTCGCCTGCCCTCGTGACAGCCATCTCCGCGATGGAGGAGCGTTTAACCTCTAAATTACGGTCTATGATCGAGACCGCCATGGACCAAATCTTGACCAAGGTCAAATCTGCCATCCCCGCGGTAGTATCAAAACACATATTGGACAACCCCCGCCTCCTCCGTCGGACGGGGCCCATTAGGGACGTATCCCGTCCTTCACAATTCAACCGTCTGATTATTGATTCGGACAACGAGGACAGCTGCCCCGCTCCTTCCGTCATCACCCCCTTGATGGCGCAAGTAGCTGGCTCTGAGGCAGCCAATCCCTCCTCCTCCCCCCCAAGAATTTTAAATCATGGCGAGACACCTTAATCAAAGGAGTTCCGCCATATCCAATTCGGCCGTGTCAACTTCAATAACACAGTGGAACTGTAGAGGCTTTAAGGACCGCACTAAGCGGGCCAATTTCCGCCTCTACCTTGAAACTTTCGAGTCCTTACCAGCCGTGGTTGCCCTCCAAGAGCCAGGCCTGGGCGCCACAATTTCAAATTACACGACGTTCCAACAGGACCCCGCGTCTTGTCTTCTCGTTCACAAAAACTACACAGCCAACCTAGTGGATCTCGACCTCCAACTAGAGTACTCTTATGTAATGGTGACCCTCCTACCAGTCCGCCGCAGGGACCCACCGTTGCATATACTCAACGTGTACTGCTCTCCCAAACTAAAGCGAGTGACTTTTGCGGACCTCTTTAGCCGCGCGCTAAGAGTAGCGGGCCGCGATCCCCTGCTGATTGTGGGCGACTTTAACGCTCCCAGTCAGCAGTGGGGGTATCGCAAGGAGGAGTCGCGCGGGCGTAAGCTGGCGGAGCTTGCGTCCACGTTGGGCCTCACCCTCCACACGGACCCTGTCCACCCAACCCGGCTAGGAAATTCCGTGACACGGGATACGTGTCCGGACTTAACCTTCACTCGCAACATACGACACGCAGACTGGCTCAACACCGAGGAGACCCTCGGTAGCGACCACTGCATCATTAACACTACACTACGCACACGCCCCCTCAAGCGTCCAAGAACACAAGCCCATATCCCAGATTGGACGAAATTCAGGCAAAATTTTAACTCACTTGATAATACACCCATTTCCGCGCAAGGCTACACAGCATGGTCCCAACAGCTGCTGGCACACCTTTCCTCGCATGAAACACACATCCAGCTCTCAGAGGCGGTCGCGGACGTGGATAACCACCTTCTACACCTCTGGGAAGCCCGTCGCAGCCTCGTCCGCCGTTGGCGACGGCAGAAACACAATAGAAAGCTTAAAGCTCGAATTGCCGAGCTTACCCAGAAAGCGGCAGAGTACGCGGCCCAACTCGCCGACTCCAACTGGGTAGATAGATGCAACACGGCCGCGCGACAAATGTCCAGCCGAAACACGTGGCGTCTCTTTCGAGCCCTAATCGACCCAACCCAAACACGATCCGAAACACAAAAACATTTGCAGCGAGCACTGCACGCTTTTCCTGGCAACACGACTCAACTGGCACAGAAACTTCGGGACCAGTATCTGTGTACAGCCCAAGACCCCCGTGGATCTGCGTACTCTTATGCAGGCAGAGAGAACACGGAGCTGGATCAACCTTTCCAGCTCCATGATCTGCGGGCGGCTCTCGCCAAAATGAAACGGGGCACTGCGCCAGGACGGGATAAGGTCACCGTCAAGCTTTTGACGAACCTGCCCGACTTGGCATACCAGTCCCTCCTGGAATACGTAAATGCGATTTGGCGCGGGGACACCCCCCTGCCAATCGAATGGAAAACGGCTTTGGTCACATTTATTCCTAAAGCTGGCAAACCAATTGACACAGATAACCTCCGCCCCATCTCTCTCACCTCATGCGTGGGCAAACTAATGGAAACGATGGTGCGGGATCGGTTATCTACATATCTTGA
This sequence comes from Amblyomma mixtum, assembly GCF_055824585.1. Lineage (NCBI taxonomy): Eukaryota > Metazoa > Arthropoda > Arachnida > Ixodida > Ixodidae > Amblyomma > Amblyomma mixtum. The sequence continues at coordinate 136,895,389 of NC_143019.1, read as the reverse complement.
ACACAAACAAGTCTTTGCGAGCACCATGTTCGGATTTCGCCCACACAGATCCGCACAGGATGTCCTCCTGCAACTCAATCGGGAAGTCCTTGACCCCCTCGAATGCCCCCATAATGACCGGGTAGTACTCGCCTTGGATCTTAAAGGGGCATTTGACAATGTAACACATGAGATCATACTCACTAACCTAAGTCACACCGACTGCGGCCTCAACACATTCCAATACATAAGCCAATTTTTAATGGATCGTCAATCCTACATTCGAATTCAAGATAGAGACCATGGTCCTTACCTACTCGGCACGCGGGGAACCCCTCAAGGCGCGGTACTTTCCCCGCTGCTCTTCAATCTGGCCATGATGCACCTGCCGGCCCAGCTGAGTGGTGTCGCCGGCGTGCAGCACGCCCTGTACGCTGATGACATCACTCTGTGGGCCACGCAGGGCAGCACAGGAGACATTGAAACCAGCCTGCAAACAGCGGCGACGATAGTAGACCGCTACGCCCGCCGCTGCGGTCTTCAATGTTCCCCTCAAAAATCGGAATTTGTGCACCTCCGCCCCTCACAGAAGTGCACAACTAAAATATCTCTCTCTCTTGAGAGTGGTCCCATACGCGAAAGTGATGAGATACGGGTACTCGGACTCTACATCCACAAACACAGGCGGCCAGACACTACATTGGCCAAACTCCGTAAGGTGGGGGACCAGGTGGGCCGCATGGTCCGCCGGGTTTCCAACAAACGCGGAGGGTTACGAAGTAAGGATGCCTTGCGGCTGGCAAACGCCTTCGTAACTAGTCGAATTCTCTATTCGACTCCTTATCTCCACCTACGGAAACAAGAGGAGGACGCCCTTGAGGTCATCCTTCGCAAAATTGTTAAACGTGCCCTTGACCTCCCTATCACTACTTCAAACAGCCGGCTTATGGCTCTTGGGGTGGTGAATACTTTCCGGGAGCTCCGGGAGGCGCACCTTACAAACCAGTACACGCGCTTGTCGCTAACGGAGTCGGGTCGCCGCCTTCTTGCTCGACTCCATATCCAACACACCCCTCCAATGGAAGACAGGTTTCGCATCCCGGAACTCTGGAGACGTGCCCTCCACGTGCGGCCTCTTCCAGCAAACATGTCACATGAAGACCATAATGGTCGGCGCCTGGCACGAGCGGAAGCGCTAGCCCGATATTATGGCAACAAAACAGGTGTATACTACGTGGACGCTTCCGGCCCTCACCACGGGGGATGGTACACGGCCGCGGTAGTTCACAACAGCAACACAGTTAACGGCCTAACTTTTAGAGCTCGCAGTGCAACACAAGCAGAAGAGGTCGCGATTGCTCTCGCGGCCTCACATTCCAATTCAAAATACATAATCACCGACTCGCGAGGGGCCTGTCGGAACGTCGAACAAGGCTGCACTCCCTTCCTAGCCTATCGAATATATCAAAATTGCATACGGGATACGGACCCCGCACACCGTTACCTCATATGGGCCCCTGCTCATCAGGGGTTGGCAGGAAACGAGGCAGCAGACGCAGCCGCCCGCGCGCTCTCTCACCAGGCTGTTTTCTCCTCCCCATCCGATCAGGAACCCGATTTTAATCCGGTCTATACATTCAAAGATATTACAACATATTATCAAAATTGTCATCGCCTTTACCCTAGCCCATGTAAAGGCCTGAAGAAGGCGGATGAGCGGCTCCTTCTCCGCCTTCTCACCAATACTTTGCTGTGCCCGGCAGCGCTAAAACATTTTGACCCCTCCTTTAGCGGCAGCTGCCCACACTGTAGTGCAGTGTCTTCTGACACTTATCACATGGTGTGGGCCTGCCCCTCCAACCCCGCTATTCCCCCCATCCCCAACCCAACCCGGGAGGACTGGGAGGCGACCCTGCTCGGCTGCCACGACTTAAAGGCCCAACAAGCCTTAGTCGGGCGCGCCCGGGCGGCGGCAACCGCCACTGGGGTCCCATACTAGGGACCTCCACCTAGTGTTTGTAAGGATCGGTCCCTTACGGGCTGATCCAAACATACCTCCAGTTCATTCGAAATAAATGTTTTCACCACCACCCTCTTCGGAAGTTTTTTCCAAGGGAAAGAACTCAACTTCAGGAGAGCGACACCAGACGCGTTCGACGATCGCAACACAACACCGCACCACAGCGCGCACACTACACACCACACACAATACGACGGTCGACAATGTTCGAAGCGTTCACAGACATTCGCACACACAGCACAGAGAGCACATGGAAAGTCAACGTGAAGCGTCCATAGAAGGGCGAAGAAACACGGAAGGCATACAAATTAGGTAGCCGACACTCAAAAACAAACATGAACACAGATAATGCCAACAAGAACAGGTGTGGGCTATACTCTTCCGTATTCCATTCTTCACATCAAACCACTTCACCGTCGCGAGAACTCTTTCAACTAGTACTTCCGTTTTCCTTTGTGAAACCGGTTTCTCCAAACCGACCTCGGTCTCCACCATGGTTTTAAATGTCCCCGTCCTACGATGTTATACACTCTGTGCCGGCCGTTGTCCGCCGGCACCGATGGAACAACGGCGTCATTTACTTTGTTCTCCCTTTCCTTTGACACAGTCGGTTGACACTTCGCACACGATCTGACATAACTCTTAATGTCAGCCTGTACACCGGGCCAATAAAACTCACTGAGCACCCTTGCTATTGTTTTCCGTATTCCTTGATGGCCGGATAATGCACTCTTATGCGCCAGCTTAAGGACTTGCGTGCGTAAGCCCTTCGGTACCACCGCTTGCTCAACGACTCGGCCGGGACACACTTGGTATGTTCGGAAGAGGACACCTTCATCTGTATCAAAAAAGTGGGCGGTATGTCCCTTGCCACGAAATATTTGCCCCAACTTCCTGCGACACACCTCTAAAGTCGAGTCTTCTTCCTGTTTCAGGCGAAACTCCGGCCGTGACAAGTGGAGTGTGTTCAGAGTGGGGCTTTTACTACTCTCTGAAACCTTTGCTGTCACCATAAGGGAAGGAACATCGACCGCACCCGTCATGGCAAGGGAAACTGCCTGATCAGTTAGAAGTGGCGGGTCAACCGAGAATGGAGGTTTAGCGCCAGGGACATTGCCTATTATGATGTCGTACAGGGGTGTAGACAAACACCGCGCGATGGCCTTACCCGAAAAGTATGGTGAGGAAATCACCACCTCCGCTTCCGGAACTTCTACACGGGTCCCATTGGCCAAGAATAATGTAGCCTGCTTCCCTGTAAGTGCCGCTGCCGGTACAAGGGACTCACGCACAACAATGCCGGTGCTGCCCGTATCCCGTAATACCGAACCAGGCTGGCCGAACACCTCACCGTGCGCCACGGGCATAGCAGTTTCCACCGGGTTGGAAGGACAGACCACCTCCCCCAACTGGCCCTCTACGCGCGTTACCACTGCAGTGCTATCGGGATGTGAATATCGAGGTGTCATGCAACAGGCGGACTCCTCACGGTCTCCTGGCCTCTTAGCTTTGCATGACTGGGCATCATGTCCTACCTCGCGGCACCAGGTGCAATACGATTGCTTCGGCTTCGTCCGACAATCCGCCGCCTTGTGCCCAGTCTTCTCGCAAAGAAAACATCGAAGGCGGGATTGTGAACGTGAAACCTCGTCCTTGGCTTTATCGTGTGCTCACCCTCCTCTTTAAAGAACAACAAATTATTTTGCCGCTGTGCTTCGAGAAAATGATCGGCAGCCTCCGCCAGCTTGGAAACTGTCTTGCCCTCCCGCTCACGTAAGAAAAGGGCTAAACGAGGATGACAGTTGTTCAGAAATTCCTCGCTCACGACCATCTCGCGAAGCACCTCAAAAGTGCGGCCTTCTCCCCGCATCTCGACCCAACGGTCAAAGAAGCTAAACAACCTGGCAGCATATTGCGAGGCCGTTTCTCCATCCTGGGGCTTGCTCTGGCGAAACTTCTCTCGGTACCCTTCCGTGGTGAACCTAAACCTCTGAAGCAAGGCAAGCTTCGCTTTATCATAATCCACGGAATCCTCAGGCGAGAGCCGACCGAAGACCCTAAGTGCTTCGCCGCCAAGGCACAAGCTCAACGCCGTTGCCCACTTTTCTTTTGGCCAACCCTGCCCCGTGGCCACATGCTCAAACCTCTTTAAGTAGGCATCGAGGTCATCCCGCGCTTCATTGAACTGTGGTATGAGGCTGTGCGGGTTAATGGAGCTGGTCGATGAGACGCTACGCTCTCCACGGTCACTCGGAGGATTTGCGCCACCCTCCTTGAGCCTTATTTGTAGCTGCAAGTTCTGCGCCTCTAACTCCAATTTCTGTTTCTCCGTCTCTAAATTCCGTGCCTCTAATTTCAATTTCTGCTTCGTAGCTTCTCGCTCTAACTCCAATTTCTGCTTCGCAGCTTCACGCTCAGCGGCTCTCTCTTCCCATGCCTTACGAAGCTCGTCCTCCACCCACGCTCGTAACTCCGCGCCGCACAAGTCCATGCGCTCGCCTAAGGCAACCAACTCTGACGCGCTCATACTGCTCCTAAATTAACACAACAGGCAAAGAAATAATAACCGACCTCGTCCTGTCGTAGTGGACGCCAAATTTGTGAGGATCTGTGGGAGATTGCAGGTCTTATTTTAAACAAACACAAAAGTACAAACAATAAACGAGGCGGCTTTTATCGGAAAGGCAACCAATTTCAGTATGAGAGCGAAGAATAGGAAAGGAACAAGAGAGCAAGGCAGCAACACACGGGAAAAACACACGGGGGAACAGAACAAAATGCTTACGAAAAATACAGGAAAAAGAAAGTCAAAGAGGAAAGTCACACTACTTGTCTCTTGTTCGAGCAACGTGCGGGGAGGACTGGCTGGGTGTCGGGCAGTCAGGGAGTCTCTGGGCGTTCCAATGTTGATGCAACGCTACCGCAGCGTCGGCGTTCGTGGGCTCCCGGCACGGTTTCCAGGTCTGGTATCCCAGAAAAGTCACGTAGGCGCCAGAAGCGGCCTGTGTGGAGCAGCTGACGGATGGACGGAGAAGAGTGGCGCCTGGGCCTGGTGGTTGAGGTCTCGACGATGGATGTCCAGGTCTGGTGGCCCGGACGTCTGCGGCTGAGGCCCAAGCCCGGAACTCGGGGAGCCAGCAGAACTCGTCCACGTCCGTCGCCCACCGCGCTCTTCTCTTCTCTGCCTCGTAATCCTGTTCGACCTGTCCCGGCGTACCCCTCCGCACGCGCTCCTCGTGCTTTGTCTTCTTCTCCTCACGAACGCCGCTGGGTGGCGCTATCTCCTTACAAAGGGCTTTAGTTGGTTACAACACGTGTTGAATTGTTTTCCCGGACACTACCAGTTATAGGGCAGTACATGCAACATAACGAGAACAGAAAACTGGGCAAGTTGGAACGGATTCATTTTAAAGCAGCGCAATACACAGGACGAGAGAAAGAAACAAGAGACGACACGAGTGCAAACAAGAAATGTGGTTAACGAGAACAGAAAACTGGGCAAGTTGGAACGGATTAATCTTTAAGCAGCGCGATACACAGGACGAGAGAAAGCAACAAGAGACGACACGAGCGCTCGTGTCGTCTCTTGTTTCTTTCTCTCGTCCTGTGTATCGCGCTGCTTTAAGATGAACATGCAACATCTTTTCTTGAGAATAAGGTTGTTGTAGCGGAGGCTAAATGATTCTTCGGGCTTAGTTTGCTTTGCTAATTGAACAAGTTTCTTCCGCGCATGCCTAGTGGCCTGAAAAAAATCTTCGCTAATCGAGACGTCTGAATCTTTTAATTTGGTCTTTGCACCGAAAACTCTTTCTCTGATTTTATGATGTGAAAATTTGACGAATATTGGTCGCGTTTTCTCTGGTCCAGCCGTACCGATTCTATGGGCGCGCTCAATGTCCATTTCAGCTAAGGTTACAGACGTTTCGTCTTCAATAACTTCCCTTACTTTTTTCTCAGATTCAGCCCATGATTCAGTCGATACGTCTGGAACATTGAAAAACACCAGATTTTCCCTTCGAGACCTATCCTCTAAATCGTTTAAACGGATTTTAAGCTTGTCATTTTCATCCAGTGCCCTTTCAGCATTTTCTTTCACCGTCGCTAAATCGTCACCAACTTCATCTAGAAGCTCCAGTTTATCTTCAACAGAATTAAGGCGTATCGAAAGGTCTGCAATCTGTCCTCTCAATTCCTTCTGATTGGCTGTGAGGTCTTGCAAGGAACCGAATATACGCTCCTGTTCTTCCTCAATTTTAGCAGAACGGTCCCTAGGGTCATGAAGCAATGCTAAAACCGCTTCGCTTCCGCTGTCCGGAGCGTCTTGAACCGACTGGGCATTCTTCGCGGCACAGGTTTGGTTAGGCCCAGGATTCAGCTCGACTTCCCCACACAGCAGCAGTTTCATTACGCAGAAACACTCATGCACATTATTCAAAAGGAGTTGTTTGCACGGCTACACAACAAGGAATGCATTACTGGAGCGCTTAGAAGATGTGTAACTAACCTGGAACAGGCAGAAGCGGAACAAATTGGTCAGCCGCATTGTAGCGTTGTTCCCATGCCCACTAAACTGTTGCGGGCGTCGCCTGTTGCTTAAGTAGAGCGGGCTTGATGATGTCGATACAGTTGTGGTCAACAGTCCAGGAAGAGCCGCAGTAACTGGCGCCGGCGTGGCATCCAGAGGATCGGCGGACCACACGTCACTTCGCGAAGGCTTGTCTTGCTGCAGCATGTGTGGCAGAAAACCATCGCAACACCCATAAGGCGCCGCATCAGTGCTTGTGCTGGAGATGGTCGCGATCTAGAACAGGCAGAAGCGGAACAAATTGGTCAGCCGCATTGTAGCGCTGTTCCCATGCCCACTAAAACCATAGTGTCATAACGACCCTCCGTGTGGCCATGCGAGTGTGTTCAAGACATTGATGGTCGCAAGAGCGCTTCTACTGGAGCGGCATGTAAACCTTCACCAGTAGGTACGTGCGCTCGTGTGCCAATTTCCAGCGTCGCAAGCCTCCTCCCCCACATTCTCCTGCTCCACTACAGTCTCTCCCTTGCCCAAACCAACCACTTGATCGTGCCAGCATTAACAGGTGCGGGCCGCCGCCGTACACACCAGCGGGAAATCGTTGGATAATCGTCGCAGTCGATCACCTCACTCGCTACGCGAAAACCACAGCACTTCCAGCCGCCACCAGAACCGATATAACGTCCTTTCTTCGCCACTTCATTTTTCGGCACGGCACCCAACGCGAACTTCTCAGCGATTGGTGCATATTTTTGTAATCTGAACTTGCTGAAGCGCTCAAAAATGAATCTCACACAGTCCACCGAACTACCAGCGCATGCCGCCCACAAACCAGTGGGCTCACCGAGCGCTTCAATTGCACACTGGGTGATATGCACTTAATGTGAATCGCATCGGATCATTCCAAGTGGCATCGGATTCTACCATTTGTTACATACGTCTATAACATCGCTGTTCAAGCAATCAACGGATTATCTTCATTCTTTCCCCTGTATGGTCGCGAGCCTTCGTCTCCGCTAGATATCATCCTGGCCTACCGTCCGGACATTTCGGAGTTCACTCCGGTTTACGAAGATGCCCGGCACGCCGAAGAATGTCGCCAGCTGTCCCGTTCCGTGACTTTTGAAGAGCAGTGCCGCAAGATATCCCACAGCGACAACAGTCACCCTGCCCACACCTTCCTTGCCGGTGCTCACGTCTGGCTGTGGGTGCTCCAGCGGGCCTGTCCAGCAAGCTGGTTGCTCTATCGTGGGATCCAACACACTTACCCTGTAAACTACCTCGTTGAACCTTTAGGCGTCTCCAGCGACCTTCGCCGCCATTCCCGTGAGATCGTCCACGTTGACCGCTTGAAGCCATGCTATGACCACCCCAGTAGCACAAGCGGGGCTCAGAATTGCGGGCCCTCGTGGGCCCCACACGGGCAGCCCATGGGGGCCCGATGTGGGATATGTGCGGGATTTGCAACTCGGCATCGCGCGGGACCCACAGGGGCAGCCCAGTGGGCTTGCTACATAGGACCAGCAGGGGACCCCTATGGTCTGCATGCATAAAAACGGTACAGGGGGCTTTCCTCGGTCCTTTCTGGGACCCATAGGGGCAGTAATGGGCTTCTTAGAGGGGACCTCCAGGGGGGGCTTAGGCGGCAGTGCAACGGGGACCCGCACGGGCTAGCCCAAGTCCGGCCCACATGGGCTAGCCCAAGTCCGGCTAGCCCAAGTCCGGCCCACAGGCAAACACACATAGTCCAAGAAAAAGACAGGACACACACCAGCGCTGAATTCAGCGCTGGTGTGTGTGTCCTCTTTCTTGGACTTGGTGTGTTCGCGCTGTTGAACCATCATTATGAATATACACTAATTAGCCCAATCTGGACCTCATCCGCAGGTAAAACAGTCTACTTTTGCTTCTCAACCGGTTTTCCTTGGGTGATGGCTCCCCCTCCCAATTTCTTCTCCTTCACCTCGGTGCGCGCTATCTTTTTCCCATTGAACATGAAACGCGAGCTATGATGCATTGCGGAAAAGATCTAGTATTGGACAGTCGCAGGTATTAAGCGACAGCGTAAGGAGCTCGTTCAGGTGAAATCCCGGCTCCGCCCGTCGGAAAAAACCCCAAATTCCTGTAAATATAAAAATAAAATAGCCCCACTGCGCCAGGTGGGCAAGTAACGCGTATGCCACGAAGGTTTTTGTTTGTTCTTTATTCCCGTAGGCCATGAAGGGTAATTGCCTCAGTCGTGTTTGAGCGACACCCATTGAACGCGTGCTCGGGTGTATGGCTTAGTAAGCTGTGTTTGGGATGTGTTCTGGTCTGACAGTAGTGAAAAAAATATTGGTGTCGTGTATGGTGGCATAACGTCCCAAAGCGACTCAGGCTATGAGGGACGATGTAGTGAAGGGCTTCGGAAATTTCGACCACCTAGGGTTCTTTAACATGCAAAGACATCGCACAGTACACGGGCCTCTAGAATTTCGCCTTCATCGAAATTCGGCCGCCGCGGCCGGGATCGAACCCGCATCTTTCGGGTCAGCAGCCGAGAGCCGTAGCCATTGAGCCACCGCGGAGCCAGACAAATTTTAATATGCAAATTACCCGTCAGAAATTGGACGGAATGAAAAGGGGTGTTATGGTGCTTGAATGTACTGGAACAAATGGTGTGTATGTGTAAAAGTGGCGTAGTATGCCGTGCTCTGTAAGCTAGATAAGGATTGATCATAGGTAATCAATAATTGAGATTCTAATCGACGATCGTTATCGGTAAAGTGATTGTGGATTGGTAATCGCTAAGAAATAAGAAAAAGAAAAAAAGACGAAAAGAAGCTACCGAGAATCTCACGCAGCGGAAGGTGTACGTCACATTACTTAAAAAGAGATAATGCGTGCAAAAGAAGACAGGACGAAAGAGAAGACACGGACAAGCCAGGCGTCTCATGACGCCTGGCCCTGACGATTGGCAATGCTCAGTATCGTGAATGCACCTCACGCCTTTCGTATTTGAATTAATATTGTAGCGTGCAACGCCAAAAAGAACACCCGCGCAGAGACGAAAAACCTGCGGCGGTCTCCTAGTGGTTCGAGCGCGCGCGAGAGAGCCAACTAACTTCTTCCTCTTCTAGCGCATGCGCTACTTCTGTCTCTTCTTTGAATGCATGTATCACTGCCCCCATCTTCTGCAGCATCGACACGATGCGGCTGGGAGGGAAAAGTCAGCGAAAGGGTAGAACACAGCTGCAGTGGACCGCAGTTCAGTCAAGTAGCCGGTCGTGGTAAGGCTTCATGCGAACAACGTGTACGACTTCAGTTCGGTGCGACCGGCGCGATGAACAAGCTGTCGGGGCGGGAGCAACTGCATAAGTCACATCACTGATGCGGCGCACTACTTCGTAAGGGCCGAAGTATCGGCGCAGCAGCTTTTCAGAGAGCCCGCGGCGACGAACAGGTATCCAAATCCACACAAGGTCGCCGGGAGCATAACTGACGAAACGGCGTCCACAGTTGTAGTTAGTGGCGTCAGCCTCATGTTGACGGTGGATGCGCAGGCGGGCCAGTTGACGCGCTTCCTCAGCACGCTGAACGAAGGTATCTACGTCGATGTCAGCGTCAGAGTCGCAGTAAGGGTCGACGGGCAACATAGCATCCAACGGAGTGGTCACCCGGCGACCGAAGACAAGCTGAAAGGGGGTCAGTCGGGTTGTTTCCTGCAGGGCGGTGTTGTACGCAAACGTTACGTACGGCAGAATGGCGTCCCAAGTTCGATGCTCGACGTCAACGTACATTGATAGCATGTCGGCTAGTGTGCGGTTGAGTCGCTCTACCAACCCGTTTGTCTGCGGGTGATACGCCGTAGCACGTCGGTGGCTCGTGTGCGTCAGAGTCATCACGGACTGGGTTAAGCGGGCCGTGAAAGCAGTTCCCCGGTCAGTAACAACAACGGCGGGTGCTCCATGACGCAAGACAATGTTGTGGACGAAGAACTGCGCCACTTCAGCAGCAGTGCCTTTGGCAAGAGACGTGGTCTCAGCGTACCGTGTGAGGTAGTCAGTCGCAACGACTATCCAACGCTTTCCAGACGAAGACTTCGGAAATGGGCCAAGGAGGTCCATGCCCACTTGATGGAAAGGGGTCTTCGGTGGATCGACGGGGTGAAGAAATCCGGCCGGTTTCAATGGAGGAGTCTTCCGACGTTGGCATTCACGGCATGTTTTGACGTAGGCCCGCACCGATGGGAGTAACCTGGGCCAATAATACTTTTGTCTAATCCGCGCGAGTGTACGGCTGACTCCAAGGTGGCCGGCGGATGGTGCATCATGACAGGCACTCAAGATCTCAGACCGCAGCTGTGATGGTACGACAAGTAGGAACACTTCTTCGCTGTTGGCAAAGTTGCGCTTGTAGAGAACACCAGACCGTAAAGTGAAGGTGTGAAGCCCTCGAAGAAAAACACGCGGAATGGGAGCTTCACTGCCTTCGAGGTAATCGATGAGCGGCGCCAACTCCGTGTCCGCCCTCTGAAGCTGCGCCATTTGGGTGGTACTAACAGAGCCCAGGAAAGGAAAATCATCGGTGGTTTCTTCGGTATTGATTGGGATAGGCGCGCGCGACAGACAATCCGCATCCTGATGCTTGCGGCCAGACTTGTAAACTACTGTTAAGTCGTATTCTTGCAAGCGTAAGCTCCATCTAGCCAAGCGTCCTGAGGGGTCTTTGAGGCTCGCCAGCCAGCATAAGGAGTGGTGGTCGCTTACCACACGGAAGGGTCGTCCGTAGAGGTACGGTCGGAACTTGCAGATGGCCCATATCACTGCAAGACATTCTTTCTCCGTCGTAGAATAATTGGTCTCGGAGCGCGTAAGTGTCCGACTAGCATAACTGATGACCCGTTCTGCACCGTCTTGCCACTGGATCAGTACTGCACCAAGGCCAACATTGCTGGCGTCAGTGTGGATGTCCGTGGCAGCATGCTCGTCGAAATGGCCGAGTATCGGAGTGCATTGCAGACGGCTGCGAAGCTCGACAAATGCAGCCTCTTCGTCGGTCCCCCACAGGAAGGGCGTGTCGTCACGGGTCAGTGCGTTCAGCGGTTCCGCGATTTTCGAGAAATCTTGAATAAAGCGCCTATAATAGGAGCACAGGCCTAAAAACCGGCGAACGGCCTTCTTGTCAGTTGGGCGTGGAAAACCTGAGACGGCAGCAGTCTTGTCAGGGTCCGGGCGAACACCTTGTGCGCTCACAACGTAACCAAGAAAGCGAAGTTCCTCAAAGCCAAAATGGCATTTCTCGGCTTTGATGGTGAGTTGCGCGGATTTGAGCGCTTGTAGCACAATGCGCAACCGCTCCAAGTGTTGGTCAAAGGTGGGCGAAAATATAACGACATCGTCCAGGTACACCAGGCCGGACTGTCATTTCAAGCCGGAGAGGACAGTGTCCATCATGCGTTGGAAAGTGGCCGGTGCTGAGCACAGACCAAATGGGAGCACTTTAAACTCATAGAGGCCGTCAGGCGTCACGAAAGCCGTCTTCTCCCGGTCTCTCTCGTCCACTTCGATTTGCCAGTACCCGCTTTTAAGATCCAATGACGAGAAGTATCTGGCAATCGGTCGAGCGCGTCATCTATCCTGGGCAGCGGGTAAACGTCCTTTTTGGTCACGCTGTTAAGTTTCCTGTAGTCCACGCAGAAACGCAGAGTATTGTCCTTCTTTTTGACAAGAACCACAGGCGATGCCCACGGACTGGTGGACGGCTGAATGACATCGTCTGCAAGCATCTCGGCAACCTGATTCTGAATGGCTTCTCTCTCCACCGGGGAAACACGATATGGGCGCTGGCAGACGGGTCGCGTAGTCTCGTCAGTGATGATACGATGCTTGGCGAGTGGAGTTCGGCCGACCTTCGAGCACGTAGCGAAACAGTCCGCAAATTCTGCCAAGAGGGCCGACAGAAGATCCCTCTGAACCGACGGCAAGGCAGGATTTATTCTGACTGACTGAAGAACGTGATGTGGGCCAGCATACTCCGGAGAAAGTCCTCCCACGGTGCACAAACCTGGAACCTCAGCAACGTCGTGGAGGAAGGCAATATCCATGCCTTTGGCCAGGTGCTGATATTCGTTGGCAAAGTTAGTCAGGAGGACGTCGGTGCAGCCGTCACGTAGTTGGACGAGACCTCTTGCAACGGCAAGTCCCCGCTTAAGCAGCAGTGGACTATGGCTGTCCGCTAGGCCCTCGTAGTCATGAAAGAGGTCGTTCCGCACGAGCACCAGAACACTGCACCGCGGCGGCACCGTGACGTCGTTCTCGACAATGCGCAGAGCGTTGCTGCAGGGATCGCGGGAGTCAAAGCGCGCCACGGCCTGTTTGGTCGAGAACGTGACACGTGCCTCCTGAAAGTCAATCACAGCGCCGTTCGACTGCAGGAAGTCGATCCCCAGAATCAAGTCTCTGGAACACTCGGGGAGTACGACAAATTCACCAACGTACGTAAAACCACTAATCCCAACTCTAGCCGTGCACTTGCCCACAGGGGAAATTAGGTGGCCACCAGCGGTGCGAATGGGGGTCCCCGTCCACGGTGTCAGAACCTTCTTAAGTTCTCCAGCGAAGGCACGGCTCATAACAGAGTAATCAGCACCGGTATCGAGCAGCGCGGTAATGTCAGTGCCATCAATTGTCACACGCAAATCGGATGCAGCGTATCTGATACTGTCGCTGCCTCTCTCTGTCCGGGTATCGTCGGCTCGAGGGTTCCGCGATGGAGGATCTTGGCACGTCCCGACGTCAGCGGCCTTGCCTCCAGAGGTCGCTGGTGTTAGTTTTCCCGACGCGGACTCGGCGAGCGACGGCCAGCAGAGCTACTCTGGCGGCCAGGGCTGGAAGAGCGATAACGGAGAGGCGAAGGGGAACGGGACTCGCGCCTTCCAGAGTAGGCAGGGTTCTGGCGTGCCCAGAGATGCTGTGCAATCTCATGCGGTCGTTCGCCGTTCTGAGGGCAGGGTGCGTCGGGATGGAAACCGCGAAGGCCCACTTGGCGGTACGGACAGGCGCGGTAGAGGTGACCAGGCTCCCCACAGTGGTAGCAGAGAGGCCTGCGGTCCGGTGTACGCCACAAATCCGACTTGCGAGGGCGTGGCCCAGCTGTAGCAGATGCGGTTGCAGAATACGTGGCGATGTTACTCACGGAGGTCGACGGGGTCACACCGTAGCCAGGCACGCTTGAGTGACATGTGCCGATGTTGCTCACGCCAGGCGTTGGGGTAATGGGACCGTAGCCTGTCGTGCGACGTACAACAGATGCGTACGTGGGTCGGTCATCGAACCGGGATGGCGCTTCGGGGACAGGAGGTGCCTGCGCAGCCTGTCGCACCTCGTCCCTGACAACTTCGGACAGCGCTGCCAGCGGCGCAGGTGCAACCTGAGGCAGATGGATCCGTTGCAGTTCCTCCCGGACAACGGAGCGAATTAGTTCACGCAAGGTGTCTACACTGCCGCCGAGACACGACGAAAAGCCTTCGGGCACCATGCAGTTGATGTCCCGGTTGTACTGGCGGGCCCGTTGTTGCAGCGTCGTTTCCATCGTGGTCGCCTCGGTTAGAAATTCCGCCACCGTGCGGGGTGGGCTGCGCACGAGGCCCGCGAACAGCTCCTGCTTAACCCCACGCATGAGATGGCGCAGCTTCTTCTCCTCTGTCATGTTGGGGTCGGCGCGCTTGAAAAGACGGGCCATGTCTTCGGTGTACATGCGCACGCTTTCGTTCGTGCGCTGATTTCGGGAGTGCAGCGGAGCTTCGGCCTTCTCCCGGCGGTCAGCGTTGGGGAACGTAGCCAGGAGACTCCGGCAAAACGTCTCCCAGGTGGGAAGTGTAGCCTCGTGGTTTTCAAACCACGTCCGAGCAGACTCTTCCAGGGCAAAGTAGACGTTATTCAGCTTGCGCTCGTCGCACCAGCCGTTGTAGCGTGCGACCCGCTCGAACGTCTCCAGCCAGTCCTCAGCGTCTTTGAACACGTCACCGTGAAAAGATGGCGGTGTTCGCGGTGGGTGGCAAAGGATCGGCGCCAGGGGCCTGGTGTCAGCGGCCATGGCAGTTGGACTCGACGGTAGAGGCTGGATCGGCGGCTGGGTCCTGGTGTCAGTGGCCATGTCAGTTGGACTCGGCGGTCGAGGCTGCGTCGTCCTTGTTGGCGGGGGAAGGGGCCCAAATTCAGGCGACTCTCCGCGGAGACGGCGGCTGGGTCGCTGGTGAACCGGTGTGAGGTCCGTAGTGACGCTGTACGGAGTTTGCAGGTCGGGAAGCGTACCCAGCACCGCTCCACCAAACTGTAGCGTGCAACGCCAAAAAGAACACCCGCGCAGAGACGAAAAACCTGCGGCGGTCTCCTAGTGGTTCGAGCGCGCGCGAGAGAGCCAACTAACTTCTTCCTCTTCTAGCGCATGCGCTACTTCTGTCTCTTCTTCGAATGCATGTATCAATATTGTGTTTCAAATGTGCGTCGTAACATTGTTGCTGTGTAAACAGGTTGCTCGGACGATTCCAATGCTTGCTTGGTCATCCTTCTTTATTTACGGCACATTCCGCAGCATCGATGCGATGCATGATGTTTGTTCAGGGCCTTGAGCCGCTCCCCCTCAGGACGCTCGTCGATGATTGCGCTCGCACGTATGCACCATATGCCTGTGTAAAGAAAAAATACACACCAGAAAACTAATTTTAGTCTTGTTACCATGAAGGACAAGAAATTTCGGTATGTAACAGAGAAAATTTTTCGGTATTTTGTCTCTCTACGCTGTGCAATCTAGAACTGGCTGGTTCAAAAAAGACATGTAACAAGTGAAGGCGGGCTAGTTGGTGGTTGACAATGGAGTGCATATTGCAACCGCGCTAAAACGACGCAGGACAAGAAAGGAAAGCACAGGACAAGACGCGGAACTTCAACTAAAGTTTACTACGGGAAAACCACATTTATACAGGAAACGTAATCACACCAGATAAACAGCAGAAACCATCAAATAACACAGGCACGATGGCGCGCGTGGCACAAGTTCACATCTAGGTAGTTTAACTCTTTCTTAGATAAAGATACTGAAGTGGAGCTGATGCAACGGTCATTTTCTTTTTTTTTTATGCAGTAGGCTTCAAAGATTTCCCTGCTAAGCTGGGTCGTCAATTTTTTTAAGACAATTGTGTCGCGGAACCTGGGTGTGCAATTATTACAATGGCGACAATGTTTTGCCAGTTCCCCGCCTCCCGCCAATGATTCAACAGCGGCGCGATGCTCCTGAAGTCTGACATTCAGGCATCGTCCAGTTTGCTCAATGTAGCAATTCCCACATGAGAGGGGTATTTTGTACACCACCCCCGTTTTGCAGGGAACGAACCTGTCTACGTGCTTAGTGCGGCACTCGTTCTTTTTGCCCTTCCCTGCACCATATTGCACATGCCCGAAAGCTTTTTGGGCGCCGTGAATACCACCGGGACATCGCATTTCATGGCCACTTTTTTGAGGCGATGGGAGATCTGGTGGAAGTATGGCATTGCCACGGGTCTCCGGCGTTGCGGTTCTTCACTTAGGCTGTGCTTCGGTGGGCAACGGGCTTCCTTGGCAAGGGCTTCTATCACCGAGGTGACCATCTCTTGAGGAAAACCAGCACTACTCAGACGTTGTAATTGATATCGCACGCTATCCTGCATTTCATGTGGGCAAGACTTGTCAAGAGCAGCGCGCAGGCAGTTTTTTGCTATTCCCCTTTTAATAAGCTTTGAATGCGCTGACTGGTGGTTTAAAATACCTTTTTTTGAGCGAGGCTGGTACCTCCAACACACCTGGGTTCCACTAGCACTCGTGACAATACATATGTCCAAAAACTGCAAGCATCCCTGCGATGGCAACTCATGGGTGAATTTCAATCCAAAGGCACACTCACTGAAGATTTTAAGGATTCCGTTCACTAATGTAATGGCCCCTTCTGGAGACACCCCTTTTAAGAAAATAGCATAATCGTCAACATATCTAAAAATCTTAGCCGAGTGGGCTGTGTCGAGGCTGGCAGCGATTCGCTTGTCACAATATGATAAAAAGATGTCACTTAACAATGGGGCAATACATGAACCAATGCACACACCATGCTTCTGAATGAAATTCTTCCCCTCAAAATTAACTATAGTCGCAGAAAGATAAAAACGGAGCATTTCTACAAAGTCGTCCACACTCATGCCACATGCGTTCTGAAAGGCCACTGAGCCGTAGTCATCTATGGTATCCTTAAGAGCACAAAGCAGTTTGTCTTGTGGTATGGAATAAAAAAGGTCAACGACGTCAATTGAAAACGGAAACAACGATTCACCTGTGTTAACATGGTCACTAAGAAAAAGGATAAGATCTTCAGAATTCTTAATCAAGAACGGATCCTCAAAGCTGAGCATGCGTAGGTGTTTCTGAAGAAACTTCGAGATTGCGCCCTGCCACGTATCACGTTCGGATACAATGGCTCGAAAAGGAACATCTGGTTTGTGGGTCTTTGCGGAAAAGAAAATGCTAAGTGCTCCACTGGACGCACCTTTCACGGATGAACAGAGCCTCTCGAGATTACATCTTTCACACAAACCAATGGCTAGTTTCTTCAACTTAGCGGCGCTAAACTTTGAGAGGGAGAAGTTTTTCGCAACAGCTTCTCTCGCTTTTTGCCGATATACTGAATTAGGCAGAACAGCAAAACTACCCTCTTTATCAGAGATCATTAAGGCAAGATCATTCTGCTTAAGGTACTCAACAGTCTTTTTTACATGAAGTTTTGCTTTCGGTTGCGAGCGCTTCGTAACAAGGGAACTTACACCTTCCGAAATACACCAGCCTTTTTCCTCCTCTGGTGCACGTCTAGCAATATTTTTGACAAGCGACAAAAGCTCTACCGGGGAATCCTCAGGTTCCGTGCAGAACTTGGGACCTTTGGACAACAGCGAATCAACATATGTAGGTACACCACAGCCACCAATGTATGAAACTTTACCTGGCTGCGGATTAATCTTTTTTCGACTTTTTTCCCAATCGAGGAGCCCGGGAAGGCATAGGGACCACAAAAATTCAGTAATAAAGCTACACTCACGAGCGTACTGTCTATACACTGCATCACAGTTCTCCGCTCCGCCGACTTGGGATGCTGCGAGGACCCGTAGGCAACCTTGAAGATGTCGGACTTGCCTCCATAGTTCGGACCGTAGTATCTTCATCAGTCTGGTAGAATGCCTTTGCGAGGGGATGCACGGGGAGAAGGGGAGAATGACCTCTGGAAGGACGAGCCGGTGGTTCAAGGCGAATGCACTCACGCGCGCACGACAGGTGATGATGGCCGTCAAGTTAACAAGTGTAATGGATGAATTCACACAAAGAAAGGTAGGTAGAACAGGGCCCATTGAACTAGAAAGTAGCACATGTAACAAGTGAAGGCGGGCTAGTTGGTGGTTGACAATGGAGTGCATATTGCAACCGCGCTAAAACGACGCAGGACAAGAAAGGAAAGCACAGGACAAGACGCGGAACTTCAACTAAAGTTTACTACGGGAAAACCACATTTATACAGGAAACGTAATCACACCAGATAAACAGCCGAAACCATCAAATAACACAGGCACGATGGCGCGCGTGGCACAAGTTCACATCTAGGTAGTTTAACTCTTTCTTAGATAAAGATACTGAAGTGGAGCTGATGCAACGGTCATTTTCTTTTTTTATGCAGTAGGCTTCAAAGATTTCCCTGCTAAGCTGGGTCGTCAATTTTTTTAAGACAATTGTGTCGCGGAACCTGGGTGTGCAATTATTACAATGGCGACAATGTTTTGCCAGTTCCCCGCCTCCCGCCAATGATTCAACAGCGGCGCGATGCTCCTGAAGTCTGACATTCAGGCATCGTCCAGTTTGCCCAATGTAGCAATTCCCACATGAGAGGGGTATTTTGTACACCACCACCGTTTTGCAGGGAACGAACCTGTCTACGTGCTTAGTGCGGCACTCGTTCTTTTTTGCCCTTCCCTGCACCATATTGCACATGCCCGAAAGCTTTTTGGGCGCCGTGAATACCACCGGGACATCGCATTTCATGGCCACTTTTTTGAGGCGATGGGAGATCTGGTGGAAGTATGGCATTGCCACGGGTCTCCGGCGTTGCGGTTCTTCACTTAGGCTGTGCTTCGGTGGGCAACGGGCTTCCTTGGCAAGGGCTTCTATCACCGAGGTGACCATCTCTTGAGGAAAACCAGCACTACTCAGACGTTGTAATTGATATCGCACGCTATCCTGCATTTCATGTGGGCAAGACTTGTCAAGAGCAGCGCGCAGGCAGTTTTTTGCTATTCCCCTTTTAATAAGCTTTGAATGCGCTGACTGGTGGTTTAAAATACCTTTTTTTGAGCGAGGCTGGTACCTCCAACACACCTGGGTTCCACTAGCACTCGTGACAATACATATGTCCAAAAACTGCAAGCATCCCTGCGATGGCAACTCATGGGTGAATTTCAATCCAAAGGCACACTCACTGAAGATTTCCTCAAGAGATGGTCACCTCGGTGATAGAAGCCCTTGCCAAGGAAGCCCGTTGCCCACCGAAGCACAGCCTAAGTGAAGAACCGCAACGCCGGAGACCCGTGGCAATGCCATACTTCCACCAGATCTCCCATCGCCTCAAAAAAGTGGCCATGAAATGCGATGTCCCGGTGGTATTCACGGCGCCCAAAAAGCTTTCGGGCATGTGCAATATGGTGCAGGGAAGGGCAAAAAAGAACGAGTGCCGCACTAAGCACGTAGACAGGTTCGTTCCCTGCAAAACGGGGGTGGTGTACAAAATACCCCTCTCATGTGGGAATTGCTACATTGGGCAAACTGGACGATGCCTGAATGTCAGACTTCAGGAGCATCGCGCCGCTGTTGAATCATTGGCGGGAGGCGGGGAACTGGCAAAACATTGTCGCCATTGTAATAATTGCACACCCAGGTTCCGCGACACAATTGTCTTAAAAAAATTGACGACCCAGCTTAGCAGGGAAATCTTTGAAGCCTACTGCATAAAAAAAGAAAATGACCGTTGCATCAGCTCCACTTCAGTATCTTTATCTAAGAAAGAGTTAAACTACCTAGATGTGAACTTGTGCCACGCGCGCCATCGTGCCTGTGTTATTTGATGGTTTCGGCTGTTTATCTGGTGTGATTACGTTTCCTGTATAAATGTGGTTTTCCCGTAGTAAACTTTAGTTGAAGTTCCGCGTCTTGTCCTGTGCTTTCCTTTCTTGTCCTGCGTCGTTTTAGCGCGGTTGCAATATGCACTCCATTGTCAACCACCAACTAGCCCGCCTTCACTTGTTACATGTGCTACTTTCTAGTTCAATGGGCCCTGTTCTACCTACCTTTCTTTGTGTGAATTCATCCATTACACTTGTTAACTTGACGGCCATCATCACCTGTCGTGCGCGCGTGAGTGCATTCGCCTTGAACCACCGGCTCGTCCTTCCAGAGGTCATTCTCCCCTTCTCCCCGTGCATCCCCTCGCAAAGGCATTCTACCAGACTGATGAAGATACTACGGTCCGAACTATGGAGGCAAGTCCGACATCTTCAAGGTTGCCTACGGGTCCTCGCAGCATCCCAAGTCGGCGGAGCGGAGAACTGTGATGCAGTGTATAGACAGTACGCTCGTGAGTGTAGCTTTATTACTGAATTTTTGTGGTCCCTATGCCTTCCCGGGCTCCTCGATTGGGAAAAAAGTCGGAAAAAGATTAATCCGCAGCCAGGTAAAGTTTCATAC
Organism: Amblyomma mixtum; assembly: GCF_055824585.1. NCBI lineage: Eukaryota > Metazoa > Arthropoda > Arachnida > Ixodida > Ixodidae > Amblyomma > Amblyomma mixtum. The sequence continues at coordinate 136,875,081 of NC_143019.1, read as the reverse complement.
ATTGGTGGCTGTGGTGTACCTACATATGTTGATTCGCTGTTGTCCAAAGGTCCCAAGTTCTGCACGGAACCTGAGGATTCCCCGGTAGAGCTTTTGTCGCTTGTCAAAAATATTGCTAGACGTGCACCAGAGGAGGAAAAAGGCTGGTGTATTTCGGAAGGTGTAAGTTCCCTTGTTACGAAGCGCTCGCAACCGAAAGCAAAACTTCATGTAAAAAAGACTGTTGAGTACCTTAAGCAGAATGATCTTGCCTTAATGATCTCTGATAAAGAGGGTAGTTTTGCTGTTCTGCCTAATTCAGTATATCGGCAAAAAGCGAGAGAAGCTGTTGCGAAAAACTTCTCCCTCTCAAAGTTTAGCGCCGCTAAGTTGAAGAAACTAGCGATTGGTTTGTGTGAAAGATGTAATCTCGAGAGGCTCTGTTCATCCGTGAAAGGTGCGTCCAGTGGAGCACTTAGCATTTTCTTTTCCGCAAAGACCCACAAACCAGATGTTCCTTTTCGAGCCATTGTATCCGAACGTGATACGTGGCAGGGCGCAATCTCGAAGTTTCTTCAGAAACACCTACGCATGCTCAGCTTTGAGGATCCGTTCTTGATTAAGAATTCTGAAGATCTTATCCTTTTTCTTAGTGACCATGTTAACACAGGTGAATCGTTGTTTCCGTTTTCAATTGACGTCGTTGACCTTTTTTATTCCATACCACAAGACAAACTGCTTTGTGCTCTTAAGGATACCATAGATGACTACGGCTCAGTGGCCTTCCAGAACGCATGTGGCATGAGTGTGGACGACTTTGTAGAAATGCTCCGTTTTTATCTTTCTGCGACTATAGTTAATTTTGAGGGGAAGAATTTCATTCAGAAGCATGGTGTGTGCATTGGTTCATGTATTGCCCCATTGTTAAGTGACATCTTTTTATCATATTGTGACAAGCGAATCGCTGCCAGCCTCGACACAGCCCACTCGGCTAAGATTTTTAGATATGTTGACGATTATGCTATTTTCTTAAAAGGGGTGTCTCCAGAAGGGGCCATTACATTAGTGAACGGAATCCTTAAAATCTTCAGTGAGTGTGCCTTTGGATTGAAATTCACCCATGAGTTGCCATCGCAGGGATGCTTGCAGTTTTTGGACATATGTATTGTCACGAGTGCTAGTGGAACCCAGGTGTGTTGGAGGTACCAGCCTCGCTCAAAAAAAGGTATTTTAAACCACCAGTCAGCGCATTCAAAGCTTATTAAAAGGGGAATAGCAAAAAACTGCCTGCGCGCTGCTCTTGACAAGTCTTGCCCACATGAAATGCAGGATAGCGTGCGATATCAATTACAACGTCTGAGTAGTGCTGGTTTTCCTCAAGAGATGGTCACCTCGGTGATAGAAGCCCTTGCCAAGGAAGCCCGTTGCCCACCGAAGCACAGCCTAAGTGAAGAACCGCAACGCCGGAGACCCGTGGCAATGCCATACTTCCACCAGATCTCCCATCGCCTCAAAAAAGTGGCCATGAAATGCGATGTCCCGGTGGTATTCACGGCGCCCAAAAAGCTTTCGGGCATGTGCAATATGGTGCAGGGAAGGGCAAAAAAGAACGAGTGCCGCACTAAGCACGTAGACAGGTTCGTTCCCTGCAAAACGGGGGTGGTGTACAAAATACCCCTCTCATGTGGGAATTGCTACATTGGGCAAACTGGACGATGCCTGAATGTCAGACTTCAGGAGCATCGCGCCGCTGTTGAATCATTGGCGGGAGGCGGGGAACTGGCAAAACATTGTCGCCATTGTAATAATTGCACACCCAGGTTCCGCGACACAATTGTCTCAAAAAAATTGACGACCCAGCTTAGCAGGGAAATCTTTGAAGCCTACTGCATAAAAAAAGAAAATGACCGTTGCATCAGCTCCACTTCAGTATCTTTATCTAAGAAAGAGTTAAACTACCTAGATGTGAACTTGTGCCACGCGCGCCATCGTGCCTGTGTTATTTGATGGTTTCGGCTGTTTATCTGGTGTGATTACGTTTCCTGTATAAATGTGGTTTTCCCGTAGTAAACTTTAGTTGAAGTTCCGCGTCTTGTCCTGTGCTTTCCTTTCTTGTCCTGCGTCGTTTTAGCGCGGTTGCAATATGCACTCCATTGTCAAAAAAGACACTGAACAACTAGAAAGTTTCTGTTTACGCCGAGCATACCACTGAGACGGCGGCAGTACTCAAACAACAGAGTGATTTCAAATGCGTACTTACGTCCTAGCAGCACGACGTCGCCGTCATAAAATCCGCCTTCTCCGCCGTGGCCTCCACCGCTCATATGTCAGTAAATGTCACTGTTCACCACTCACGTCTTTCGGAGCGAAGTTATTCAACACTGAGACAAGGACGACAAGGTTCCACCATACTTTCACTAGACGTACGCATGGAAGGCGATGCCATCTTCGATCGTGGATTGATCAAGCAACACGAGGAAAGGCACAAAAAACTGTATAACACAAATTCAACGAGGACTAGCAAGTGCCAGCGTGTTTTCGCAGCTACCTTCATTCCTTGACACTCAACCCAACCGCAGGAAAGAGAAACCTGTTCCAAACAAACGAAGGAAAGGCAGGGGTGCACTTCTGCGGAGCCCCCTCTCCACTTTATTGTGCGTCGCGGGGAGTGTGGTAGGGAGGGCGGCTTAAAATGTTCGGTAGTGGGCTCTAGAGTGAGTGCCTCCGCGCCATTTCGGGGAAGGGGGCTGGGAGGGACAGGACAGACACAAAGGAGCCCTCGGGGAAGCAACAAAGGCAGACAGAAAAACCAGGGTTGAGCAGGTTTTTTTTTTTTGAGAGTGGACTCAGGAAAAGCAGGGAAGGCGGTGGTGAGAGGAAAGAAAAAAGCTTGAAAAAAAAAGTGCGCAAAGACAGGTTACTCGTGTGACGTTTCTACAGGAGTTTGTTTTTATTTTGTTCTCTCTAGCACTGTACCTTTTCGCAAGCTAACCTTTCTTGTTCGTCGATAGAAATGTTCTCGGCGATTTGTGATTAGTATCTCTTCCTGATAGGGTGAAGGGTGCGGCAGCTCGCGATGGCGCTTGGCCAAGTTGCGTTATCAATGTGCGATCACTAGACGAAAAAGACGCGGAAAGAATGCCTGCCCACAAACCAAGAAGTTTGTGTCTTGACCGATGCGTCGCTACAGACTGCTGCTAGCGGACATTAAGAAAGCTGCTGCAATTAACGCGACAGTAACAAACCTTTTGCAGCCTCTGGCGCAGTCGCCGGAGGCTCGCTATGTTCATCAACTAGTCATAAATTCCATGCGCCACATGTTGCATGGAGACGACGAAAGCGCTTGAAGTGCTGGCGTAGTTGAAGTGCGTTGAAACAAGCAAGAAACCTTATTCTGGCAGCTTTCTCCGCGGCGACCGCAGCACACCAGAAAAAAAATACAATGCGATAAACGCAAAAGAAGCACCAACAAATCTCAGAAGCTGGTTCTTTTGTTATTACGACGTTCAAAGAGCAGCTCTTCGTCAGAGTGAAACGTGCAAGGTCTTGCTATTTTGTCACGCTTAACCCTTTTACCTCTGATGTAGGATATGCAGGCAGACTAAATGCAAGAATGTCAACTCTTCCCGTGTACAACTAGTGTACGTGTGACTGTCGGTATGTTTTGCCCGGCAACTCGCTAATGGCGCATGATGTTTCTGCACTGTGAAGCCCAGAGTAGTCTGCGCAGGATTTACGAAGGCTGCTGGCGGATATAATACTAGCCGTTTGCCCGCACACATTGCTACTGCGCAGCTCACGCTTAGGCCTTTTCTACCAGATATGTACGATACAGGCGGGGAAGATGTTGGAATCGCAATTGTGCCCATGCCTAGCCCATATATTTTCCATGCAGGACCAATTTAGGCTACAGGCGGGAATACTGGTGTTAGCCCACCTACAGCCCAATTGGTTCCGTTAGGGCGCTGCACGGGCAGCCCCTGTTGGGTGTGCCCGCACTTCACCGTCATGTAGCCCCATCTTTTATGCACACGAACTGCACGCAGCCCATGCTTACCCCTTTCATACCCGATTTAGAATACAGGCGGTGAAGACGTCGGAATGGCAAATGTGCCCATGCCCAGCCCACGCGGGACCTTCGCCGGTGTTGCTAAGACAGCCCAAACTGCATGCTTGAAACGCTTCGCCACTGTGAAGCCCATAGTTTAGCCCCTGTATTTCCTACGCGGGACCCATGTCGGCTGAAGGCGGGAATACTAGCTCTTTGCCCACACAAAAACACTGCGGCTCCCTCATGGTGGTGTACGGGCAGCCCCTTTTGGGGTTGCCCGAGCTTCACCATAATAGAGCCCGCATCCTAGCCCGCATGTATCTGCGGTGGGACCAAGGTGGGCTGCCCAGTCTGTTTAAGCCTATGCCTAGCCGAGGAGGGTCCCAGTCGGGCACGAAGTGGGCAGCCCCAGTGTTTTGTGCCAGCACTGCACCCACGGGGGACCCCTGTGGGTTTACTGCGGGCAGCCGCCAGCCCTCTATGCCCATGTCGGACCCGCATGGGCCCGCCACCTTGTGCTACTGGGGCACCGTTATCGTTTCGTCGCCTCGAGTCGCTAGGGTGGCTATCCCTTTCGTGCGGGGGCCAGAATCTAGTGAAATTCAGCCGAACAGCTACAGGCAGACGAAGACGAGAAGGGTGGCTGCCCGGACGACTACCAGCTGCCGAACCAGTTAACTACTGATCCGTTTCTGACGTCTACCAGTGTCTTAAATCCCGCCGTAGAGAATATTTTTTTTCTCGCATGTGTTTCGGTATCAGGGTAGCCTGTGTTGGTGCCAGCCATGCATATTTTGTTGTTCATCACTTCGCTTCCGCGTCTTCTAACACTGTATTTCATTTTGCCGACAGTAAACTGTGATACCTTTTTTCACTTCTACGCAGTAACTTCCTTGTAAGACAAGTACCTATGTCCTCAAGGGTAGAGGAAGCAGGCTGTTATGCATTTCCTTTACGAAAGGCTTAACATTTTATTGAAACAGAACTTCTTCGTGTCAGAAAAATGAAAGAAAAATTAACCCTACAGACCGAGCACGTCAGAAAGTGAAGAAAACATATTTAAAGAAGAAAGTAATTTTTTATTTCTTTCTATGAGTCAGGCAAAAACAAAAAAGCACCCGTGTTTTTTTAAATACCCATGAACAAAGTCAGCTCAAATGAAATTTTCTTGTGTCAGAATATAAAAAAGCCGTACAAAGTCTGTTCAGGAAAGAGAAAGGAAACACCTAAAAAAGATAGCTAAATTTTTCCAAAAGTAAGTTTTTCTGGCATTAAAGTTTACAGTCTCCGCTATAAATCCTAAATCCAAAAGGTATACTTTGGCACCAGCGCAGTCGGGTCAGACTGTGCGGACGTTACACTGGTTCCTACATTAGATAATTGGTGCTTTTTCACTTGGTACTTTTTCATTAGATGATATTCATTTTGATTCTTTTCATTTTGATACTTGGTACTTTTTCATTAGACGATGGTACTTTTCGGTGGGGCCTCATTATAGTCTCACACCAAGAAATAAATGAGAAATAAATGTCTTGAATAAACAGAGCGAACGAAGACGAGCACAAAAGACAAGAAAATGGACGACACAGCGCTGTGTCGTCCATTTTCTTGTCTTTTGTGCTCGTCTTCGTTCGCGCTGTTTATTCAAGATGCTTAACCAACTAGCCCGCCAAAACGTGCTAGAGAAATAAACGACAGAGTACCTAGAGAACCGCTCTCCAGCATTATTAAAACGAAATGGCAGACTCACGCCTTCCGTTGGTCAAGTAAATGAGTGCGAAGGCAGCAGTTTGCGGCTAGTACGGTTTGGAAAAGCGACTATTGGGCACAAATACTCGAAGGCATGTTGTGTGTTGCTGAGTGCAGAGGAAAGTACGAACGCTTGCACCGAAGTTCGTCTGGAGCGGAGAAGTCATCGCTGGTACCTATGCGCTCTGATATGAGAGAAATCCTTTGTGTTATAGTCGCAGGTTATAAAAACTTTTTCGGTGGCATCAATGCATGCGTCGCATGGAGTGTTTACCACAAACACTATTAGTTCATCGGATGATTTAACGCATACTGGCAGTCGAGACGGTGTGCTCTCGAATTATTTAACGCTAGGCAAATGTTGAAGAGGGTCTCGGAATTTGCTGCACTTCTGAGAAGTGGATGAATTCGCTAATGACATTCCTATCGATTCTTCCAATAGCAAAAGGACGATAATAGGGCAGATTGTTTGTGTCAAGTATCCTTTAGGCGACGAGAAGTTAGGTGTTCAAGTAAATAATTACCGGCATAATTACCGACATTATTGCGGTATTATCACTCCAGCACCCCACCCTTACAAACCTTTTCTATATTACACATCTTTTTTATATTACAGCTCGGCAAAAACAGCCCATGTCTGAAGAAAATCAGCTGAAGCTATGGTGTTCTAAACGTTTAGTTTGCATTTGTCGATAGGCGCTCAACGATAGAACACGCTTGCTTACTAAGTGTGCATCTAGTTTTTTGCATGTTCATAATCATCGACTCGCAATATTTTCATCCCTCTGGTTGCCCACTAATGTAATGCGTTGGCTAGTGCGTGTTATAAAGGGACGAGGACGCTCACAGTTCTCACCTGCTGATGACTTCCAATCACCCTTAACGGATGTAGCAGCAGGTGTAGCAGGATGTAGCAGCAGTATTTGAGACGATTGTACCAACACCAGCCTCGGCCACTGTGCCTACGGTGGCTGCATACTTTCGCACAGATGCAAAGGGAAGCGCGCGTATGAATCGGCAACCCCTGTAAAACATTTTCTTGTCAAGGAATTATCTGCTCTTCATAGCAGCTTGGTGTGTGTGGCGTTCGGCTACTGAGCACAACGTTCAAGAGTTTGGCCCGACTTATCGGCGCAAGCAAAATCAAAGAAGCCTGTGCATTGAAATGTCGGAGCATAAAAGAAATACAAAGTTTTATACATTCTATAGAAGCCCTCCCTGACAACTCCTCTCACAGAGGGTAGTATAGCATTGGCACGTGAAATAAATTAGTCGATCACTGCCTTTCTTTTGCTTTTTTATTTCGTATCAGTCACGGTATCGAGAGTTAATTCGCCGCAATATTAACGTTACGATTCGTTCCATGCCAGCTGTTGTGAAGACGAGAAAGAAGCGGTAACTGAGCCGCCGCAGTATCGCCCTCTAGTGCGTAGAGAGACAGAATTATATTGTTTTTCGCCGTGCAGAACCTTCTTCTGCAGTTGAGATTTCCGTAACTTTTTTCCTATATTAATTTAACCTCGACATTGAGTTTCATGTCCCTGGATCCCTTCACTTTTTTTTTATTTTGTACTTCGCAAAGCAGTTTACCTCTTATAGTTTCAGCTGTTCCTCCAGAATTGAACAGGCATCTTGTTTTACAAGCGCTCCTTTATGAGCGCCATATCCTGGCCACAAGACTTCTAGCCACTTTACCGCCAGTGGGCGTAATTCATTTTCTTCCACGCACCACAGCGCCCACAGCCACTGTCATCAACAGTCGCTTGAGCCCTACCACGCTGGACGTAAGTTGACGTTCTTTGCCATCAATCGTTATTCGGGGCCCGCTTTTTTTTTTCATATAATGCAGACTCAGAAGAAGGCGTGGACACGCCAAGGGTTCTTGCAGGAGGTCCTTCGTTACCAGCCTGTCTGGCTTCCGTTGTGATGGGGCCTACACGGTGCTTGCCCGGGGCGATGGCGAAGCGCTCAGTTACTGGATTAACTACTCCAACCACTCCATTCGCGTTTTAACGCGCGCATACTTATGAGACGCGACGTAAGCTGTTAAGCCCCCATTGTCCTTACTGCAGCTAACTACTTCGGTTTCCGTTCCCATATTGTGCGACATGTTCCCTCACGCCCTTTGCTGGCCGCATTGTCCACATGAAAGCTTTGTCGCTTGCACAGCACAACGGAGGTCGTGCTCCACATTATTTTCTCCTTTGTATCTGAGCCCGATATGAGTGTGCAGCGCGCGAAAGTAAGTGAAACCTCGAGCGGTGGCCCCAGAAAGACAGTGCCTCCTAAAAATTTCACCACTTCTTCAGCAACTGCGCGCCTTTCAGTGCGTAGTCCTGCGGGCAACACCCCTGATAGACTGTGTGCAGGGATACATTCCACTACTTGGGTGCAGCGCAACGATCTCTCACATTCAGCATGATAGATTGGGCGCAGCAGGAAAATTCAGGGGGGCACTTTGCTGACCTAAAGTGCGGTGAGGCGAAAGCCTCTAGCGCGGTGTTGCTTCTTGTGTCACTGGTGTTTGGTTAAGATGTTAACTGAGTGCACAATTGTTTGTGAATCTTAAATGCTGGAGACACTGGAGGGCGTTTGGGACGCATCCGTCTGATTCGACGCCTTTCTTCAAACAATCTCCAGCGTCCTAGACAAGGAGAACTACGTATGCGTTGGCAGGAAGTAGCGCAGTCATTAGCACGCTCGGCTCCTGAACGGAAGCATGCTGGTACGAATCCCATTGTGCACAAAAATTTTTTTCTGGTCTGAGTGAAAAAGCGTGACACCTCTCCTGACAACCTTCTGTCGACAACGACCAGACATTAAAGGCTGTCGCCTTAAAAAATGCTTCCCGTCAACCATGACGTCCTAAGCATAGATGTGCAATGGAACGGTGGTTATCTGCAGCCACATGGGCTCCTACGCGTAGGTGGAAAGCTGTCGACGCAAGCTCGACAACAACATTATCGCCAACACGGTATCGCGAAATAGCGTGCTTAAGTGTTTTTGCACTTTAGTGAGCTGAAAACGCAGCGTCCACCTCTGGTGCACCCCACGTAACTCAATCTCGAGTGGCATCCTCAAGAAAACGCACGGTGACGCCGTCAACTCCCTCGAAGTACTAGAGGCAGTTCTTGGTACTCAATATTTACGCAACTGGAGCACGGCGTGAGGGCGAGCCTTCTTTTGGTCACAAAATTTATCCTTTCTGGCTCATTCACAGTGCAGTGCGTGTTGTTGGTGTTCCTGCAGTCCCCCATATTCAACCTCTTAGCTTTTCTTTTAACTGTAATCAGTATTCGCGACAATCTGGTAGCGCTCACTCGTGCCACAAAGTAAATTTTAAACTGTTCATCGATTAAGGCCTGTTTCATGCTGTTCCGCATCAGCCGGCGACGCTCCGCGCGCCACTGTATCCCTGGAGCTTGAGGTGGACACACAAGCAACTCTTAACCGCGAAGCAAAATTTTCATAAGTTACTCCCATCATATCGCGCCATAACGCCCAACACAGACAATTGCATGTCTGTGGGACCGTTACGATATGTACTACCAATTACAGACGCGTAACATATCTTCGAGTTATGTACTGAGGCGTTCACGAAAACGTTATACAGCACTGCGGAAACCGCATTGGAGTTGTACGAAACCCAGCAAACTAAAAACCTCTCAGAGACTTCTAGATAGACGTCTCAGAGGTTTTTGGTTTGCTGGGAAACATTGACGCCTCCTCGCCACCTATAATTGGTCCTCTTTGCCTCTAGTTGCTCCTCTTCGCCTCTACGTCGATTGTGACGTCTCGTCTGACAATCGAATCAAACAATTCAACTTAAATCACAGTTAATGGAGCTTAATCTATACTTAATTCACATTTGTTTCGTTTATTGTACACTTAATTCAGAAGTCTGACGCATTTAATCCACAGTTAAGCTGTTTATTTCGCACTGAATTAATTTATTCAGAACTGATTTCATAATTCAAACTTAATTCACAATTCAGTCACAAGAGAATGACTGTAATTCACCTTTACTTCAATGCAATATATCTTTAAGTCACATTAGACCCACATTAATTCACCTTAATTAATAATTATTTCATCTTAATTCATTCGAACGCATCTTAATTCATCTTCATTTACTACTAGCGTTTCTATAATTTGTTATTATTGATTATATTTCGATCAACTCCAAAGCCCCCATTGTTTAACCACGGTATTCAAATCGAACATTCAAATTTCGTGCCGCGCTTAGGCTCCACCCACCTTCCCGGTCACGTGGGTCAATCACTTGGTACATCGCATGGCGTGTCACGTGGCACCGCACTTCTAGCGATTCAAATTTCGCGCCACTCCCGGCCCGACCACGCGCACTATTGGTCGCTTTTTGGCTCTAATTAATTAATGATCCGATCACCACCAACAATTCTGCGCCGCATCCTGACATCATCCTCCATCGATTATAACCACTTTTAAGACGATATCTATAGTCTCCCACAATCGCTGCGGACACGACTTTTGATGACAGAAAGCCGCCGACATAGCCTAGTAATGCTTTCGCATTAATGCCCTGCCGCGGTGGCTCAGTGGTTACGGCGCTCGGCTGCTGACCAGAAAGACGCAGGTTCGATCCCGGCCGCGGTGGCCGATTTCGATGAAGGCGAAATTCTAGAGGCCCGTGGGCTGTGCGATGTCAGCGCACGTTAAAGATCCCCAGGTGGTCGATATTTCAAGAGCCCTTCACTACGGCGTCCCTCATAGCCTCAGCGGCTTTCGGACGTTAAACTCCAATAAACCAAACCAAGCTTTCGCATTAATGAGCACAGCGCGGAGATAATGCCTTCGCACCAACATTCAGGGTCATCATAATGTTATTACGTGACCAGATCGCTCACAAAGTCAATCCGCTTGGGCAGTTGAGGTGGCAACGCCAGGGAGAATGGACAAGCAGACTGAGGTGTCACTGAAACCCATTCTCTAATGGGCTGTCTTGCGCCCACCAAGCCCCAAACGTCCACATAGCCACGGAGCGTCCTCGGCGGTCGGCGCAGAACATAACCACCGCCGCTCTCGGCCGCGCTCGATTCATATCTGGCACAGAATCTTCGAGATAAAGCGCCGAAGTCAGTTTCAAGAATCTCGGCCAGAACAGCAGCTTGGGCTTCTTGGTTATTCATCTTCAAGTAACAGCGCAAAAACACACACGGGACACATAGACCGAGAACACACAACGACTTTCAACAAGTTTATTTCGAGGCTGCATTGCTTTATACACTCGGAGGAGTGTATAAAGGACAGTATAAAGGACAGTATAAAGGATAATGAAGCACTGCATCCCTCGAAATGAACTTCTTGAAAGTCAGCGCTCGTTGCGTGTTCTCAGTCTATGGACGCGTCCGTGTTTTTGCGCAGTTACTTCGAGATGAAGAACAATCTCGGACAATGTAGAATTATTTGCGAGTGGCTACGCTCATTCGAGATAAACCTGGGCTCATCTCGCGCCACAAAGTGGTAAAGCCGCGTGAAGACGGCTTACAGCATGAACAAACAGTACACGAGGCATTACTCCCCTTTCAAAGAAGCATCGATCCGGTGCTTCAACAAAAACAAATGTGGGTAAATATAAGCAATGATCAGTGAAAAAAAAAAAAAACACTGAGAATTGGTTTGGTTTGGTTTATTGGGTTTAACGTCCCAAAGCGACTGAGGCTATGAGAGACGCCGTAGTGGAGGGCTCCGGAAATTTCGACCACCTGGGGTTCTTTAACGTGCACTGACATCGCACAGTACACGGGCCTCTACAATTTCTCCTCCAAAGAAATTCCAGCCGCCGCGGCCGGGATCGAACCCGCGTCTTTTGGGACAGCAGCCGAGCACCATAGCCACTGAGCCACCGCGGCGGCCAAAAAACACTGAGAATGGTTTGGTTTCCGTTTTGGGGGGATTTAACCTTCCAAAGCAACTCAGGCTATGAGAGACGCCGTAGTGAAGGGCTCCGTATAATTTCGACCACCTGGGGTTCCTTAACGTGCACTGACATCACACAGCACACGGGCCTCTAAAATTTCACCTGCATGCTGGATGAAATATGACAGATGAGACAACGAATGGGGGGGGGGGGGGGGGGGGGGGGGGACGGCGATGGGAGAAAGAAGAGAAGTAGGAGGTGGTAATGGATAATGGAGGGACACTGTCGTCAACAGAGAGGTTGGAAAGGGAGGTAAACACCGTCCGCCAGAAGAGAAACTAAAAAGAGCGAAAAAAAGAAGAGCAGCGAAAGGACAAAGACGACGAGGTGGACAAAATGAAAGGGTGGTGTTGAGGAGAGAAAAATGCAAAGGTATAAATCTCAAGTTACTGGGCCCGCTGTGAAAATTATGCGCGCGAAGTAGCGCCACCCGCTGTTCTATCGTTATCGAAGCCGCCAAGGCTTATTTTATCACTCCCAGAGCAGCTGCAGCTGTGTAGTCAGGAGCTCGGTGAGAGGGAGCTCATCCAAGATTCCCTCTGCGGGCAGCCCGAGAAACAAATTTAGAGACCGAAAACAGCGCGCACAGATGGCGCTGCAGCTACCGTTCCGCAGTGCTATGGGCGGTGCGGCAGACGGTCGCGGGGCGAGGCTTGGCTTTGCCGTCGACAAGACAGTTGCGCTCGCCGCAGAGCTAGAAGCCGATTGGAAGCGTTGCCTAACCGAGAAACGGCGGGCGACGAAGATCTCGCAGCAGCGGGAACAGTGCCGGCAACAACGCGTAGAGGGCAAACCTCCGGAGCTGCCGTCTCAGACGAGGTTGGCTAGAAAGGGCACGCTGGAGTGACAGCGTAGGAAGTGTCAGCGCGAAGCAGCCACCGCCGCCTAGCCGGCTGCACACGGCGGTTGTTGCACAGGGTCGTTGCCTAGTTAAGCCAAATTTTCCGCTCATTTTTGTTTCTCTGGTTCATTTCGGTAAGTATGCAGCACGGCTAATAACACTGAGGGCAGGTATCAACGCCTATTTGTCTCTCTTCCTTTTTCATGGCTTTCGCGTTTCACTGTCAGCGTTGAATCACCAAAGGCTGCCTGAACTCACTTTGCTTGAAATGCATCACCTCTCAAGGATTGTTTCCTTTTGCCTCTAGGAGCCAATTAAAAGGAATTGCTAAGGTATGCGCATTCTTTGTGTACCTTTAAAGGAGTAGGTGAGGGGATATGCATAGAAATCAGAACAGCCGAAATCTGCGGAAAATTTCCTTTCCGTGGTTGCTTCTTCTCCGGTAGTGCAAAATCACCCACCAGGTTTTCGTGGCCTGTGAGCATTGCGTTTTTGCGTTACTTTAAGTGCTGTGAAGTTTTTCAGACAGAAAAGCCATTTTCGTTCTAGTACCACAGCGGTACATTTGCATGTGCCCGTCCCAGCAGCTTGCCTGCTACAGCGCGAACTGTCGGATCGGAGGATCTTCGTGGACGCTGCAGCGGCGCCTTGAGCGTCGCTGCCCCCGCATATTTGTCATATTCTCCCAGAGTACATGACTCTGGCAGCCGCCCTGTCACACCGTGCCGCCCCATTGCCTCAATGAGGTTCTGCGTAGGAAAAGGATTGTGGTACACAGGCAAACGCACACTGACGTCGTGAGAACATGGGAAGATTTAAACGTGTTCTGAAGAGCCTAGCACGGAGCTGCAACTTTGCTCGTTCTTTCTGAGTCAGTTCTGACTCGAGCGCGTTAAGAAGTCCGTGTCTTAGAAAAGCCAGGTCGATGTTTGTGGGGCACGTCGAGTGTTCCAATTCGATGCATTATGGAGCCCGCATCGCAGAAAATCCAGCCTCATCGTCGGTGCCGTTTTCCATGAGCAAAATCTATGAAAAATCACCTGAGTAGCAACCTTGGAGGACCACTTAGGGGCCGCCCAGGTCACGAGACCTTCAGAAGTCATCACTAACTGGCGACCGTGGTAGGTGGCAGTAACTTAATGGCTGGTTGTGACAGGCTGCTCTGTAAGAGCAATCTGGGTGGCACAATCCCCGCAGGTAGCAGCGCCTGCCATCGCAAGGCAGCGGCGCATCGTCACTGCACCACTACGCCAGGAGTGCTACATGGACTCCCACTCATGTAGAGAATGACAAATTCCGCATATACCAACTCATTAACACTATGGCGCCTTACCCTTAAGGCGTTGGTACGTCTCCCCTCCAATTTCTTCTAACAGCCGAAAGAGCACAACGCAAAAAGGAAAGTGCCAAGAAATTGTATTACAATCACTTATTTATTACGCCTTTTGAATAAAATGCTCAGAGAAGCCTAAGCGAAGTATTATGACGAAACATTAACTAATTACGTGAAACCTCCCCAATAATTTTAGTGTCACTGGTCATCGAAGGATGACAACTCTTATAGCACTGTTATCGGCGATCAGGTGATCACTGATTGCTTTTTGATTGCGACCGCTCATAATAAGTTTTTTCTGTCTGCGTTTACCACCTCAACAGCTAAAACTGTTTCTTCGGATTTACCGTCACAAATACAAGAATCAACAATGCCCGATATTGAATTAACGTATGAAGGAGTGTTATCTCTTGTAGTAAATTTAAACTAAAGAAACCCTGTCGGACCGGACAGCATACCAGACGCCTTTTTACGCAGGTATGCGGAGTGGGTAACCCATCATTTGATCATTATATTTGAAACCTCACACGAATAGAAACGAGTTCCAAATGACTGGCTTACTGCTAAAGCGGTCTTAGTACACAAAACTGGAAACCGGAAGATAGTTGAAAACTAGAGGCCAATCTCTTTAACTTCCCTTTATTGCGAACTTCTGGAGCACATAATATAAAAGGCAATCTATACAAATTCAACAATGGCTTTTTCCAAATTAGCAAGTTTTTCTGCAAAAGCTATCAACTGTAAAACAACTAGTATAGATAGTCAATGATTTCGCGAAGGTTCTGAACGATAAGAAACAAATCGATGCATTATGCCTTGACCTTCCGAAAGCTTTTGACAGAATCGAACACAGTGGTTTAATTAACACACTATTATTCATGGGAATTAATCATCAACTTGTGCACTGGATAACAGCATATCTAAGTGGAAGATCCCAATTTGTCGAAGTCAATGGTAGTAAATCAGAATTATTAAGCATAACATCTGGTGTACCTCAGGGGTCCGTCTCGGGTCCCGTTTTTGTTTTAATCTCTGTTAAAGACATTGCTTCTGATATTATTAAAGATATTACAGTAAGGTTTTTCGCCGACGACTGCCTGCTCTACTGTGGTGTAAACAATCCAGATAATCAAAAAGCACTTAATGGTCGAAAAATGGTGGCAAGGCTGGAAACTGAAGATCAGTGAAGAGGTAGTCTTGCGTGTCACGAACAGGACCAAACGTGCCCATGGGTACTGTTAAATGCTTGGCTCTACCGTACTTAACACAGTAGAGACACTTAAATACCTGGCAGTCCTCATTTGTAGTGATTTAAGGTGGAAAAATCGTGTACTAAAAAATTGGCCAGCCGCTGAAAAGAAACTCTGGTTTTTGCGTCGATAATTAAAAATTGCCTCGCAGTATGCCAAACTAGCTGCCTATTTAACTAATGTGCGACCAACATTAGGTTATGCCTGCATTATACGGGATCCAGCAAAAAGTGGTTTGATACAAAAACTACAAAGTGTGCAAAGAAAAGCAGCTCGATTTATAACGACCCGATATACGCGTACTAATTCTGTAACAGAGATGCTGTGTCTTATTAACTTGCCACCTCTAGACGAACGTCGCCGATTGACCACATTAAAATTTTTATTTCAGCATTCAAGAATTATTATAGTAACAATAGTTCTCGTTATTTGGTCTCCAAGCAACTTACGCACCTCAGAGCAATCAATAAATCATCATAATCGACATCATCACGTAACAAGTGAAGGCGGGCTAGTTGGTGGTTGACAATGGAGTGCATATATCAACCGCGCAAAACGATATCATCAGCCTGACCACGCCCACTGCAGGGCAAAGGCCTCTCCCATGTCTCTCCAATTAGTCCTGTCCTACGCCAGTTGCGGCCACTGAATCCCCCCAAACTTCTTAATCTTATCCGCCCACCTAACTTTCTGCCGCCCCCTGCTACGTTTGCCTTCTCTTGGCCTCCGCTCCTTTACCCTTAAGGACCAGCGGCTATATTGCCTTCGCATTACACGCCCTGCCCAAACCCATTTCTTCCTCTTGATTTCGAATAGGATGTCATTAACCCGCGTTTGTTCCCTCACCCACTCCGCCCTCTTCCGATCTCTTAACGTTGCACCTATCATTTTTCTTTCCATAGCTCACTGCATTGTCCGTAACTTAAGCTGGACACTCTTTGTTAGCCTCCACGTTTCTGCCCCATAGGTGAGTGCCGGTAAGATACACCTGTTGTATACTTTTCTCTTGAGGGATAATGGTAAACTGTCATTCATGATCTGAGAGAACCCACCATATGCGCTCCACCCCATTCTTATTCGTCTAGTTATTTCCCTCTCATGATCCGGATCAGCTGTCACTACCTGCTCTAAATAGACATATTTTCTTACTACTTCCAGCACCGTGCCATTAATTGCGAACTGCTGTTCCTCTGCGAGACTGTTGAACATTACTTTGGTTTTCTGCATGTTAATTTTAATACCTACCGTTCTGCCCTACCTGTCTAACTCATTGATAATGCTTTGCAGTTCATGTCCCGAGTGGCTTAGCAAAGCAATGTCATAAGCGAATCGCACATTGCTAAGGTATTCTCCATTAACCCTTATCTGCAGCTGTTCCCAATTCAGGCCCCGGAATACTTCCTGTAAAGAGGCGGTATTCCGCCTGAGGATGATGAATCACTGTGGTAAATGCAACCAACAGTTTTTTACCTCTGTGCTTTTAGGCTGTTAGCAGACATTTGAGGACACCAGTCGGTGTCCCAGACTGCGACCAACATTTGAGAGAACTCGCGTCATACAACCTGAACAGCGCTTGCATTTTAAATAAGAGCAATAATGCATGGAGAACTTAACCATATCAGTCGCGTGTATGTCAGCAAGAAATCCAAGAATAGTAGTGCCGTCGCCACTGTAAAATGTTTCTGAAATGAGCGTGGGCCAAAGGGCATCACGAGAGGATCAACTTCCTGCGTGGCGCACCCGGAACTTGGTCTTAGGATGGGAGGACAACGCCACTCTTATTTCCTAGAAGGTTTCGTAGCGACTTCTGCATTCTTGGAAGCGTCATATTCTTGCTACAGTTAGCGGTAGTGGTACTTTTTCTCTTCTTGAGTGGTCAACATATTAACCATTCAAGAGGAACCACTAGAACCATGCACTTTTCCATGACTATGGAAGGGTGCCTAGAAACCAATTTTTAATTTCCTTCTTGAATAATGCACTACAGTCCCGTGCACGGCCAAAATGAGCCGCCGAAGCCCGGATTCAATGCTATTACCTTGCTCTCAGCAGCGGTACATCCCACCACTCAGCCATGAGAGTGGGTCGAAGTTTGCACCATGCCAGAGCACTCAGCGCCCCAGCAGCACACCCTGACCCATAGCATGAGCACCCAGAGAAGTCAGCTGCCATTCGTCGTTGTAATGCGAACTCAACGCACGCAGTATAATTCGGTCACAAAATTATGGTAGCGCGCAATAGAAATGCGGATCTTTAAACCGTGACTACTGGTAAAAAGCTATCGGGTGAGCAAAACAAATGATGCGCCCTACGGTTCGATACCGCATAATGTTTCTGCTGCAGGACATTTTTCCTTCCAAGTGGGCACGCGCACCGCGAACAATCCGAGAAAGGAAAGAGAGAAAGGAGCTCGAGTGCAGGATTATAGGACGGGGAATCAAACACGCCATAGGAGCCCGCCCGCAGTCCTTAGCAGTCAGTGCAAGAAAAAAAAATTCAGAAGGCACTTTGGCTCTCTAAAGTTCTGCAAGGCAAAAGCCTTTCCTGGCGCACTGTTTGATACCCCTGTCACACGGCCAGTTTCAATGGCCATCGAGTCGAGGGCCATCGAGATTTTCGATCGCCATCGAACTCGAGGGAGTTGTGGAGCTGCTACACGGCAAATCTCAATAGCCATTGAAATGGTTCTCGCGTCTTACGCCAAACTTGTGTGGCGCCACAATCGCTATGCTCGGTTTCGCGAAAATAACAAAAATATTTTTATAAAACCTAACGAAATACTGATATACACTTTTTTTGCACTCATAAGGCACGTTCCCGCTTGTCCAAAAATCCGGCGAGCGAAGCGGATTCGCTCGCCGCGAAAACTAGGGCCTGTTCTCATCTGTTGACGCCCGGAAGAGGTGGAACCGCCGCGCCGCTGCTGCTTCTCGCTTTTGCACACCACGTCGCCGCTCGCGGCGTACACAGATACTGTGAGAAAATAGCATAAATTTACGCTGTTTACGTATCACAAGCGTAGGCATGCTTACGTACGCTAAACGCCGGCGCATTCCCACTTTTTATTCAGCGTGTGCTAGCACACAAGCAAAAATAAACTCAGCCTATAGTGGCGCCATCTGGTTGCCAGGACGGGAACGATTACTCTCAACAAACCGACTCTCCTCTTAAGCCTAGAAGCGGCAAAATCGTCACTCTAAATAAAAAAATTCGCTGTGGCTTAGCTTGGTTAAGCCCGGTATTTGCGAAAGCAATATCCGTACCTACGCCATGGTTCAGCTGGTAGTGTAGCTGGTGGTGATGCTTGTGGTTAGACTTGTGGCGATGCATCTGTTATACAATCCAATCCAATACAATACAATCCAATCCAATCCAATGTAATCTAATGTAATGTAATCTAATCTAATCTATTCTAATCCAATCCAATCCAGTCCAGTACAATCCAGTCCAGTCAGGCCGCCGTTCATGTGCACCGCCGTCGCACACGGACGGCGCGAGATCGCGATCTTAAGCCGCTGGTGGTTGGCACAGCTACTGCTTTCTGGCGACGTGAGTCGAGCCTAATCTCTTCAGCGTAAAACCACAATCGCGCTCCTAGCGGAGAGCGCAGCAGTTAGGCTTGCGACGGCGCGAGTCGGTCGCCCTTCTCTTCGGCGTGATGTCACACATGACGTCACACAGAGGTCAACTAAAGGTAAATGGTGGCACCGCCGCGCCACGGCAAAGGCTGAAAGTGCAAGTAGTAAAGCTTTCGCTTTAAAATAAATTAAATTTATCACTTTATACGTTTTCTTAAAGGCAATGCGAGAGGAAGCGAAAGACCGCTGCCTCATTTATGACCAGTGAACAGACTGAAAAACGCATCAACCGCGAGAATTGAGTCCCAAGTGAGGGGTCCGGCTTCGAAGGGCGCCGCCATGTTTGTCGTTCGAAGCAATGCTAACAACACTGGGCAACGCTCGAAGGCCATGGAGGAAGGAAAGAACTATGCTCGAAGGCCCCCCATATCTCGATAAAGTTCCGCGTTCCTCCGTTGACTCGATAGACTATTCACTCGATGGCCATTCAAACTGCCTGTGTAGCAGCGCTCGATCGCCTTTGAGTAGATAGACTATCGGTTCGAGGGCCTTGAAAACGCCAGTGTCACAGGGGAGGGGTATCACATTGACTGCGGGACTGTTTGTGCTGTACTAGTGCTTTATTTGACTACACACTGACTGCCGTCTCTGACTGCTTCTTTAGCACGACTCTCTGCTTCGATGAGTTCAGTTGTATCCATGGGTCTGTTCGCAGTAACGAGGTATGTAATGTAGTCACCCACGGACGCCTTACGCCCCCTGTCGGAGCGGATGACAACTAATAAAATAGTTGTCGTCTGCTCCAAAAGGGGGCGTCAGGCATCCGTGGGTGACCTCATTACTGTGAATCCGCGCACTGTGACGTCATAACCATTTCGACTAACCGAAAAGCGTGACACCTCAGCTGACAACCTTCTGTCGACAACGTTTTGTCGACTACGAAGAGGCATTAAAGGCTTCGCCTTAACACCTAGCACATGTAAACGCACAGGACGACAGGAGGAAGCCACATACTGTCGCTACGTTCGCCAAAGTAATCAAAGATCGATGAGCTATTTACACCTCGAATGTTTTGATGTTGACAAAACCAATCATCACGCAGAGACCTCTTAGGATTGCATAGTTGCATCCTTCAACTTCCTTTTACGTCTTCGAACTACGAACCGATTTCGAAATATTGGGTTGGAAAACTATGCGCAGGATATTTTGAAGCATATCCGCTGCGCAGATTTATTTACAGCTGGATCTGAATAATCACAGGACCACCTGCAGAGCCAGGAATGCCGACCGCAGTGGTTCCGACGGGACAAGCGAGTCACCATCGGCACGCGGGCCATGGGCACCCTCCGTCAAGGGAAGGTAGGCTTCACTGTGCGCGCCTGTTTATGTGTGTGCGTGCGCGTGACTGCTTTGCTACAACGAAATAAAAACTTGCTGCTTAACTGCGTCGGAAAGCTAGCACTTGAACTCTCCGCGGCAGCGTTGCAGAAAATGAAAAGTAGTTTGCGAAACATGGGTAGAATCCGTTGGCTTTAGTCAAGCACAAGCGACGACCATGTACATGTGCCATTCTGGCACTTTTTTAGCTTCCGATAAACTACTCTTTATAAATGTTATTGCTATTTAAATCATTTGCCTCTATAAGCGTGGGCCATGCACTCTTAAACAGAAAAGAGTAAGAAGGGAGTGGGATAGGGGAGTGCTTACTCCCTTCTTTTTCTCATTCAGGCGTGTTGATGTTCAGAGTGTGCACTGGCAGCGGGTGCTGCCTGACTTTTTTACAATTTCTGTGCGATATTTGTGGCCCTACCAGTTGATAATGGAGGGACCCTGTCTTTAACGGAGAGGTTGAAAAAAGGAGGTAAAAACCGTCCGCCAGAAGAGAAATAAAAAGAGGGAAAACAAGAATAGCAGCGAAAGGACAAAGAAGATGCAGTGGAGAAAATGAAGGCGTGGTTTTGAGGAGAGAAAAATGCGAAGATATAAATCTCAGAGCGCACTAGTGCCATCGGCTGTTCTATCGTTACCGAAGCCGCCATGGCTATCGTCCACGTGAGCCGGTCTTATCACTCAGCTGTGCAGGGAGGGGCTCAGTGAGAGGGAGCTCATCCAAGATTCCCTCTCCGGGCAGCCAGAGAAACAAATTTAGAGACCGAAAACAGCGCGCACAGATGGCGCTGCAGCTACCGTTCCGCAGTGCTATGGGCGGTGCGGCAGACGGTCGTGGGGCGAGGCTTGACGTTGCCGTCGACAAGACAGTTGTGCTTGCCGCAGAGCTAGAAGCCGATTGGCAGCGTTGCCTGACCGAGAAACGGCGGGCGACGAATACTTCGCAGCAGCGGGAACGGTGCCGGCAATAACGCGTAGAGGGCAAACCTCCAACTTCCGGAGCTGCCGTCTCGGACGGGTTTCGCTAGAAAGGGCGGGCTGGTGCGACTGCGTGGGAAGCCTCAGCGCGAAGCAGCCGCCGCCGCCTAGCCGGCTGCACACGGCGGTTGTTGCACAGGGCCGTTGCCTAGCTAAGCCAAATTTTCCGCTCGCTTTTAATGCGAAAGCCTTCAATGCCTCATCGTTGTCGAGAGAAGGTTGTCAGCAGAGGTGTCGCGCTTCTGGAATCGTGCCGACTGTGGCCTCTCCTCCGCGCAGCGGCGCAACCTCCTCCCCTCCTTACCAACCGGCGCGCCGGTGGGGTGCCCACCTTTTCATAGCAACCTTGACGTCACACATTAGCGGTAGAACGAGCTCGCGCGCGTCGGTGGTGGCAGCTGCCCCGCCGCTCCTTCGCCAGACGTCTCGTTGCAGTCGAGCGAGTGAGACGCATGGCTCCGAAGCGGCCCAGTCATTCCGCGCCAGGCGGTTCGGGTAAGCGGTAGTGGGTTGACCACAAGGCTTTCGCCAAGCACGCTTTAGAATTTCTAAAGTGGCTTCCGTAATTTTTGCTTTGTTTCTCTGGTTGATTTTGGTGTGTATGCAGAACGGCTAATAACACTGAGGGCAGGTATCAACGCCTATTTGTCTCTCTTCCTTTTTCGTGGCTTTCGCGTTTCACTGTCAGCGGTGAATCACCATAGGCTCGCTGAACTCACTTTGCTTGAAATGCATCATCTCTAAAGGTTTTTTAGCTCTTGCCTCTAGGAGAAAATTAAAAGGAGTTACTAAGGTATGCGCATTCTTTGTGTACCTTTAAAGGAGACTAGAACGAAAATGGCCTTTCTGCCTAAACTTCACAGCACAAAGAGTGACGCAAAAACGCAGTGCTCACGGGCCACAAAAACCTGGTGGGTGATTTTGCACTACCAGAGAAGAACCAACCACGGAAAGGAATTTTTCCACAGATCTCGGTTTTTCTGACGTCTATGCATATCCCCTCACCACAGCGATACACTTGCCTATGCCCGTCCTAGCAGCTTGCCTGCTACAGCGCGAACTGTCGGATCGGAGAAGCTTCGTGGACGCTGCAGCGGCGCCTTGAGCGTCGCTGCCCCCGCATATTTGTCATATTCTCCCAGAGTACATGACTCTGGCAGCCGCCCTGTCACACCGTGCCGCCCCATCGCCTCAATGAGGTTCTGCGTAGGAAAAGGATTGTGGTACATAGGCAAACGCACACTGACGTCGTGAGAACATGGGACTGCACAGGGAAGATTTAAACGTGTTCTGAAGAGCCTAGCACGGAGCTGCAACTTTGCTGGTTCTTTCTTAGTCAGTTCTAACTCGAGCGCGTTAAGAAGTCCGTGTCTTAGAAAAGCCAGGTCGGTGTCGTTGGCCATGTGGCACCCACGGAGTGCCGCAGCCGTTGTTCGCTGCATTTCAGCTGGCGGTGCGTAGTCGCCCCGGTTTTTGCGGGGCACGGGGAGTATTCCTATTCGATGCATTAAGGAGCCCGCATCGCAATAAATCCAGCCTCATCGTCGGTGTCGTTTACCATGAGCAAAATCCATGAAACATCACCTGAGTAGCAACCTTGGAGGACAAAATAGGCGCCCACCTAGTTGACGAGTGAGGAGCGTAGGTCACGGGTCCTCCATAAATCATCAGTAACTGCCAACCGTGGTAGATGGCAGTAACTTAATGGCTGGTTGTGACAGGCTGCTCAGTGAAAGCAATCTAGGTGGCACAAGCCCCACCCGTGCCAGCACCTGCCATCGCAGGGCAGTGGCACATCGCTTAACCGCTGTACCACTACGCCAGGAGGGGTACGTGGGCTGCCACTAGTATACGTAATGACCAATTCCGCATATCTGAGCATCAACTCATTAACGCTATGGCGCCTTACCCTTAAGGCGTTGGTACGTCTCCACTCCAATATTTTCTAACAGCCGGAAGAGCGCAACGCAAACAGGAAAATGCCAAGAAATTGTATTATAATATGAAATTTATTACGCCTTTTGAAACAAATACTCAGAGAAGCCTAAGAAAAGGGTTATGATGAATCCTTAACTAATTATGTGAAATCTCCCCGTCGATTTTGGTGTCACTTGTAATAGAAGGATAACAACTCTTATAGCATTGTTATCGGCAATCAGGTGACCACCGAACCTTCTGTGATTGCGACCGCTCATAATAAGTTTTTTCAGTCTGTGTTTACCGCCTCATCAACTAAAACTGTGTCTTCGGATGTACCGTCACAAATACAAGAGTCAACAATGCTCGATATTGAATTAACGTATGAAGGAGTGCTATCTCTTGTAAATAAAAACTAAGAAAAAACTCTGTCGGCCCGGACAGCATATCAGACGCCTTTTTACGCAGGTATGCGGAATGGGTAACCAATTATTCGATTATTATATTTGAAACCTCACTCGAACAGAAACGAGTTCCAAATGCCTGGCTTACTGCTAGAGCGGTCCCAGTGCACAAAACTGGAAACCGGCAGATGGTTGAAAACTACAGGCCAGTCTCTTTAACTTGCGTTTGTTGCAAACTTCTGGAGAACATAATATCAAAGGCAATCTATACACATTCAAAAAAGCTTTTTTTCCAAATCGGCATGGTTTTCGGCAACAGCTATCAACTGTTACACGACTAGCAGAAATAGTTAATGATTTCGTGAAGGCTGTGAAGGATAAGAAACAAATCGATGCAATATGCGTTGACTTTCCGAAAGCTTTCCGAAAGCTTTTCACTGAGTCCAACACAGGGATTTAATTAACAAATTACTATTGATGGAAATTAATCATCAACTTGTGCACTGGATAACAGAATATCTAAGCGCAAGATCCAAATTTTTTGAAGTCAGTGGTAGCAAATCAGAATTATTATGCGTAACGTCCGGTGTACTTCAGGGGTTCGTCTTGGGTCCCATCTTGTTTTTAATCTGTATTAACGACATTGTTTCTGATATTAATAAAGATATTACAGTGAGACTTTTCGCCAACGACTGCCTGCTCTACTGTTTTATAGATAATACAGATAATCAGAAAGTACGTCATGATGCTCTCGAAGCATTGGAAAAATGGTGGCAAAGCTGTAAACTGGAGATCAGTGAATAACAGTGAAGAAGTAGTTTTCCGTGCACGAACACGACCGAACGCGCCCATGAGTACTCTTATATGCTTGGCTCTACCGCAGTTACCATAGCAGAGACACTTAAATACCTGGCCGTTCTCATTTCTAGAGATTTAGGGTTGAAAAATCATGTACTACAAATTTGGTCAGCCGCTGAAAAGAAACACTGGTTTTTGCGTCGATGATTAAAACTGGTCTCGCAATCTGCCAAATTAGCTGCCTATTTAACTTATGTGCGACCAACATTAGAATATGCCTACATTATATGGGATCCTGCAGAAAGTGGTTTAATAAAAAAACGCACAGTGTGCAAAGAGAAGCTCGATTTATAACGTCCAGGTATACGCGTACTGATTCTGCAACAGAGATGCTGTGTATTATTAACTTGCCACCTCTAGTCGAAAGTCGCCGATTGACCAGATTAAAATTTTTATTTCAGCATTCAAGAAATTATTTCAATAACATCAGTACTCATTACTTTGTCCCCAAGCAACTTACGCACCTGAGAGCAATCAATGAATCATCATCATCATCAGCTGACTTCGCCCACTGCAAGGCAAAGGCATCTCCCATGTCTCTCCAATTAACCATGTCGTTTGCCAGTTGCGGCCACCGTATTCCCACAAACTTCTTAATCTCATCCTCCCACCTAACTTTCTGTCGCCCCCTGCTACGCTTGCCTTCTCATAAAATTTTAACAGAGTACACTGTGGGGCCAGTTGGTCATACATAATCTGAACGAACAAACGTAGCGTTTAAACAGCACACAGAAAGATGAGGACAGGACGGGGCTACAACTTACAACTGAATGAAATCAATAAACGAATGACACATCCCTTCTCGAGCAAAGACACGCATGCGCAAACTTGAGAGAATGACAAAACTGTGATAATCTAGAAAAATCCGGTAAAAGAAAAAGAGACGAAAAGGGGAGGAATAGCCACCGGTCATGAAGGCTGTTTACATACATTAAGTGCGTCTTAGAAAGTTTCTTTCTTTTTCCTTTAGATAAATAGATGGTGTGCTAATGCACGTGTCACTACCGCGCTGTGATATTTCATAAGCTTCCAAGATTTTCCTCGCCAATTGATCTTTACTCCTTCCTAAGATCTTCGTGCGGTTCAAAGAGGGAAAGCAACCTGGGCAGCTCTTGCAATGCTTTGGCAAGTGCTCATCAGTTTGCTGACGAAGCGAAGATGCGTGTTCACTCAGCCTCACGTTTAGGCATCTGCCCGTCTGCCCAATGTACACACTTTCGCAGCGTAGAGGGATCTGATAAACAATATCGGTGGCGCATGAGACGTGCGGCTTCTTATGTTTTGTGCTACACCCTGAATTCTTGACACTCTCATGATCTGCCAGAGCGCAAAGCTTTGCAAGCTTGAGGGGAGCTGAAAATACCACATCAATACCAAATTTTGCTGCCACTCCCTTCAAGTTGTGCGAGAGCCTGTGTACATTGGGCATAACTTCAAACTTCCTTTTCTGTTGACCCGGTACATTTATCTTAGATAACTGGATGTTTTCTCTTTCTTTCTGTAACTTTTTCTTTAAAGTTTCTGCGACAGCCACAAGAACATCGCCAGGAAAGCCTGCTTCTTTAAGTCTTTGAACCTGGTTGTCAAAACTACTACCAACTTTGTGCGGACATGACTTGAGGAGCGCCGACCTGAGACATGTGGCTGCTATGCCTCGCTTAATGAGCTTCGAATGAGAAGAGTCGTAAGGTAGTAGCGCTTTCTTGGACCGTGGCTCGTAAGCCCAGCAAAAATGACCAACAGAATTAAAGTACAGGTGAATATCTAAAAACTGAATGGAATCGTGAACCGGAAGTTCGATGGAAAAATGCAGTGACTTCATGATACCTTTGATTCGGGTTAAAATCGAGTCTGCAACTACACTCAAGTCATCTCTAGACGAAAGGTTGAGGCGGGTGAGGTGTCTTTTCAGAATTCATGTGGTGTTAGTATTGAATCATTTCTGGAACTCTTGGCCCTGTACCTCAATTCTGCAATCATAAGTTACAAAGAACATTTCTATGTCCAGAAACGTGGGATTTGCATTGGCTCAAGTGTCGCCCCTGTGCTATGTGAAATTTTTCTTGCCAAGTTTGGACGTTTGCTTCAGTCTCAGTTGAACGATGAGCGCGCTGTACGTGCCTTTAGATATGTGGATGATTTCCTTGTTGTTCTCAACCTTTCGTCTAGAGATGACTTGAGTGTAGTTGCAGACTCGATTTTAACCCGATTCAAAGGTATCATGAAGTCACTCAATTTTTCCATAGAACTTCCGGCTCACGATTCCATTCAGTTTTTAGATATTCACCTGTATTTTAATTCTGTTGGTCATTTTTGCTGGGCTTACGAGCCACGGTCCAAGAAAGCGCTACTACCTTACGACTCTTCTCATTCGAAGCTCATTAAGCGAGGCATAGCAGCCACATGTCTCAGGTCGGCGCTCCTCAAGTCATGTCCGCACAAAGTTGGTAGTAGTTTTGACAACCAGGTTCAAAGACTTAAAGAAGCAGGCTTTCCTGGTGATGTTCTTGTGGCTGTCGCAGAAACTTTAAAGAAAAAGTTACAGAAAGAAAGAGAACACATCCAGTTATCTAAGATAAATGTACCCGGACAATATAAAAGGAAGTTTGAAGTTATGCCCTATGTGCACAGGCTCTCGCACAACTTGAAGAGAGTGGCAGCAAAATTTGGTATTGATGTGGTATTTTCAGCTCCCCTCAAGCTTGCAAAGCTTTGCGCTCTGGCAGATCATGAGAGCGTCAAGAATTCAGGGTGTAGCACAAAACATAAGAAGCCGCACGTCTCATGCGCCACCGATATTGTTTATCAGATCCCTCTACGCTGCGAAAGTGTGTACATTGGGCAGACGGGCAGATGCCTAAACGTGAGGCTGAGTGAACACGCATCTTCGCTTCGTCAGCAAACTGATGAGCACTTGCCAAAGCATTGCAAGAGCTGCCCAGGTTGCTTTCCCTCTTTGAACCGCACGAAGATCTTAGGAAGGGGTAAAGATCAATTGGCGAGAGAATTCTTGGAAGCTCATGAAATATCACAGCGCGGTAGTGACACGTGCATTAGCACACCATCTATTTATCTAATGGAAAAAGAAAGAAACTTTCTAAGACGCACTTAACGTTTTTAAACAGTCTTCATGACCGGTGGCTATTCCTCCCCTTTTCGTCTCTTTTTCTTTTACCAGATTTTTCTAGATTATCACAGTTTTGTCATTCTTTCAAGTTTGCGCATGCGTGTCTTTGCTCGAGAAGTTGTGTGTCTTTCGTTTATCGATTTCATACAGTTGTAAGTTGTAGCCCCGTCTTGTCCTCATCTTTCTGTGTCCTGTTTAAACGCTACGTTTGTTCGTTCAGATTATTCTCATGGAATCCACTCCGTTACCCTTAAGGACCAGCGGTTATCTTACCTTCGCATTACATGCCGAGCCCATTTCTTCCTCTTGATTTCAACTAAGATGTCATTAACCCGCGTTTGTTCCCTCACCCACTCCACCCTCCTCCGATCTCTTAACGTTACACGTATCATTTTTCTTTCCATAGCTCGCTGCGTAGTCCTTAACTTACGCTTAACCCTCTTTGTTAGCCTCCACGTTTCTGCCCCATAGGTGAGTACCGGTAAGATACAGCTGTTGTACCCTTTTCTCTTCAGCGACATTGGTAAACTGACATTCGCGATGTGAGAGAACATGCCATATGCGCTCCACCCCATTGTTGTTCTTCTAGTTATTTCCCTCTCATGATCCGGATCAGCGGTCACTACCTGCTCTAAGGAGACATATTCTCTTGTTACTTCCAGCACCTCGCTACCACCAGTTGAGAACTGCTGTTCCCTTTCTAGAGTGTTGGATATTGCCACATATCATTGTAGTGTTTGTTCGTTCACGCTCAAGGCTGCACGAAAGGGCTGTTATCATTTCTGTTCGTGACGCGAGAAGCGACCAGTCTAATCTCGATTGATCGCAGCCATGAAAGGCTGCATCTAGGTTTTTCCAGATCACCGTAGATGATCTTGACCTGTTATCTGGAAGTTTCCTTGCCGGCTTTAAATTGAACGATGCCGCGAGCAGCGGGCATTCGTAGTTCGACGACTGACGAGTACGCTTGTTGCTTACGCCGCCACCGAGTGATTCAGTTCTTTTGCGGGCGCAAGTCAGCCCAAATAAACAGCTTCGTCTCCAAGACTGGCTGGTGTCTTCCTGACCGCTGGACTGCCGTCACTACAACGTGACAATATTAATTTGGTTTTCTGCGTGTTAATTTTAGCCCCACCTTCCTGCTCTGCCTGTCTAACTCATTGATCATGCCTTGCAGTTCATGTCCTGAGTGGCTTAGCAAGGCAATGTCGTCAGCGAATCGCAAAGTACTTAGGTACTCTCCATTAACTCTTATCCCCGACTGTTCCCATTTCAGCCCCCGGCATACCTCCTGTAAACAGGCTTTATTACGCCTGAGCATGATGAATCACTCATGTTAATGCAACCAATATCTATTTATTGCGTTTCCACTGTTTTTCTCGTTTTGTAAAAGCCAAGTGAAGGTTTCAGTGGCCACGTCAAGCTGCCCAGAGCAGCTTTTCGCCCTGAAAGCCTTCCAGTGTAAACTGGAAAATAAACCTTGTGTGAAGAAGAAGATGGACCCCTTCGCTGGACGCCGATGAAGAAGAAGCGGTTGTGGGATGGCCATCGCGCAGATCGTGTTGGTCTTGGTCGCTCCGCTTCATCGCCGACCTCGACGCCGTCCCCCACGTCTTTCTTCTACATTTGGTGGAGGTGCTGCCTGATCTCCTTACCTCACGTATGGCAAGACGAGCTCGTATGGCTGAGGACGAAAACCCACCGGCCGCCCCGATGCCCCAGCCGGTTGTCTGCTCTGGCTCCTTACGCCAGCGCGACCCTGCGCTCTTTAGCGGCACCGACGACACAGACTGCAATGACTGGCTTCCTTCATACGAGCAAGTGAGTTCCTACAATAAGTGGGACGACGTCACTAAGCTAACAAATGTCATCTTTTATTTGACCGGAGTTGCCAACTTGTGGTATCGTAACCACGAAGCCGATATGACGACATGGGACACATTCAAGGCTAACCTTATCACCGTGTTTGGTCGTCCCGCTGTACGCAAGCTCGGCGCCGAACAACGCCTGCACGATCGATCACAGCGGCTCGGCGAAACATTCACAAGTTATATTGAAGATGTGGTCCACCTCTGCAGTCGCGTCAACGCACAGATGTCCGAAAAAGACAAGATCAAGCACATCCTGAAGGGCATTGAACATGACGCCTTTCAAATGTTAACGTCCCGGGATTTGACTACTGTTTCCCAAGTTGTCAACCTTTGCCAGAGCTACGATGAGTTTCGCAAGCAGCGCCTCATCACTCCACCACCTTCCGGGCCTGTGGAACCACTTTCTGGTCGTCCCTTCTCTATCTGGGAGCTCCACGCTGCTGCAGCAGCTGAAAGACTTCATCCGGGAGGAAGTTGCTCGTCAGATATCTTTACTTCCGACTAACTGCGAGCTGTCCCAAAAGTTGGCGCCCCTTCGACAGGTCATTGCGGACCGCGTGGCAGAGGCCCTTCCCTCTGTCGCTCCACCAGCTCCCATGCCTCAGCCCGCACCAGCCGTTGAGCCCCTCGCATACGCCGACGTCCCTGCCGCTTCACCAATGACGCCCGCTCCTGTCGCACCGCTGACGTACGCTGCCGTCGCTGCCAGACCACGGCCAGCTAGCTACCCTTTGGTCTGCGCTACGCCTCCAGGACCTGTACAAGAACTTCTTCCGGCGCCAATGCCTTTTATTCCACCTCCTCCGCAGCGCCGCAATCTATGGCGAACAAGTGACAACCGTCCCATCTGTTATTCCTGTGGGTTTGCTGGCCATGTTGCCCGGTACTGCAGAAATCGCACTCACGACGATTTTGAACGCGCCGAATGTCAGCTTACTGGCAGCCGCCCCGAAATCAGTACCCAGCCGCCGATCCACCTGCAAGTTCCGTCGCGAATGACCGTGGCTCCTTTTCTCCTCGCCGCTCAACCTCGCCGCGTCGCCGCTCCCTATCTCCGCTGCGACGGCGTCCCAATCTTGCGCAAGAGGAAAACTGATTGCCGTAGTTCCTGAGGCGAGAACTGCGCAACGAGCGAACTGTCAAAGGCCTCACGTATCTCCCGCGAATCTACTTGAAGTTTCTGTTGAGGGCGTTATAGTACTGGCTCTGGTCGACACCGGCGCTGCTGTTTCTGCCATGGCTGCAAGTCTTTGTCGTTCATTGCGCAAAGTAACGACACCTATTTCAGGATTCTCACTTTGCACGGCAAGTGCCCAGCCTGTCAACCCTATAGCGGTGTGCACAGCACGAGTCGTCATTCAGGAAGTTGTGTACGCAATAGAGGTCGTCGTTTTGCCTTCCTGCTCTCATGACCTTATCTTCGGCTGGGATTTTCTGTCGCGAAATAATGCGGTGATCAACTGTGCTTGTGCCGAACTGGAGTTTTTTGCGCTTGACGTACCGTTGCCGAACGTTCCTTCTCCGAAAGTCGTCGTTGCCGAAGATATTGACCTCCCTGCGTGCTCTTTCGTTCTTGTGCCCACCGCTTGTGATTTTCCCCGCAGTACCGATGTCCTTTTCACACCCTCGCCCATCTTTCTAAACCGCAAAAGTCTTCCCCTGCCTTATGCCGTACTTTCTATATCATATTGAATTATACCTGCGCTTAAAAGACACGGACTGAAAAAAAGAGACACACACACAACACTTTCTTTCAGTCCGTGTCTTTTAAGCGCAGGTATAATTCAATATGGTAAACCAACTCGCCCAAGAAACCACTCTGTTAATTTTCTATATCAGCTGGCCTCACCGCGCTCTGGATTTCTAATCCGTTCTCCTTTCCCGTCTCCCTGCGTCGTGGCGAATGCCTCGGCACCATACAGCTCATTGATTCCATTCTCACCGCTGACGCAACCACCGCTTCGCAGCCTGGTGACTTGGCTGCACTCACACCACCTGTTCTTGCGCCGGACCAGTCGTCTCCTGACGGTTTCCTCCGCTCCATCGACGCCAATCTTCCTGGTCCTCAACGCACTGAACTTCTCGCACTGCTTCATCAGTTCCGTTCTTCATTCGACTTTCATCAGCCTGCTTTGAGCCGCACATCAACTGTCGCCCACCACATTGACACCGGTTCTCATGCTCCTCTGCGTCAGCGCCCCTATCGTGTCTCTGCGACCGAGCGCCGAGTTATTGAAGACCAAGTTGACACTATGCTTCAGAATGGCGTGATCGAGCCTTCTAGCAGTCCGTGGGCGTCTCCTGTAGTCCTGGTGAGGAAGAAAGACGGTTCTATTCGCTTCTGCGTTGACTACCGTCGCCTAAATAAAATCACGCGGAAAGATGTGTACCCTCTACCGCGTATAGATGATGCATTGGACTGTTTACAAGGCGCTGAAGTCTTTTCTTCGCTCGATTTACGCTCCGGTTACTGGCAGGTACCCATGGCTGCGGAAGATCGCCCTAAAACCGCATTTGTCACCCCCGATGGCCTCTTTGAATTTACCTTCATGCCTTTCGGTCTGTGTAATGCTCCTGCTACATTCGAGCGTATGATGGACACTATTCTGCGTGGCCTGAAGTGGAAGACGTGCCTGTGTTACCTTGACGACATCGTGGTGTTCTCGCCGGAC
Source organism: Amblyomma mixtum (assembly GCF_055824585.1). Taxonomy (NCBI): domain Eukaryota; kingdom Metazoa; phylum Arthropoda; class Arachnida; order Ixodida; family Ixodidae; genus Amblyomma; species Amblyomma mixtum. Next base: position 136,843,125 of record NC_143019.1, on the reverse strand, counting down.
TTTGCGACCCACCTCTCTCGCCTGAAGCAAGTCTTGACATGTCTTGCGAATGCCGGTCTGCAGATCAACTTGAAGAAGGGTCGTTTCGCTGCTCGTGAGCTGACTATTTTAGGCCACGTTGTGTCCAAGGAGGGTATCCGCCCTGATCCCGCCAAACTTCGAGCTGTGACTGCCTTCCCGAAACCTACTACCATTAAGCAACTCAGGAGCTTCTTGGGCTTGTGCTCATACTTTCGGCGTTTTATACGGAACTTTGCTTCCATTGTCGCCCCGCTGACTCAGCTCCTTGGCCATAACTCAGACTTTTCGCTGTGGTCACCAGCATGCGACGCCGCCTACAATACCTTGCGCCGCCTCCTCACAGCTCCGCCCATCCTGCGCCATTTTGACCTCCAGGCGCCCACCGAAGTGCACGCAGACGCCAGTGGTGTCGGCCTCGGCGCTGTGCTTGCTCAGCGCCCCTCTGGCTTCGGCGAATACGTGGTCGCTCATGCCAGGCGAACTCTCACGAAAGCCGAAACTAACTACTCAGTAACGGAAAAGGTGTGCTTGGCCGTTGTCTTGGCACTCACAAAGTTTCGACCTTACCTTTACGGCCGTCCTTTTGATGTAGTCACTGACCATCATGCCCTCTGCTGGCTTTCATCGCTCAAAGATCCCTCCGGCCGGTTGGCACGATAGGCTCTTCGTCTCCAAGAATATGATATCCGTGTCGTTTACCGATGTGGTCGCAAGCATACAGACGCCGACGCTTTGTCTCGCTCGCCGCTTCCAGCCGACCTTGCCAGCCTCTCTGCCTTGGACCCCGTGGTGTTTACGCTCGACGTCAGTGACATGCCCGCCGAACAACGAAAGGAACCATGGATCGCCTCTCTTATTGACTACCTCTCCAACAATTCGCAAGTTACCCCTTCACGCGCCGTTCGCCGCCAAGCTTCCCACTACGAGATTCGGGATTACCTCCTTTACCGGCGCAACTACAATTCAACTGGACGGAAATGGCTCCTCGTGATACCGCGCCATCTACGGACCGAAGTATGTACAGCTTTCCACGCCGATCCGCAGTGCGGTCACGCCGGAGTTTTCAAGACGTACACTCGAATCCGTCTTCGCTACTACTGGCGCGGTATGTACAACTCGGTTCTTCGGTACGTTCGATCGTGCCTGGCTTGCCAACGCCGCAAACCTGCCTCTCACCGTTCGGCTGGTGAGTTACAGCCTCTCATATGTCCGCTTAGACCCTTCGACCGCATTGGCATTGACTTCTACGTCCCTCTTCCGTACACAGCTACCGGCAATCGCTGGGTCATTGTCGCGGTCGACCATCTGACGAGATATGCCGAAACCGCCGCGCTCCCAGCTGCAACAGCCCGTGATGTGGCCGGTTTCTTATTGACGCACTTCATTCTCCGTCACGGTGCTCCTCGCGAATTGCTCAGCGACAGAGGCCGTGCTTTCTTATCTGACGTCGTTCAAGCCCTGCTCGCTCAGTGCAAAATCATTCACCGCACTTGCACCGCTTACCATCCGCAAACAAACGGTCTTACTGAACGATTTAATCGCACCCTCGGTGACATGTTCGCGAAGTACGTTGGATCCGATCACACCGACTGGGACATTGTGCTGCCTTATATCACCTATGCATACAACACTGCTACGCAATCCAGCACGGGTTTCTCTCCGTTCTTTTTGCTTTACGGTCGGCATCCATCTGCTCCCCTTGATACAGTGCTCCCCTACAAACCTGATGCCTCTGAATGTACCACCGTTATCGAAGCTGCACGGCACGCCGAAGAATGCCGCCAGATTGCCCGATCATTCACGACCGACTCTCAATGGCGTCAAAAACATCACCATGACACCACTCAGAAGAATGCACTACACTTCGAGCCCGGCTCGCTCGTGTGGCTATGGGTTCCAACCAGCAGTCCCGGCCTCTCAACAAAACTGCTCTCCAAGTACCATGGGCCCTACCGTGTCGTCGAGCGCACTTCGCCAGTCAATTACATTCTTGAGCCTCTTACACCACCTTCTGATGTTCGGTGCCGTGGCCGTGAAACTGTACACGTGCAGCGCCTTAAGCCGTTCTACGACCCCATCGTATCTTCGTCCCCTTAAGTCGCCAGGATGGCTCCTTTTTCTCTGGGGGGCATTGTGAAGAAGAAGATGGACCCCTTCGCTGGACGCCGATGAAGAAGAAGCGGTTGTGGAATTGCCATCCTGGAGGTCCCTCTCTCCAGGTTAGGGCTCCCGTTATCTATGCCAGTGTTGTTATCGTTCGGAGCGAGCGCCAAAGGATTTGCTTTGAGTTCAATTTGTGGGAATCTACATGATTACATAATTGCAACTGGTAGGTTGATTTGCTAACTCCTTTAAAAGTCTCGGAGTTTTTTTTGTTTTTTTTTAATTATTATTCTCGCCAAAATGTTCTTTGTTATTTCACTTCAAATATTCTTCTGTCGTTTTTCATGAATACATTTTTCAAAATTCACGTTTAATCCTATGAAAATTTTCTTATGTATACCACTACACCTTGGCCAATCCCCCCACGTGGGTATGTGCCATTATAAAGAGGTGAAGAAGAAGAAGAAGAAGAAGAAGAAGATTGCCATCGCGCAGATCGTGTTGGTCTTGGTCGCCCCGCTTCATCGCCGACCTCGACGCCGTCCCCGACGTCCTTCTTCTACACTTGAATTGAATTGAATTGAATAGTATTTTACCGCTCTGCTTTTAGGCCGTTAGCAGACATTTGAGGACACCAGTTGGTGTCCCAGACTGCGACCGACATTTGAGGGAACCCGTGTCATACAACCTGAACAGGCTTGCATTTTAAATCCAAGTGCAATAATGCATGGAGAACTTAACCATATCAATCGCGTGTATGTCAGCAAGAAATCCAAGAACAGTAGTGCCGTCGCCACTGTAAAATGTTTCTGAAATGAGCGTGGGCCAAAGGGCATCACGAGAGGATCAACTTCCTGCGTGGCGCACTCAGCACTTGGTCTTAGGATGGGAGGACAACGCCACTCTTATTTCCTAGAAGGTTTCGTAGCGACCTCTGCATTCTTGGAAGCGCCATATTCTTGCTACAGTTAGCGGTAGTGATACTTTTTCTCTTCTTGAGTGGTCAACATATTAACCATTCAAGAGGAACCACTAGAACCATGCACTTTTCCATGACTATGAAAGAGTGCCTAGAAACCAATTTTTAATTTCCTTCTTGAATAATGCACTACAGTGCCGTGCACGGCCAAAATGAGCCGCCGAAGCCCGGATTCAATGCTATTACCTTGCTCTCAGCAGCGGTACATCTCACCACTCAGCCATGAGAGAGGGTCGAAGTTTGCACCATGCCAGAGCACTTAGCGCCCCAGCAGCACACCCTGACCCATAGCATGAGCACCCAGAGAAGTCAGCTGCCATTCGTCGTTGTAATACGAACTCAGCGCGTGCAGTATAATTCGGTGACTAAATTATCACAGCGCGCAATAGAAATGCGGATTTTTAAACCGCGACTACTGGTAAAATGCTATCGAGTGAGCAAAACAAATTATGCGCACTACGCTTCGATACAACATGATGTCTCAGCTGCAGGACATTTTTCCCTCCAAGTGGGCAAACAATCCGAGAGAGGAAGGAGAGAAAGGAGCACGAGTGCAGAATTAGAGGACGGGGAATCAAACACGCTGTAGGTAGGCGCCCGCAGTCCTTAGCAGTCAGTGCAAGAGAAAAAATTCAGGGGGCACTTTGGCTCTCTTATGTGCTGCCAGGCGTAAGCCTTTCCTGGCGCACTGTTTGGCATTGACTGCGAGACTTTTGTGCTGTACAAGTGCTTTATTTGACTACACACTTTGACTACGAATTCAACTACACACTGTGACTGCCGACTTTGACTGCTTCTTTAGCAAGACTCTCTGCTTCGATGAGTTCGGTTTTATTCATGGGTCTGTTCGCAGTAATGAAGTATGTAATGTGGTCACCCACGGACGCCTTACGCCCTCTGTCGGAGCGGACGACAACTATTTTATTAGTTGTCGGCTGCTCCGAAAGGGGGCGTCAGGCACCCGTGGCTGATAAAACCCCAAAATAAACTAAAAGTAGCGACATCTCCTCCCTCCTCCTCCTATGCAGGCGCTCCTTCTCTCGGCTTCTCCCGGGAGCCGACGGTCGCGGCACCTAGTCCGGGAGCAGCTAGCAGACGTTCCGACCGTCGCCTTTTGGCGCCCGGCAGACCGCGCGCCCGAATGAACTTTGTGTTGCGTTTTCTCCCTTGGCTTCGGTCAAAATGACATCATGAAATGAGAGATTGAAAAATCAGTTACTGTAGTAACTGCCCAGACCAACGTTGCACTGCTTTATAGAAACTTTTTGTTCTTCGATCGCTTTGACTGCGGAGCACACGTTGGAAGTGGCGCGCGCGAGTCAGTTCGCGGCACTTGAGTGACTACCATCGCTCGACGAGTGGCTTTCTCGTCGCTCGCGCTTTGGCGCGCAGCGGACCGCACGCCCGCATGATTTTTGTTGCATTTTCTGCCTCAGATTCGGCCGCATTGAGATTGTGGCGTGGGAGATACAAGACACGAAAAAAAAATATAGAGCGTGACCTTTCATAACTGAAAAAAGAATACACAAGTGTTAACACGTCACCACTCCGCATTAAAGGCCATGAGGAGCTTTTCCAATGTCGAACTTTGGAAATGGTCTGGATCATTGCGCGCGCCCCTGCGTTAGTGATTCATTTGACACCACCTATCCACGTTACATAGCTCCACGCAGCGTGATTTTCGCAGGAATTCGCGGCAGCGACGACGGTCTAAACCCAAAATGTCTGAAACTATGTTTTACAGAGGTCCTTGCTTGCATTCTGAAGTATTATTCACGCAGATATCGAGCATTCAAGCGACAGGTGCGTTAATGTGCCTAGGCACAGTAGCGCCCGATTTCGGTTTCGAACCCTGCTTGAAAAATACGTTCAGCAATGCGTGCAACATGAAAGCTAGACCTTAATCGCAAGCAGCATGAGCAGCAGGAGCTTCAACAGCAAGTACCATACCTTTGGTGTCGAGTTCGTGAGCGAAGGAGTGCAACTGTAACAAAACAAATACGTCTAGCGATGCGTTCAACATGAAAGCTAAACCGGCACCGCGAGCAGCATGAGCAGCGTAAGCTACAAACAGCGAGTACCGCCCCTTTAGTATCATTCATTCATTCATTCATTCATTCATTCATTCATTCATTCATTCATTCATTCATTCATCTTTATTCGATATCTTTTCAGAGGTCTGGAGCACAGACAAAAAGCTGAAGAAGACAGTTTGACGGGGTCTGTGCCCCTTAACAATTCATGTGCGTACAGACATATAGAAATGATATTTGGCATCGTCAGTTGCAAATTTGTAATTCAGAACATAAAAAGTCATGACTGAAAACTAAATGAACAATTCTGTTATCAATAAGACAAACAATTCACAATGTACTAGTAAAAACATTCTCGGTAATGATACAAGGCAGATACATGGATAATAGCTAAGCAAAACAGAGGACGACAGCACGAAAGCACTGGGGAATACAGGATAACAAAGCGAGCAATAAGAACGTCAGGAAAAACAAGAGGAAGTGACACGTTGATGAAAGTTTAAAATGTGTAGGAAAAGACGTAGACTTTCTTCTAGGTTTGCTTTTAGCTAACTGAATTTTTTTTTATAGATTGCGAATATTCAATAGGGACGGCAATCTCACGCGCAATGACTGAGTTCCATAGTTGATACGCACTGATGGAATGTGCCAGATTTCATGGTGACGTGTTTCATAAACATTAGTTTATGAAACACAGTTTCATAAACATTAAACATCGAGTTCGTGAGCCCAGGAATCCAGCTGCAGCAACACAAATACGGCAAGCAATGCGCGCAACATCAAGCCTGGATCTGCATAGCGAGCAACGTAAACGGCGGGGCTCAAACAAAATGCGAACGAGCCCGACTGCAACCAAGCCGACACGCCGCGCAATGCGAGCAACATTAAACCTGCACTTCAGCACGGCTTTCGTACCCGCTAGCGAACGAGCCTGTTTAAAATCATGTCAAACGGCACTTAGTGCAAAGAAAGACTGCAGCCGCTGGCGCTTCACACCAAATCATCCGAAAAAACACAACTGACAACTGAAAAACGACCACAGAAAACGAAGCGCGACTCCCAGCCCCGGCAATGGCGCCGGCGTCTGCTGCAGAGCCAAAAAGCGCGCGCTAACACGTGACTACGGCGCCTCGGCCAATGGGAGGCTCGGTTCTCCTGCGGCGCGCCAGGAGAGGAGGAGTGTCGGAAAGTTCAAAGCTTTTCGCTACTTTTGTTTCATTGAGGGGCTTTAGTGGCTGACCTCATTACGCTGAATCCGCGCACTCTGACGTCATAACCGTTTCGACCAACCGAAAAGCGCGACACCTCTGCTGACAACCTTCTGTCGACAACCTTCTGTCGACTACGATGAGGCATTAAAGGCTTCGCCTTAACACCGAGCACAGGGAAACGCAGAGGAGGACAGGAGGAAGCCACATACTGCCGCTAAGTTCGTCAAAGTAATCAAATAGTGATGAGCTATTTATACCTCGAATGTTTTTATGTTGACAAAACCAATCATTACGCAGAGACCACTTAGGGCTCCATAGTTGTGTCCTCTATCTTCCTTATACGGGTTCAAACTACGAGCCCATTTCGAAATATTGGATTAGAAAACTATGTGCAGGAAATTTTGAAGTATATGCGCTGCGCATATTTATTTAAAGCTGGGGTCTGAATCATCACAGGACGTCCCGCGGAGCCTGGAATGTCGACCGCAGCGGTTCCGACGGGACGGCCGAGTCATCATCGGCACGCGGGCCATGGGCACCCTCCCTCAATGGAAGGTAGGCTTCACTGGGCACGCCTGTTTTTGTGTACGCGTGTGTGTGTGTGTGCGTACGAATATTCCTAAAACCACATCCGTAGGGATAGACGAAATTCAAATTAAGTTGATTAATGAACTTGGCCCAAGAAGCAAGGAAGCGCTGATAAAAGGATTGGAGACAGTCATAACAAATCAGCAAATTCCGCACAGCTGGAGACAGAGTAAATGAATTTGATTTATAAAGGGAAAGGAGATAAGATGAACATAAAATCATTCCGTCCGATTACGATAACGTCTGTTATGTACAGGCTGGCAATGCAGGCGGTGAAATATAAAATGCAGTCATGGGTAGAAGGTAATCGGATACTTGGAGAACTTCAGAATGGGTTCAGAAGGGGTAGACGCTTAGATGATAGCCTGTTTGTGCTTACCCAATGCATAGAAATAGCTCAGGCGGAATTCATGGTGGAAAAAACAGCGCAAACTAAGGCAGAAAACACAGAACAAGAGGGGAGACACTACAAGCGCTGGCAACTAAGGTTTATTAGAAAAAACAGACAGAACATATACAGTAACCACCCACGACTGCGTACGTCGTACCACAGGAGAAAAAAAAAACAGATTACATGCATGGCGTCAAAGATGATCTAAACAGTAGCATCGCGCGTGTGCACCCGGTTATTTAAGTACCTAAATTCCAAATCTGACAAGGCCACTGAAGGTTCACTGACGCACCGTTTGCCGTTTTTTCGTATAAAGAATATTTCCATCAGCTCCCGGGTCACCTTATCTTGGTGGCGAAAAAGCACATTGCTTTTCGGGAAAAGGGGTGTGCATTTGCAAACCAGGCAGTGTGCGGGAAGGTTGTCTCGCGAGTCATTGCCGAGTACGTTGCGGTGCACAAAGAGCCTTACGTTTACACAGCGCCCCGTTTGCCCGATATACTCTTTACCGCAAGACAGTGGCAAACGATATACAACAGCCTTTTTGCAAGGAATGAAAGGCGACACATGTTTTGTTGTACAAGCCTTGCGATTCTTGTGGATACCAGCCGCCAGTTTTTTTTTTTTTTGTCCACTTGTGGGCAAATCGCAGCGAGCTTCTTAGGTGCCGAGAACACCACCCTAACATCGTACCTTTTCACCACGCTCTTTAACCCATGGGAAAGCCTGTGAGCTTACGGAATGACAGCCGGCCTACGGCGCTTACTGTCAACACGGCCTCTTCCGTTGGCCCCTGACTTAACCCACCTCAGAACTTTTTCTCCTGCCCTGGAGATGACGTGGTCGGGAAAACCACTACTTTTCAATCGTACCACTTGCTCTGACACACTTTCCGCAACACGGTGGTGGCACGACCTAGATGCGGCGGCCTTAAGGCACGAAACAGCGATACCGTTCTTGAGCAGTTTTGAGTGCCCTGACTCATAACCGAGGAGTGGCTTCACGGTGCGCGGGCGATACATCCAGCAAAGGTGTCCCGGAGTAGCTCTCAAAGACATGTCAAGAAAGCGTAGCTCGTTGCCAACAAAAACCTCCGTAGTAAAACTTAGACCACGGCCGAACTGTCTGAACACCCTCAGAACGTCAGCCATTTTCGCTGCAGGGTCAGACCCTTCCACGATGACTAAAAAATCATCCACGTATCTGAAAGCCCTCAAGAACAATCCCGCCGAGGCCGCAGCTACCTTCCTATCTATGTCGCTCAGAAAAATGTTGCTAAGCACAGGTGCAACCCTCGACCCAATGCACACGCCTGCCTTCTGTACAAAAAATGAACCGTTCCACCCGATGACCGTCGATTTAAGGTAAAAAGACAAGATTTCGCAAAACGTGTCAATGGACACGCCGCACTTGCTTATAAAGCTGACTGCATCATTGTCGTCGGTGATGCACGCTTGAGCGCTTTTCATCACTTCATTATGCGGCAACGAGTAAAAAAGGTCCTCAATATCAATGCTAAACATGCCGCACGTTCCCGGATTGTCGTGCAGCAACACTTCAGCCAATGCTCCAGAGTTCGGCACCAGAAAGGGATCAGGCACTTTTAGAGACGACAAGTGCGACTGCAGATATCCTGCAACAGCATACTGCCAAGTGTCCTTCTCCGTCACAATGCAACGAAACGGTGAGCCCGGCTTATGGGTCTGGGCAGTCAGCGCTTGTATTGTCTCCCCTCTTCTTCTGTGTTTTCTGTCTTAGTTTGCGCTGTTTTCTCCACCATGAATTCACACCAACTAGCCCAAATGTCTGCTTTGCTAAGGCGGAAAATAGACCTCTGTTTTTAGCCTTTCTGAACATAAGCCGTGCATACGATAACGGGAACAGGGAACTGCTGTGGAGCATATTGAAAGATTTAGGTATCGGTCATGAAGTAATTGATTTTCTACAGCAAATCTACCGAGATAATGAAGTTGAAATTACATGGGAAGGGATAAAAGTACCACAACTGCGGGGGTGCACAAAGGATTAAGGCAAGGTTGTCCTCTATCATCGCTGCTGTTCATGCTTTACGTGATAAATATGGAAAGAAGGCTAGAAGAAAGTAATCTAGGTTATAATCTGTCGTACAGATTAGGCGGAAATGTAGTTGAGCAGCGACTCCCGGGTTTAATATATGCGGACGATTTTGTACTGTTAGCAGATAGCCAGGAAGATTTACAAACTTTGGCTACTTGCTGTGGAGACGAAGGAGACGCTCTAGGATTCAGTTTTAGCGCAACTAAATCAGCTGTGATGATTTTTAACGATACAATTGACCAGGTACTTACAATACAAGGCCACGAAATACCCAAAGTGGCAGAATACAAATACCTCGGGATATGGCTAAACGAAGGGCAGATATACACGGAAAAGCATGAACAGGCTCTTAGGGCAAAAGGACGAAGAGACGCCGGGATAATGAAACATAGGGCATTATGGGGGTACAACAAATATGAAGTACTAAGAGGTATTTGCAAAGGAATAATGGTGCCGGGACTTACTTTCGGCAATGCGGTTCTGTGCTTAAGGGCAGAAGTTCAGTCGAGATTAGACGTAAATCAGAGAGCTGTTGGAAGATTAGCACTAGGTGTCCACGGCAAAACCGCAAACGAGGCAGTACAAGGTGATATGGGCTGGGCATCGTTTGAAGCACGGGAAGCTAAGAGTAAAATACTATATGAAGAACGCCTGAGGAAATTGGACGATAACAGGTGGGCAGCTAAGGTATTTAAATATTTATACAGAAAGAGCGTTGACTCACAGTGGCGGAAAAGAACTAGAAAACTAACGAGTAAGTATGCCGGTCATGAGGACGGAGAAAGAAAGAGCATTAAACGACAGGTTAAAAACGCGGAAGTTAAAAATTGGATGAATTCAACGGAAAAGCAACATAGTGTAGAACTATATGCATACTAGAAAAGGCAGATCAGGAAAGAATTTTTCTATGATAACTCAAGAGGCAGTGCCCTACTTTTTGAAGCTAGATCAGGGTGTCTTAGAACGCGCAGCTACAAAAAAAAATTAACGAAGATGACACATGTGCAGTGTGTGGCAGATCTGTGGAAGCAATTGAACACCTCCTAATCAAATGTGATGGTATCCATCCGGATGTCGATGCAGGTACAGTCACTCTTTCTGAGGCCCTAGGGTTTTAAGATAACAATGGTCAGGTAAATAAATATACAGTGGAAGTTAGCAAAAAGCGATTGGAGGATTGGTGGCTGAAAAGCAGAGATGTGGCATAAGGTTAGAATTGTAGGAAACCGTAGGTAAAGATGATGGCGAATCTTAATGAGAACTGCCAACACAGTAAACAAAAAAAAATAAAAAAGAAAGAAAAGCTGAGCATGGTGGCAATTGCCACCACTCCGTTTCAAAGGGGGCGCTCCTATCCATCCATCCATGGCCTCATTACTGTTAATCCGCGCACTCTGACGTCATAACCGTTTCGACCAACTGAAAGACACCTCTGTTGGCAACCTTCTGTCGACGACCTTCTGTCGACTACGATGAGGCATTAAAGGCTTCGCCTTAACACCGAGCACAGGCAACCGCAGAGGAGGACAGGAGGAAGCCTCATACTGCCGCTGAGTTCGTTAAATTAATCAAATAGCGATGAGATATTTATGCCTCGAATGTATTTATGTTGACAAAACCAATCATTACGCAGAGACCACTTAGGGCTCCATAGTTGTGTCCTTTATCTTCCTTATACGGGTTGAAACTACCAACCAATTTCGAAATATTGGGTTAGAAAACTATGTGCAGGAAATTTTGAAGCATATGCACTGCGCATATTTATTTAAAGTTGGAGTCTCAATCATCACAGGACGACCCGCGGAGCCTGGAATGTCGACCGCAGCGGTTCCGACGAGACGGCCGAGTCATCATCGGCACGCGGACCATGGGCACCCTCCGTCAACGGAAGGTACGCTTCACTGGGCACGCCTGTTTTTGCTGCAACGTTGCTGAAACGAAATAACATCTTGCTGCTTAACTTCGTCGCAAAGCTAGCACTTGAACTCTGCGCGACAGCGTTGCAGAAAAAAATCCCGAAGACAGTTTGGAAATTCTAATGTGTGCCTGGCGAAAGGCTTGTGGTCAACCCACTGCTGCTCCCCCGAACTGCTTGGCGCGGAATCACTGGGCCGCTGCGGAGCCATGCGTCTCACACACTCGACTGCAACGGGACGTCTGGCGAAGGAGCGGTGGTGCGGCTGCAACCGCCGGCGCGCGCGCACTCGTCTACCGCTACTGTGTGACGTCATGGTTGCTATGCGCAGCCACGCCGCGCACCGGCGCGCCGGTTGCTAAGGAGGGGTGGAGGTAGCGCCGCTGCGGGGAGGAGAGGCCACAGAAGGCACGATTTCAGCGCACGGATGGACACGGCGAGCATGAGCCATTGAAGGTTTTCGCCTTAAAATGTGTAGGAGTGTGCCAAACAATCCGTTGGCTTTAGTCAAGCACAAGCGACGACCATGTACATGTGCCATTCTGGCACTTTTTTAGCTTCCGACAAACTACTCTTTATAAATGTTATTGCTATTTAAATCATTTGCCTCGATGAGCGTGGGCCGTGCACTCTTAAACAGAAAGGAGTAAGAAGGGAGTGGGGAGTGCTTACTCCCTGCTTTTTCTCATCCAGGCGTGTTGATGTTCACAGCGCGCACTGGCGGCGGCTGCTGCCTGACTTTTTTACAATTTCTGCGCGACATTTGTGGCCCTACCAGTTGATAATGGAGGGACCCTGTCGTCAACGGAGAGGTTGAAAAAAGGAGGTGAAAACCGTCCGCCAGAAGCGAAATAAAAAGAGGGAAAACAAGAATAGCAGCGAAAGGACAAAGAAGATGCAGTGGAGAAAATGAAGGGGTGGTTTTGAGGAGAGAAAAATGCGAAGATATAAATCTCAGAGCGCACTAGTGCCATCGGCTGTTCTATCGTTATCGAAGCCGCCAAGACTATCGTCCACGTCAGCCGGTCTTATCACTCAGCTGTGCAGGGAGGGGCTCGGTGAGAGGGAGCTCATCAGAGATTCCCTCTCCGGGCAGCCAGAGAAACAAATTTAGAGACCGAAAACAGCGCGCACAGATGGCGCTGCAGCTACCGTTCCGCGGCAGACGGTCGTGGGGCGAGGCTTGATGTTGCCGTCGATAAGACAGTTGTGCTCGCCGCAGAGCTAGAAGCCGATTGGCAGCGTTGCCTGACCGAGAAACGGCGGGCGACGAATACTTCGCAGCAGCGGGAACGGTGCCGGCAACAACGCGTAGAGGGCAAACCTCCAACTTCCGGAGCTGCCGTCTCGGACGGGTTTCGCTAGAAAGGGCGCGCTGGTGCGACAGCGTGGGAAGCGTCAGCGCGAAGCAGCCGCCGCCGCCTAGCCGGCTGCACACGGCGGTTGTTGCACAGGGCCGTTGCCTAGCTAAGCCAAATTTTGCGCTCGCTTTTAAGGCGAAAGCCTTTAATTCCTCATCGTTCTCGACAGAAGGTTGTCAGCAGAGGTGTCGCGCTTCTGAAATCGTGCCGACTGTGGCCTCTCCTCCGCGCAGCGGCGCAACCTCCTCCCCTCCTTAGCAACCGGCGCGCCGGTGGGGTGCTCAGCTCTGCATAGCAACCGTGACGTCACACATTGGCGGTAGAACGAGCGCGCGCGCGTCGGTGGTGGCAGCTGCTCCGCCGCTCCTTCGCCAGACTATAGTGCCTAGAAAGACCAGATTTTTGAGCCTCTCCTGGGCGCGGCCATTTTGCACCGACTGGCGCGCCGCGGTGCGGGCGTTTCTTTGGGGACTGCGGGGCTGCGGTAGTTCCGCGGCCGCGCCTGCATATAGCCGCGCTTCGGGCGCTAAAAAAACATTGTCGAGCATACTTCCGCTGCGTGGCTGTGTTGCAGGAAGTATTTACGTTATCAAAGCGATAACATTGACGCGTTTTAATGACATTTAGTTTGACATTCAGGTTAATTGTGCCGGCGCTTAGAACGCGCTCGTGCTTATATCGAATTCCGTCTTGGTGCTCCACCGCAAAGAAACTTTTTATTCAATATCAAGAATTAGGTGTGCGGCTAGTATGCAGTTCCAATTCCCATGCACTCTTATTCCTTCCTGCCGGCCATAAAGCCCCCCCCACTTCCACAAACGGCTTTCTTGTCGCCGCGCCAGTTTATCAACAAATTACCGCTGTGAGCTCAACTGAGTCGCAGCGCCAACAGAAAACAAATTTTGTCATGGTTTATGCAACCTTGTGCATCAAAACGTACTTTCGCTTAATTTATAAAAGCTTGAATAGATATGAGCAGCTAATCCAGCTTTCACTAATTCTGAGGTCCGAAGTCGTGTTATGTTATTCAGGAGCTCTCGCCGCGTGTGAGAGCGTTGCGTAGGCGTTTGGCTAAGTGTGGAAAATGTAATGAAATCGCGCATATTTTCCTATGAATAATGTAGATACCGCACCGCTGCGGTGGCTCAGTGGTTACGGCTCTCTGCTCTGGCCCAAAAGACGCGGGTTCGATCCCGGCCGCGGCGGCCGAATTTCGAAGGAGGCGAAATTCTAGAGGCCCGTGTACTGTGCGATGTCAGTGCACGTTAAAGAACCCCAGGTGGTCGAAATTTCCGGAGCCCTTCACTACGGCGTCCCTCATAGCCTGAGTCGCTTTGGAACGTAAAACCTTAATAAACCAAACCAAGCTAAGGTAGATACCAACAGCAGAAAGATAATATAGATAAACCTTTACCCCCCAGATACCTCTGACATGTGTGCGGAAAAAGCAGCTGGATTCGGTAGCGGTCGTGCTTACAATCCTGTGCATGAAATGTGTTTAATGGGAACAAGAGCAAGCTCAGCGCAAGGATGCCGAACACGTACTAGTGATCGAAAACACGCGCTCCGTCGGGACAACCTTCAGTCTGCAGCTCGCCTATCCAGTTACTATTCCACTGAGTCAAATCAATAGATCTATATTCTGATGCATAAAATTATCATAGATGATATCGCACATAAAAGGCGACAACAAACGACACGACAGCGCAGAAATCTGCTTCGAAGTGCCGGTTTCCAGTCGGTACACTACCTGGTCGACTACCCTCGGATGTCACGTTAACGAGTAACTGCGCACAAGATAACCGCAGCACTGTCTGGAAGAGGGCAAATGTGAGTAGTGACGCACAGCACACACCCTCATACGTTAGCTGATGGAGCACAAAACGGCAGAAGCGAACACGTAAACATGCGTTCTATGCGCGGCGCCGGCGCGACCCGCAGTCCCTCGGGCCGCGCGCGCCGACAGATGGCGACTGGCGTAGAGAGTAGGCGCGCGTCCGCAGCCTGCGTGCGAGGGTAAAAAAATCTGGTCTATAGCCAGACGCCTCGTTGCAGACGAGTGTGAGACGCATGGCTCCGAAGCGGCCCGGTGATTCCGCGCCAAGCGGTTCGAGGAAGCAGCAGTGGGTTGACCACAAGGCTTTCGCCAAGCACGCTTTAGAATTTCTAAAGTGGCTTCCGTAATTTTTGTTTTGTATCTCCTGTTGATTTTGGTGTGTATGCAAAACGGCTAATAACACTGAGGACTGGTATAAACGCCTACTTGTCTCTCTTCATTTTTCGTGGCTTTCGCGTTGCACTGTCAGCGGTGAATCACCAAAGGCTCGCTGAACTCATTTTTCTTGAAATGCATCATCTCTCAAGGTTTCTTTTGCTCTTGCCTCTAGGAGAAAATTAAACCGAATTGCTAAGGTATGCGCATTCTTTGTGTACCTTTAAAGTAGTAGGTCAGGGGATATGCATAGACGTCAGAAAAACCGAGATCTGTGGAAAAATTCCTTTCCGTGGCTGGTTCTTCTCTGGTAGTGCAAAATCACCCACCAGGTTTTTGTGGCCCGTGAGCATTGCGTTTTTGCGTCACTCTATGTGCTGTGAAGTTTTTTAGGCAGAAAGATCATTTTCGTTCTAGTACCACAGCGATTCACTTGCATATGCCCGTCCCAGAAGCTTGCCTGCTACAGCGCGAACGGTCGTATCGGAGAAGCTTCGTGGACACTGCAGCGGCGCCTTGAGCGTCGCTACCCCCGCATATTTGTCATATTCTCCCAGAGTACATGCCTCTGAATCTGCCGCCCTGTCACACCGTGCCGCCCCATCGCTTCAGTGCGGTTCTGCGTAGTTAAAGGATTCTGGTACATAGGCAAACGCACACTGACGTCGAGAGAACATGGGACTGCACAGGGAAGATTCAAACGTGCTCTCAAGAGCCCAGCACGGAGCTGCAACTTTGCTCGTTCTTTGTGAGTTAGTTCTAACTCAAGCGCGTTAAGAAGTTCATGTCTTAGAACAGCCAGGTCGGTGTCGTTGGCCATGTGGCACCCACGGAGTGCCGCAGCCGTTGTTCGCTGCATTTCAGCTGGCGGTGCGTAGTCGCGCCGGTCTTTATGGGGATGTGGAGGGTTCCTATTCGATGCATTAAGGAGCCCGCATCGCAGGAAATCCAGCCTCATCGTCGGTGTCGTTTACCATGAGCAAAATCCATGAAACATCACCTGAGTAGCAACCTTGGAGGACAAAATAGGCGCCCACCTAGTTGACGAGTGAGGAGCCTAGGTCACGGGTCCTTCAGAAGTCATCACTAACTGCCAACCGTGGTAGATGGCAGTAAATTAATGACTGGTTGTGACAGGCTGCTCAGAGAAAGCAATCTAGGTGGCACAAGCCCCACCCGTGCCAGCACCTGCTATCGCAGGGCAGTGGCACATCGCTTAACCGCTGCACCACTACGCCAGGACTGGTACGTGGGCTGCCACTAGTATACGTAATGACCAATTCCGCATATATGGGCATCAACTCATTAACGCTATGGCGCCTTACCCTTAAGGCGTTGGTACGTCTCCACTCCAATCTTTTCTAACAGCCGGAAAAGCATAACGCAAAAAGGAAAATGCCAAGAAATTGTATTATAATATGAAATTTATTACGCCTTTTGAAACAAATACTCAGAGAAGCCTAAGAAAAGGGTTATGATGAATCCTTAACTAATTATGTGAAATCTCCCCGTCGATTTTGGTGTTACTTGTCATAGAAGGATAACAACTCTTATAGCATTGTTATCGGCGATTAGGTGATTACCGATTCTTCTTTATTGCGGCCGCTCATAATGAGTTTTTTTTTCAGTTTGTGTTTACCGCCCCAGCAACTAAAACTGTGGCATCGTATTTACCGTCACAAATACAAGAATCAACAATGCCCGATATTGAATTAATGTATGAAGCAGTGTTATCTCTTGTAGTAAATATAAACTAAAAAATTCTGTCGAACCGGACAGCATACCAGACGCCTTTTTACGCAGGTATGTGGAACGGGTAACTATTATTTGATCATTATATTTGAAACCTCACTCGAACAGACACGAGTTCCAAATGACTGGCTTACTGCTAGAGCGGCCCCAGTGCACAGAACTGGAAACCGGCAGGTAGTTCAAACCAACAGGCCAACCTCTTTAACTTGCGTTTGTTGCAAACATCTGGAGCATATAATATTAGAGCCAATCTATACACATTCAACAAAGGCTTTTTTCCAAAACAGCATGGTTTTCGGCAACAGCTATCAACTGTAACACTGCTAGTAGAAGTAGTTAATGATTTCGCGAAGGCTCTGAATGGTAACAAACAAATCGATGCAATATGCCTTGACCTTCCGAAAGCTTTTCAGAGTCCAACACAGTGATTTAGTTAACAAACTACTATTGATGGAAATTAATCATCAAACAATGTAGTTTCGTTAACAAACTACTATTGATGGGAATTAATCCACAACTTGTGCACTAGATAACAGCATAGCTAAGCGGAAGAACCCAATTTGTCGATGTCAGTGGTAGTAAATCATAATTATTGAGCGTAACCTCTGGTGTACCTCAGGGGTGCGTCTTGGGTCCCGTTTTGTTTTTAATCTTTACTAACGAGACTGTTTCTGATATTAATAACGATATTACACTGAGAGTTCTCGCCGACGAGTGCCTGCTCTACTGTCGTACAGTTAATACATGACTAAAAAGCACTTAATGATGCTTTCGCAGCTGTCGAATAATTGTGGCAAGGCTGTAAACTGACGATCAGTCAAGAAGCACTTATCCGTGTCACGAACAGGACCAAACGTGCCCATGAGTACGAAATTTCCGGAGCCCTCCACTACGGCGTCTCTCATAGCCTTAGTAGCTTTGGGACGTTAAACCCCATAAACCAAACCAAACCAAACCATGAGTACTGTTATATACTTGGCTCTACCGCAGTTATCATAGCAGAGACACTTAAATACCTGGCCGTTCTCAGTTCTAGAGATTTAGGGCGGAAAAATCATGTACTGCCAATTTGGTCAGCCGCTGAAATGAAACACTGGTTTTTGCGTCGATGATTAAAACTGGTCTCGCAATCTGCCAAATTAGCTGCCTATTTAACTTATGTGTGACCAACATTAGAATATGCCTGCATTATATGGGATCCTGTAGGAAGAGGTTTAATACAAAAATACAAAGTGAGGAAAGAAGAGAAGCTGGATTTCTAACGTCCAGATATACGCGTACTGATTCTGCAACAGAGATGCTCTGTATTATTAACTTGCCACCTCTAGTCGAAAGTCGCCGATTGACCAGATTAAAATTTTTATTTCAGTATTTAAGAAATTATTTCAATAACAATTGTTCTCATTACTTGCGCCCCAAGCAACTTACGCACCTGAGAGCAATCAATGAATCATCGTAATCATCATCATTAGTCTGACTACGCCCACTGCAGGTCAAAGGCCTCTCCCATGTCCCTCCAATTAAACCTGTCCTTTTCCAGTTGCAGCCACCGTATCTCCGCAAACTTCTTAATCTCCTTATTGGTAGATTGGTAGAACACACACACTACGTTCTGTGTGTTCCTTTCTGTGTCTGCGTTATGTTATTTCGGCTGTTCCCACCAAGAAGTATGAACCAACTAGCTCAGTTTTCTACTCTTTTAACGTTTTTAATCTCATCCGCCCACCTAACTTACTGCCGCCCCCTGCTACGTTTGCCTTCTCTTGGAATCCACTCAGTTACCCTTAAGGACCAGCGGTTATGTTGCCTTCGCTTTACATGCCCTGCCCAAGCCAATTTCTTCCTCTTGATTTCGACTAGGATGCCATCAACCCGCGTTTGTTCCCTCACCCACTCCGCCCGCTGCTGCTCTCTTAACGTTACACGTATCATTTTTTTTTCCATAGCTCGCTGCGTAGTCCTTAACTTACGCTTAACCCTCTTTGTTAGCCTCCATACTTCTGCCCCATAAGTGAGTACCGGTAAGATACAGCTGTTGTACACTTTTTTCTCTTGAGGGATAATGGTAAACTGCCATTCATGATCTGAGAGAACCTGCTATGTGCGCTCCACCCCATTCTTATTCTTCTAGTTATTTCCCTCTCATCATCCGGATCTGCGGTCACTACTTGCCCTAAGTAGACATATTCTCTTACTACTTCCAGCTCCTCGCTACCAACAATTGCGAACTGCTGTCTCCTTGCTAGACTGCTAGACTGTTGAACATTACTTTCGTTTTCTACATGTTAATTTCTAGCACCGCCGTTCTGCTCTGCCTGTCTAATTCATTGAACATTCTTTGCAGTTCATGTCCTTAGTGACTTAGCAAGGCAATGGCATCAGCGAATCGCAAATTACTTAGGTATTCTCCATTAACTCTTATCCCCAACTGTTCCGAATTCAGGCCCCGGAATACCTCCTGTAAACAGGCAGTATTCCGCCTGAGGACGATGAATTACTCTGGTTAATGCAACCAACAGTTTTTTACCGCTCTGCTTTTAGGCCGTTAGCAGACATTTGAGGACACCAGTTGGTGTCCCAGACTGCGACCGACATTTGAGGGAACCCGTGTCATACAACCTGAACAGCGCTTGCATTTTAAATCCAAGTGCAATAATGCATGGAGAACTTAACCATATCAATCGCGTGTATGTCAGCAAGAAATCCAAAAATAGTAGTGCCGTCGCCACTGTAAAATGTTTCTGAAACGAGCGTGGGCCAAAGAGCATCACGAGAGGATCAACTTCCTGCGTGGCGCACTCAGAACTTGGTCTTAGGATGGGAGGACAACGCCACTCTTATTTCCTAGAAGGTTTCGTAGCGACTTCTGCATTCTTGGAAGCGCCATATTCTTGCTACAGTTAGCGGTAGTGATACTTTTTCTCTTCTTGACTGGTCAACATACTAACCATTCAAGAAGAATTCCACTAGAACCATGCACTTTTCCATGACTATGGAAGGGTGCCTAGAAATCAATCTTTAATTTCTTGCTTCAATAATGCACCACAGTCACGTGCACAGCCAAAATGAGCCGCCGAAGCCCTGATTCAATTCTGTTACCTTGCTCTGAGCAGCATTACATCCCACCACTCAGCCACGAGAGTGGGTCGAAGTTTGCACCATGCCAGAGCACTCAGCGCCCCAGCAGCACACCCTGACCCATAGCATGAGCACCCAGAGAAGCCAGCTGCCTTTCGTCGTTGTAATACGAACTCAACGCGTGCAGTATAATTCGGTGACTAAATTATCTCAGCGCGCAATAGAAATGTGGTTCTTTAAACCGCAACTACTGGTAAAAAGCTATCGAGTGAGCAAAACAAATTATGCGCACTACGGTTCGATATAACATGATGTTTCTGCTGCAGGACATTTTTCCCTCCAAGTGGGCAAACAATCCGAGAGAGGAAGGAGAGAAAGGAGCACGAGTGCAGAATTAGAGGACGGGGAATCAAACACGCTATAGGTAGGCGCCCGCAGACCTTAGCGGTCACTGCAAGAGAGAACATTCAGGGGGCACTTTGGCTCTCTAAAGTGCTGCCAGGCGAAAGCTTTTCCTATCGCACTGTTTGGCACTGACTGCGAGACTTTTGTGCTGCACTAGTGCTTTATTTGACTACACATTACAACTAGAGAGTTTGAGTGCCGACTTTGACTGCTTCTTTAGCACGACTCTCTCTCTGCTTCAATGAGCTCGGCTGTATCCATGGCTGCGTGCGCAGTAATGACGTATGTAATGTGGTCACCCACGGACGCCTTACGTCCCGTTTCGTAGCGGACGACAACTATTTCATTAGTTGTCGTCTGCTCCAAAAGGGGGCGTCAGGCATCCGTGGGGGACCTCATTACTGCGGATCCACGCAATCTGACGTCATAACCATTTCGACCAACCGAAAAGCGTGACACCTGTGCTGACAACATTCTCTCGACTACGCTGAGGCATTAAAGGTTTCGCCTGAACACCGAGCATAGACAAACACACAGGAGGACAGCACAGCAGGAAGCCACCTACTGTCGCTAAGTTCGTCAAAGGAATCAAATAGCGTTGAGCTATTTACGCCTCGAATGTTTTTATGTTGACAAGACCAATCATTACGCAGAGACCTCCTTAAAGTTCCATAGTTGCATCCTTTAACTTCCTTATACAGGTTCAAACTACAGGCCCATTTCGAAATATTGGGTTGGAAAACTATGCGCAGGATATTTTGAAGCATATCCGCTGCGCAGATTTATTTACAGCTGGATCTGAATAATCACAGGACCACCTGCGGAGCCAGGAATGCCGACCGCGGTGGTTCCGACGGGGCAAGCGAGTCACCATCGGCACGCGGGCCATGGGCACCCTCCGTCAAGGGAAGGTAGGCTTCACTGTGCGCGCCTGTTTATGTGTGTGCGTGCGCGTGACTGCGTTGCTACAACGAAATAAAAACTTGCTGCTTAACTGCGTCGGAAAGCTAGCACTTGAACTCTCCGCGGCAGCGTTGCAGAAAATGAAAAGTAGTTTGCGAAACATGGGTAGAAGACGTTGGCTTTAGTCGAGCACAAGCGACGACCATGTACATGTGCCATTCTGGCACTTTTTTAGCTTCCGACAAACTACTCTTTATAAATGTTATTGCTATTTAAATCATTTGCCTCGATGAGCGTGGGCCGTGCACTCTTGAACAGAAAGGAGTAAGAAGGGAGTGGGGAGTGCTTACTCCCTTCTTTTTCTCATCCAGGCGTGTTGATGTTCACAGCGCGCACTGGCGGCGGCTGCTGCCTGACTTTTTTACAATTTCTGCGCGACATTTGTGGCCCTACCAGTTGCGCTAAAAGATCCTGCTTTGGCGGCCTGGAAACAGCTGCGGATATATTTTAATGGTATGCGTTTTTAATGGAAATAATATTGCTACTTGTGCAGCAAGCAAAGTGCGGTGCATTGAATGGCTTTTTTTCTCCACCACGTCTGCCTCTGCGAAAGTTTTGAAAAAATTTGCGCGCCGGAAAGAATGGCGGCTTCTCTTAAATTTAGAATACACCTTACGGTCGTGATTTCAGGGAAGGTTTTTTTCTCTAGCGGTCACTTATTGAGAGCCGGTTGCCTGAAAAAACGCCAAGATTGTGCCATATTAGAGGTCGTAAAGCTTCCGGTGTAGCATGCAGCCCCACGACGTATTTCCTAAATAACACTGCTTTGAAATCTGTTTACGCCGACACGTACCTCGAAGTATATGTAACAAATAATTTATCCTGGACTGGTTACATTAATTATATTATCAGTAATGCTAACCGTATGCTAGGTTACTTTTGCCGTAATTTTTCGAGTGCTCCATCTTTCCTTTAATTTCTCCTTTTCAAGACTTTTATACGCCCGACACTTGAATACGCGTCATCAGTATAGGATCCTGCTCACGGCACCCCTGAGCCATGCTCTTGAACTTGTTCAAGATAACTCCACTCGCTTCATTCTTTCTAACCACAACCAAACAGCCAGGATATCAACCATAAAAAGTAGCCTTGAGTTATCGTCTTTAGCGTCTCGCCGTAAAGTTTCTCGCTTAGCATTATTTCTTCAACTTTTCCGCCATCCCACACTGCACACTCAACTGATTCTTGAAGCGCTCTATCCCTCCCACCGCATTGATCGCGTTCACAAAGTTAGTCTGGGTCGTTGTAACACTAAAACTTTTTCTCAGTCATATATCCGACTTGCACCTCGCGAATGAAACAACCTTCGGGTTGAAATTGCGTCTATCAATGTGCCTCTTCGATTATCCGCCTCTGGCTGGCCGCGGGCTGCCTGCGGGCTGCCAGAACGCGCCGCTCGATTTTCTTTGGCTGCTCCGCGCACTTCCGGTGGCTGCCCAGAACGCTTTCGTTTTTCTCTGGCTGGGAGGTTTCGGGCTGCTAGTGGGCAGCCAGATTCACGAGGAATATTTTGTGCTAGAAGCGCTCGGGCAACTAGTAGACGACGGAGATAGACTACAGTTGAACGCCGATAGATTACAGCTGAACGGAACGTATCCCGATTCTTTTCTCATTGCAGCCCACAGGAAGCAGTTCAAGAGCGTAGAAATCGTAGCGACCACAGCAGATTCAATCACCATGCAGGGTAGATCGTCTGCGGTCATATCAGTCATACTTACTGCGTAGTAAACAAACACGTGATAATCCGAGAGTACGGCGTGTCGTTTGGTGAGCAACGGTCGGGCAGTTTTTCCCTCCTATGTGGTGCCAACTGAAACACATGCGATTGCTCATCGCATGCTTTTGAGGATTTCTCGAAGCTTACACAGCACACTGTGCACCGAAGGCGCACGCCCGCGTTGTCGTCCCCGATGTATACGAGTGCGAGCTTGATCAGCTGCTTGCTCTGCAGTCTGCGGCACACAGCCCTCAATAACTTCAGGTCGTTGTTTTCGATACCAAGCAGCCTACTTCTGCCGTACGCGTGCGTGGCAATGAGACGCAGCAGAAAACAAAGCTAGAGAGTGCATATATATGCTGGCTGGCTGGTTCCGGTGCCCGCCAGCCCATGTGACCATGATGCGCTTTCCTGTAAGAGTCGAACTGTCTGGCAGCCTGCGGGCTGCCCGAGCGCTGCAAATCGAAGACGCCCAATAATAACTGCTTAGAAACTGTTTAGCTAACAATAAATGATTAGAAAAACTATGTTTTTATAACATCTCGTTTATTGCTTGATTAGATATTATTTAGCTAACATTGTATGATTAGGAGAAACCTTTTTATAATGATTAACTGCATTTCTTTTTCTTTATTGTATAATTTAACCATTCCCCTGTGTAATGCCTCTGGCCCTCAGGGTACGTAAATAAATAAATACAAAAAATGACGTCACGCAAGCATTATCAGCGAAATTGTAGATAGCGCATATGTCTTCAATTGTGCAAGATATCTCTAAGTTGAACTTTTTATTTCTTTACGTTTCGTGTTTCAACGATCGCAGCAATCAAGAAAACGTGACTTCGTTCATTAAAGGAAACCACCACAAAAGCACTCCTTCTTGGCTACAGTGAAATTTGAACTACAAAAATTAAAGAAATACAAAATGCAGCTCCGAGAAATTTCGCCGACCTAACCAACTATCGACAATCTACAAATCTTCCAAATAATCCGGTATTTTGTCAATTGTCTCAGAAGCTAAAGCGCGTTCAGTATGAGGAATTTTTGTCGTTTTTACCTTTTTTCATATAGCTTCTAAGTGAGGAGCACCAAGTCTTTTGTTGACGCAATGCTCTATTAAAAAAAATCGCAAATGCAGACAAGTTGAACGCAAATACCTTTTTATGCACTCCGTATTTTTACGCGTCCACGCACACAAACATCGTTCTACGTAAAAACCATAAAGAGCAGGTTCACAAAGAAAACGGAGAGAAAAACGGAGACAAAAGAAAAACATACACGATAGGACCAGTGCCAACTTATAACTGAATTTTACTTCGCGTCAAACCTGCCTTTTTGTAAGCGACCACACCGTAACATCCGTGCAATCCGTGTGAAAAAGTGGGTAAATGCGTGCTTTTTCAGATGAGCTAAGGCATGTTTATCTAGTGCCAGTGATGAGCACACTGACTGAGTAAACATTGTCAAAAGCGGCCAGTTGCCTAAGCAATAGACGAATAAGCAAAAGACGAAGGAAGGGTTTCGGAGTGATTGTGCTCCTAGAAGGAACTGCAAAGGGAGAGCCGGTATGTTCAGGATACATGTCGGCGAAGTGGTTGTTAAGTTCTGGAAGGCCGCCAAGTTAGCGCAAAGCCAAGCACGCTGGGTGGATCGATGGTTACGAAGCGGAGTAGGAACATCGAAAAGTAGTCACCCCATCGTGCAACCGACCTGTATGCTGCAAAACGTTGCATTGCTCATTGCCTGTTTCCTGTTCTACATTGGTTACCCTCTTTCACACTTCATGTCGAAAGTATCGTTGATAAGACGGGTTGCGTCCGATTTGGTTTGGCATGCTGATAAAGTTGCAGGATCCGAAGGGAGAACCAGGAGGGAGGCTCAAACCACGGCTATTCGCAATAGATTATTATTTGAGATAAAAATAATCGGTCGGATAACACTGCCTACATTAGAAGTTCTTGAGAAAAAAAGGTTTTTGAGGAAACGAAATGGCGCAGTAACTGTCTCACATCTTGCGGACACCCAGCCACGCCGTAAGGAGAGAGATAAAGGAGGGAGTTAGAGAAGAAAGAGGTGCCGTAGGGGAGGACTCAGGAAAAATTTCGACCTCCTGGGAATTTTTAACGTTAACGTGCACCGACATCTCCCACCACGTGGGAGCCTTTGCGTTTCGCCTCCATCGAAGTGCGGCTGCCGCGGCCGAATTCGAACCGGGGAACTCCGACTCAGCAGCCGAACGCCGTAACCACCGAGCCACCGCGGCGGCTCTGAAGTTCGGGCCGCAAAAAACTTTTGGGGAGGAAGAAAGCATTCTGAAATCGATGTCGCCTACGTTCGCTCGCCGGCAGCTGAGTAAGAAAAGAATAAATAAATTTCGTCACTGTCAGCAATTTCTTTCTCCACACTGGAATCAAGTTCGAGCGTGTATTTCCTGCCGTTCGCGAGTGAATGGAGCAGCAGCGAGGCGAGGCAAGCTTGATGTGAAGGCGTGCTAGAAATTAAACACTGCGTCTCTTTCGGGCTAATCACATAGTCGCCCTTCTCGTTTCCGTGAATAAATATCGCGAATGCAGTGTGCGTGAATCTAAACAGCGCCGCTCTGCCCCATTTTCTGTATGCACGCTTCTGCCATGTGGCGCCCACGCAATGTCGCAAACGTAGTTCACTGCACTTCAGCTGGCGTTGAGTAGTGTGCTGGTCTTGTTGGTGCGTGCGGAGTGTGTTAACGCCATAGCGTTAAGGAGCCCGTATCGCAGTCGGCGTCGTCGCCGGAGTCGTTGGCCGCGAGCGACAAAACCACGAAAAAATCTCCAGAAAAGCAACCTAGATGGGCAACCTAGGTCACTTCACCACACCTGCTCATCGGATTGTGAGCAAACTGCCCACCGTGGGAGCTGGCAGTTTAGTTAGTTACCGGTCACGAGAAATTGCTCGAGAATAGCAACCTGGATCTCACAAGTCCCGCCTGTGGCATCGCGGGGTATTTGCGCATCGATTGCAACACTGAGCCGGGAGGGGTATGACGACGCCCAGGGAATCTATCGTTGAAGCAAAAGGTTCACTACGGGGACCTCGTGCTTCGATCGCCGTGTGCCTAGTTTTGACCTTCAGCTGACTTAGAGGTCAAACCATGAAAAAGAGAAACAGAAATTGAATCAATATCTATGACTTGAAGTCGAACCCGTGGCTGCGCGAACAGATCTCCCTCCTTTAAGGGTTGCTCAGCAAGACCACAAGGCTGTCGCCGCAGCCAACACGCCTCGTGTTAAACTGCACCGCACTCTCGCGCCGTGCACTGGGGAGCGTCGTCTTCATCAACTTTCATCTGCTCCGTCCCACGGCACTGCCTGCTCACCGTCGTCATCTGCGTAGCACAAATGCATGCTTTCGCTCCGATTTGAATGCAGTAAACGTTCTCTGCAGTCTTTAAAGCAGAGAAGGACCAATTCTGATTATATGGTCACTAATTATCAAAGCTATCGCGTCGTACCCTTACGGCGGAGGTCAAGCGTCCACTTCAGTGTCTGTGAACCGTGTTCTGAGCTCTTTATGCGAACAAATATGTTACACTGTTTTGTTTACTTTGTGCTCAACTCTACAGGGCACGGCACCAGAAAGGGACACTCCAGGAGGCACCATCACGACCACCCTATATCCCCGCAGAGCACGCCGCACAGCCGGCAGGAGACTGCAGAACTGAAGCGCCGATATCTGCGGAAAGGTCAGTACATCAGGAGAGTCGTGGGCCGGTTCAGGCATGCACATTTTGGGGCAGCTTCGCTGGCGCTAGAAGGCAAACACATTAAACAAAGAGTACAGCTTCTGACTGAACCTTGCCGAAGCGTATGTGATTAGCGGGCGCTAAGTATTGCATAGTGTGGCATGGAAACAGACAGTTTGCGAGCATTGGTGAAAAAGAAAAAAAAACTGCATGCGCACGTCACCTTACGCTTAAAAAAAGGAACTTGATATATTCTAGATTCGTTGGAAACACAGGTCCTAGCAGAAAAAAAAAAAGCGAAATGAGGAGCAGAGAAAGATGTCCGCAAGTGATACAACACTGCACTAGTTTTCCAAGCAATTTGCGTCAAAAATAATCGCATATACACTTATTCGAATCACACACAGACGAAGAAAAAAACTGCAGACGACCATCCAAAGTGTACTCCATGGAATGAGAGCGGCATTTGCATTTCACGCCTTCCGTGTACCTCAGTCCCACTGCGCCTCTTCTGCTTCGAGCTTTCTTTTCCTTTGCGGGCAAGTTTAGACGTTAACTAATTTCAGTAAAATGCAGTGTTTGCTTAACGTCACCAGGCTGCCGTGATCACGAAAAAATCACGCAGGCGGTGGAGCGGTGGCTCTAAGGTCACATGCCTTCGTCGTCTGCTCCTATTGATGATAGCAGTCTTCTGATGCATTCAAAGGGGTACGGAAAGCTTCGCTACCTTATAAAAAAAAGTGCATATTCCCTTCTTTAGTTCAGCAATGACAGGCTTCGAAAGTATAGCTATAAAGAGGGTGCTTTTAGTTGAATCTATCTTGGGGCTCAGGTCGGACTGAGTGCACGTACTCCTGTGTTTGATGCCTTCGAAGTGGTTGCCTTAACACCGATCAAATTAGAACAAATAGCATTGAATGTAGGCGTTTTCTTCACTTAGGACACGTTCGTGGCTCTTCTGTCTAGTGCCTTCACTGGCGAGAAGTTGTCTTTTGGCGCGGTCGGCATTTTCTTTGTGGTGTCTATGATGTTATTTTTTTGTGATCTAATCTGTCATTTCCGTATTTATTTTCCTGAGCGGCGTATCGGCCTTTAGAATGCTTACGCATGCAATCACTGTCGAAGTTATACTCTGTGGTTGAAGCGGTATGCTCTTTCTCTCGTCTTTTCGCACTCCTATTTTCGCGTTATTATCAGTTATTCTCTTAGATCGACAGATCAATCTGGCCTCATAAATGTGGCCTTTGACGACACACTGTAGTGTTTGTATCACGATAAGCAAACGGCCAACTCATCCCGTGTGGTTTCTTCGTTCGTCCTGTCCTTTTTGCGCTTTGTAGCATCTAGTCATGTACCAACTCGCCCACCAATCGATTCTTCTAGGCCGAGCCAAACAGCCATACCGTACGTGCACCAGCAATGACCTCGACTAAAAAGAGTTTTAGGGAAATGCGTTTTAGAAGTTCTGTTCACTGCCCCCAAAAAGCTGTTGCGCATGAGCAAAGCAATAAATGACGAAAAGAAGCCAGCCTGCCGAATTAACCACGAATGCAAGTTCTTACCTTGTAAATTGGTTTTCGAGGAAAGGAAATGAAACAGTATCTCACATTTCTGGTTGGTCACCTGAACCGTGCCGTAAGGGAAGGAACGTGGGCGTGAAAGAAGAAATAGACAAAAAATCTCTCTCTTTCCCCTAAACGAGAGTAGAGTAAGCATGAAATGTTTACAGGCATAAGACATTGGTTGTAGATGGTACTAGTCAAAATCTTGAAATGGGTCTAGTGTTCAACACACCACACCACACTCTTCTTGTTGCGTCGAAGCGATCGCCTGCAATAGTGCGGGCATAGGTAGGCAGCCGCGAACCGTGGCGGCCTTGTCGCTTTCCGGAGCGGCCGCATAATCATGGCGTTGTTGGCAGGGGCAAGCAGTCTTCTGCTGTGGCGTATCACTCGCAAAGCGATCGCTTTCCGCAAGACGCTTCCTACCTCTCCTTTCATCAGGCTCCATTGCTCGGCTTAAGCAGCTCTGACGGTGGCGGCATTGAAATGCAGGACGATGCAGAAGCGTACGCGGACACGACGAGACGCAGGCCTGACAAGAATGTACATGCAGCGCGTTCGAATACTCCTCAAGCGTGTTTTCACATTGTTTTCTGTTTCGTTGCAGCAATATTTTGCGCATTTTTATTTGTTGCTTAGAGGTCAGTTCCATTTTTTATATGTTAAAACTTGGCACCGACTGGATGGTGCTGGTGTTTTGTTTGTCGTGTTCCACCTTTGTAATCTGTACCTTGTATCACTCCTATCTTGGTCCTGACCGGACTGATAGTATCTCTAATAAATAAATAAATAAATAAATAAATAAATAAGTATACATCTGCCTGCCAAAGGGGGAAACGTCATGAGCTGAAGGCCCAGCGGCCGGTCTTTTACATGCGTGAGTGTGGGATGGCGGCGCCATCCTTTGGGACGACGCGGAAGCAGTTTTTCCACCCAAAGCCCTTGTCGCCCTGGAGCTTCTCTCTTGCTCTAAGCGGCCCTCTCTCTTAGAGAGTCTCGTTAAATTTCGTACGGTGCCCGGATGCTCTCGTTTCAGCTCCCGGATGTGTGGAATTCAGTGCCCGGCTGAGCGGAATTCAGTGCCCGGATGTTGGCTCTCGGTATCGGCGTGACGTCACCACACTGCCGACAACGGGAGCTAAAAGCATTTTATGCTTAAAAGGTGCCGTATTGGGGCTCTCCGGAATAATTTCGACCACCTGGAGATATTAACGTGCACTGACATCGCACAGCACATGGGCACCTTTTGCGTTGCGCCTCCATCGTAACGCGGCCGCCGCGGTCGGGCTCGAGCCTGGGTACTGCGGCTCGGTAGACGAGCGCCTTAACCACTGAGCCACAGCGGAAGGTCAAGTTTTTACCTTTCAGAACTAGTATGGTATACCGGATACTACTGTTCTGCAGGAAGTGCTATTTTGGGCAGTCGGGACGCTGCCTAAACGACCGGCAACGAAAGCATCATGCAAGGTTGATTCGTCAGCGGGGGGTGGATATTTGGCCAAGCATTGTAAGCGTTAATTGCTGGTGCTTGCTAGTATTTGATGCCACGTGTGTGCTCGGTAGAGGCGGCACAAGGTTCCGTCAGAAGGTGTGCGAGACCTACCACATTACCAAGGAAGACGATAACTGTCAGCACGCTTTCTCTTGCCCTGTGACAAAAAGAAAAGATGTATTTGAGAGACAGCTTGCAACGTGTGGAAGTGTGAATTTTGTTTTTTGCTTTCTTTCAATCCCGCGGGCGCATGTATCACAGAACTGTATTTATTTACTTCCGTCGAAGTAAACTTTGAGTTGACGTTTAGCGCTCGTCCTGTATTTTCCTATCTCTTCATCCCATTACCCCGCCGCGGTGGCTCAGTGGCTACGGCGCTCGGCTGCTGATCCGAAAGACGCGGGTTCGATCCCGGCCGCGGCGGCTGAATTTCTTGAAGGCGAAATTCTAGAGGCCCGTGTGTTGTGCGATGTCAGTGCACGTTAAAGAACCCCAGGTGGGCTAAATGTCCGGAGCCCTTCACTACGGCGTCCCTCATAGCCTCAGTCGCTTTGGAACGTTAAACCCCAATAAAATAAAAAAAATCTTCATCCCATTCACATGCGCTAGTCTTTTTAATTAATTATTAATTACGTCTGTACGTAAGGCATCATTGCAAGCCTCAGGGATTCCTTCCCGCACATAGTTTCACTTACATTTTTCTGAACAAAGCTTTTGCAACAGCAGTAATGAAACAAGGAAACCTGCTCAAAGCAGCATATCATCCTGCTTGTTACCGCTGTCACTCATAAAATAATGCCGCAATCTGACAAGACCCGGTCAGACAGAGCATGTACAGAAACAACTTCTTTGTCTCTTCTGTCATACAGACTACCCCACGCCTGTTTTTGATCTGTCGCTGTGGCTGATTGGTCTTGGCGTTCGTCGAATGATCCCAGGGTGACGAGATGTGGGGCCGTGTTCTATTAGCTGTCCATTGTCCGTTGTCCATTTCGTGCCCTTTCTGTCCTCTGTCATTAGTCAGTCAGATGTACCCGCGGCTCTCAAGCGTCTGTGGCAAGCCACCCCGCCATTGTCTGGTTGGCGACCGGACCTGACCACTGGCTCCTCTTGGCTTCGATATGCAACCTACGGTGGGGTCCGGTCGCTTTCCACAGACGCTTGAGAGCCGCGGGTATATCTGACTGACTAAGTACAGAGGACAGAAAGGACGAGAAATGGACAACGGAAATTGGACAGCTAATAGAGTATGGCCCCGGGTCCCGACCACGGCAGCCGCACGTCGTTAGGATGTGAAATGCAAATACGCACACAAACTGCGCGATATGCCCTCACGTAAACAAGGCCAGAAATAATCCGGTACACTCGAGTACGACGTCCGTCTTAGACAATGCGCCGCATTGGTGTCTTAAGCCTCACGTACCATACCGTCATCATTATCATCAGCCTGACTATACCCTCTCCACGGCCTCTCCAACTAACCCTGTCCATTGCCAGCTGCGGTCATCGTATACGCGTAAACTTCTTAATCTCATCCGCCCACCTAACATTCTGCCATACCCCCTCCCCCCCTTCTACGCTTGCCTTCTCTTGGAATCCACCCTTAAGGAGAAGCGGTTATATTGCCTTCGCATTACATGCCCAGCCCAGGCCCATTCCTTCCTCTTGATTTCGACTAGGATGTCATTAACCAGCGTTTGATCCCTCACCCACTCTGCCCGCTTCTGGTCTCTTAACGTTACACCTATCATTTTATTTTCCAAAGCTCGCTGCGTTCTCTTTAAATTAAGCTGGACCCTTTCCGTCACCTTCCACGTTTCTGCCCCATAGGTGAGTACCGGTAAGATACAGCAGTTTTATACTTTTCTCTTGAAAGAAATTGTTAAACTACCATTCATGATCTGAGAGAACCTGCCAAATGCGCTACACCCCATTCTTATCCTTCTAGTTACTTACATCTCATGATCCGGATCAGCAGCCACTACCTGCCCTAAGCAGACGTATTTCCTTAATACTTCCAGCGCTTCCCTACCAATTGTCAACTGCTGTTCCTATGTTAATTTTAATACCTACCGTTCTGGCCTGCCTGTCTAACTCATTGATCGTATTTTGCAGCTCATTTTCTGAGTGACTTAGCAAGGTAATGTCAACGGCGAATCGCAAATCACTTAGGTATTCTCCAATAACTCTTAACCCCAACTGTTCCCATTTCAGGCCCCGGAATACGTCCTGTAAACAGGCGATGAATAGCATTGGCGAGATCGTGTCTCCTCGCCTGACACCCTTCCTAATTGGAATTTAATTGCTTATTTTATGAAGTCCTATGGTAGCTGTGCAGTCGTTATGGATGTTTGGTTTGGTTTGGTTTATGGGGTTTAACGTCCCAAAGCGACTAAGGCTATGAGAGACGCCGTAGTGGAGGGCTCCGGAAATTTCGACCACCTGGGGTTCTTTAACGTGCACTGATATCGCACAGTACACGGGCCTCTAGAGTTTCTCTTCCAAATAAATTCAACCGCCGCGGCCGGGACCGAACCCTCGTCTTTCGGGTCAGCAGCCGAGCACCATAAGCACTGAGCCACCGCGGCGGCCGTTATGGATGTCTTTTAATATTTTCTCATAAAGCTCTTCGCCACCCTGATTCGCAGTGCCTGCATGACAGCTGAGCTTTCCACTAAGTCAAATGCTTTCTCGTATTCACTGAACGCTATACATAGGAATTGTTTATATTCTGCGCATTTCTCTATCTCCTGATTGACAGTGTGAATATGATCTGTTGTCGAGTACCCTTTACGAAAACCTGCCTGATAATTTGGTTCATTGAGGTCTACGGTTGTCCTGATACTACTTGCGGATGCCTTAGTGAATACCTCGTAGGAAACGGACAGTAAGCTGATCGGCCTGTAATTTTTCAAGTCCTTGACATCTCCTTTCTTCAGATTTAAGATAATGCTAGCGTTCTTCCATGCTTCTGGTACGCTCGAGGTCATAAGGCATTGCATATACACGGTGGCTACTTTTCTAGCGCAATCTCCCCTCCGGAGGTCCTTCAAGAGATCTGCAGTTACCTGAACCTCCCCAGCTACTTTCCCCTTTGCATTGCTCCTAAGACTTTCTTTACTTCCTGTTTCTTCAATGGCGGGATGTCCCAGTGCGGTGCTGTATTGCCTCCCTCGTTAACGTTTTGATTACGTTGAAAGGTAAAAACGTAGCCGAAAGAGACAAGGACACAGAAAGACAGCAACACACGGCGCTAACTTCTAACAACGGTTTATTTCAGACAGGAAAGGTGGTTTTATATCGACATCACGACCAACACGCCGTCAAACCATGCGCTAGCAAAGCGTATCAGCCAGATATGCGAGCACTTTTGCCAGCAATGAAACAGAGGGGGTACTAACACAATCATCTTTCAAAAGTGATATCCATTCCGCTTCTATGATTTCTCGTGTCAACCGGTTATTGTGCACTTTTAAAACCATGCATTGTTCAAAAAGCGGTGTGCAGTGACACCCACGGCAGTGGGCTGACAACCCTTATCCACGTATATCATCTACATCACGCCCATGCTCTCGAAGCCTATCATTCAGGCATCTGCCGGTTGCCCTACATACTGCTTGCCACAGGAAAGAGGAATCTGATAAATGACATTTACAATACAATTGACAAACTTTTTCCTATGTTTTTCGTACAACCAACACCCTTTTTAGATTTTTTTAAATGTTTCGTACACAGTTGACTCAACTACTTAGGCGCCGAAAAAACCACTCTGGCTCCCTAAGAAGTTGAGTCATCTGTGTCGTCTAAATTTCTTCATAGTAGAAAGTTCCCAAATAGCTTTTATTTTTATTATTCGCTCTCAGCAAAGCGAAGTGACACAGATCAAACCAGGGGCAGTGCGAAGCATACTCGGTGTATGTTTCAACGACCTTGCAGTGTTCCTTTTCAGTTTGTGTTCCTGTTTATTTTCCTTCCGATGGCCACACCAGCAGACAAGAAGGAAGCCGGCACCTCGTCGCCGAAGACACGACGACACAAGCGGCACGGAGAAGTTGCCCACCATGGAGTGCCGCACAGTAAGTCTGCACTTGGTGAGAGGGCATCAAGCTTTTTGGATGTGCTATGCAATCTCTAAAAAAAGCCAACGCCACTGTGAGGCGCTGTAAGGAATGCTGTAGCGGACTAGCAGAACATTCTACAAGTGCCGGTCGCGCAGCCTCGGTGGGATGTCTGACCACGCAGAATTTTTCTCTTCTTCGAAATCGCATCCTCTAGACTTTGGCCACATTGGAGTCATCAAATGGTGACCGGGTGCGCAAAGCTTTGCACTTTACAAACCTGATGACTGACCGGATCCTTGGCCAGTGCGTGTCGAGCTGTCATGTTACCTGAAGTCCTGGCCATGACCCAAACCCGAACGGTTCTAACTTGGTCAGACGTTTTAGCGCGCCAGCACTTTCCGTTGCCATTCCCCGCATTTGGGCGTTGTGTATTTTTTCTGTCCGTCCGACCGTCCGGCCGTCCGTCCGTCCGTCCGTCCGTCCGTCCTGTCCTGTCCTGTCCTGTCCTGTCCTGTCTTGTCTTGTCTTGTCTTGTCTTGTCCTGTCTTGCATTGTCTTGCCTTGTCTTGCCTTGTCTTGTCTTGTCTGAAGCCAGTTTGGTAGCAGGCTGCTCGCCTGCCCAGCGGGTGGTGGGCAGCCTGCCCATCGTGTCAAACGGCAACCCATTTAATTATGAGAGGCTGCTCGTTAAGAGCAACATGGGTCGCAACTCAACACAAGCAACCGAAGTCCCACTGATGGCAATACCTGCCATGGCACCTGCCTTGTGCCACTGCTCACCTGCCCACCGGGTGGCTTACTTGCCAAAGTGTAGCCGGTGGCAACGAGGCGAGAACCTGGGGCGGAAATTAGGCGGCATCACCCCTAAGACACCGCCTCTGACAACTGTCGTCATGTTAACGCACATATCCGCATTTGGCCTGATTACCCACCCTTACGACAGCGAGAGAACGTGCATCCCGGTCTAAAAAAAATGGCAGTGGCTTAGCTCGGTTAGGCCAGGATATACGTAGCGAAAGCTGTTTCGTCTACTCACATCTCCGAACCGACACGCCGTCGTTGTCGTTCAGCAGCTTGGCGGCGTCTCTTGGCGAGACGTTCCTCTCGTTCTTCGGTCGTCTCGGCCGCCCACTTAGCTTTTCTCACCTCACTTTCACGCTGTCGACCAGCCTTGCACCATGCGAGGATCTCTGGATCGGAAGACTCAGTTTTTAATCCTCCGACAAGTTACCAGGCATGCGACACAGCTAGCGAAGCGAGCGGAGGCGAGCGCAACGACGAGGCAAGCGGTGTGACGTCATACCAAATGGCGGCGGTGGCTCCGCGGCGAGTTGCGCGGTGTGACGTCATGCCAGAAGGCGCGGAGATTGCGCGGTGTCCGCCAGCCGCGGCGGTTGCTAGGCAACGGCTCAAGGTCGGTCTCCGTCCCTCCTCGGAGCACCGTCACAGCGAAATCGCAAGTTCGTGGCCAATGTAGCTTTCGCTACAAAAAAAAATTACAGAACCACCTCAAAAATACAATATGTTATGTGCTTTCGTCGTAATGGGAGACTTTTCTGTTCTTCTGTAGTACTTTTCTGCCGTATTGTAGTTTAAGCAAGGTGTGTTGCTGGGCGAGTTGGTTGGGGTACATCTTGAGAAAAAACAGCGCTTGCAGACAAAGGACCAGAACAAGAAGGACACACAACAACAGCGCAGTTGTGTGTCCTTCTTGTTCTGGTCATTTGTCTGCAAGCGCTGTTTTTTCTCAAGTAATGTAGTTTTCTCTATAGTACTTTTCTGTAGTAACTACATGAAATTCTGTTGTTACTGCAAAAACTTTTGTTACTACAAAATCTGGTCCAGAACATCACAGAATATCTGTAGTGACGACAATATTTTCTGTAGTGTTTTTCGGCTGGGATGGTTTAAACGGCGTACCACACTTTCCTGTTGCATATCGCTTGATTTTTCAAAGGTTGTGTAGTTGTGCGTTCCAGAGGATAGCAATGACAAGAGCACACAGTTTTCAGCGCCCGTTTCTCGCTTCCCGTACGTGCCGGCTACATCCCGAATCGCTTTCATCTCTCCCTCATCACCAAACAGCTTCGCGCCTGCCGTAGCCTGTCGCCACTAATGCTTTCCTGCGTCAGTATGGTGTCCCTGGAGTGGTTTAAAAAAGTGACGGCCGATTTGCCACTCAGGCCCAATGCGAATGCTAGCAGAGTGTGTGTTCTGCTTCTGGGTGGGTACAGCAGGAACAACCAAACGCGGACGCAGAAAGAAACACACAGAACGTGGACGGAGGGTCTGCACTGATTATTTGCTTTTGACTTGTTTATCGTGTTTGTCCCTTGTTTTTCATGATATTGCTATGTGATTAAAGTGGTATATCAGGTGTATATCTGTGTGCCGTGTGTGTTTTCATGGCATGCATGTAGCACAGCAGATACATGATGGCTTCTTCCAGTCGTTCTATGCATGCACATCAGCCACGGCTCCCGTTCTGCACAAAATACGGTGTCGTCGGCGGCGGCGTTTTGAGTGGAAAAGCAGTTGGTTCACCTGCCACCTACATCACGTGATCTTGTGGCGTCATCATAATCTGCCTGTCGTAGCAGTTGGCACACACCGGAACGACAAACAGCTTTTTCCCTGAATGTGAGCTTTAGTGCCAGCGCATTAAAATTAAAAACACCCTCCCTTGCAGAGGTTCCATCGGATCAACATCACAAAGGGCACCACCAGCACCACCACCACCCAGCCGCGGACCTGTCACCCGGAGAGCGGGCCGCCCGTCAACCTGCTGCTCACAGCGATGAAGAGATGCCTAGTGTCAAGAGTGAGTGCCAATGCTTGCTGCCCGCCTCCGACCTCGACCTGATCTCAAGGGATAGAAGCGCAGTGCCCCTTAATGTGATACGCACAAGCATCATCGCTCCATGTAAGCGAGCTTTCTCCAGTAAGGACAGCAAGCTCGATTAGCTGGTAGTCGCTAGCAGATTGCATGTGCTAGTGCTAGCACAAAGCGCATAAGGAGGAGTAAAAGTAACGGATGACTAATAGGGCTAATGGCCAACTTTACACCTCGTGGACTCACTGTCGGTGGCGTCTTCCGCCACCGTCGGTGGCGTCTTCCGCGGCTCAGGTCCCGATCCTCGAAGACGCAAAAGCCCAGATTGCTGGCTACTTTCATCATATAATAGTCCTATTTTCTTTTACTGCGATGAAAACACGAGCCATAAAATGCCGAAATGCAGGCAGTGAGTAGCAGTTGGCTGTAAAAAATGCATTCATTGCGCAAGTTCTGGTTTGAAAGCCGCCGTTAAAAGAATGGAGAACTCAACCATGGTAAAAAACCCTGGTTCCTGAATTTCTTTCACTCATTTCTTTGGCTCACTCTAGTTTCTCACTGCGAGCGCACCTTGTAGTCACGTTTCGTTTTCATCACACAGGCTGGCTTTCCATGTGGCTTCGCGCCACGCGATTGACTCCTTTACACTGTGTATACTGTGTGTTTCACCTAAAAGTTTACACAATTTTAAAAAATAGGCTTTTTAAGTTAGATTAGCTTTTTTTCGACATAGCATTGCCGCCTGTGTAATACATAAGAATACAGCTAATACGTGTTAAGTAGCAAGGTGGTTAAGAAATATTGATTAGTTACCTTTTACTATAACTATTAGGATCCTTCATTATCGCGAGGCGTGTAGCCCACCATAAATAATATCTATATCAGTTTTTAGCATTTCTAAAACGCTGTTACCCTCGGCGCTCTCCAAAAACAAATTTTAGTCATTTCGGCGAGTTACGTGCCCTGAAGAGTTATTTAGCCGGTCTGGTTAGCCGGTCGACCACTCAGTCTACGCAGCGCTCTTGGTCACCATTCGAAATAGAGCAGAGTGCCGGGACATTTCACTGCTTGAGTGGTGTATATGATGCTTCTTCATTATCGTAAAGAGGGAAGGTTGTAGAGGATCATAGCTCGCCAGTAAGCTTTGAAACAAGGGATAAAAGGAGAAACACAAGCAATACTTGCAGAAGGGCAAACACTTTGTGACCGGGCGGAGGAGGGGGGAAATGGAGAGGGGAGGGAGCTCTCCTTTTATCTTCGTTATATGGCCTGAGCCCATGCAAAATAGTATTTGGGGGGGCTCCGGCCCGCCCAGTCCCTCCGATGGGGGCGTCCCTTCATCAAAGCAAACAGCCTCAAGGAAGTTTTCAATAGGCGCTCATTAAGAGTTTCTAGGCCTTAAGAAAACAGCAGATGACAAGCCTCCGATGCGCACGCGACCCTCTCCCTGTCAGGCGAAACTCGGTGGTCGCGACGAGTCTCTTGCGGGAAAGTGCTTAATAACCTTTTCTTACATGGAACATTGGCATCACGGTGGGGCTTCTTCTGGCGTCGTGGGCAGAGCTGAAGGCTAAGCTCCGGGCATCAAGGGACTGCGTTCCCTCGGCTATTCCATATGTCACTCCACACATGACCTCCGTCTACACAGAGCTTAAAATACACAGCGCAACGGTACCGAAAGGATTCCACCTTTTCTTAGATATCTCCAATCCTTTCGTACTTTTGACGAGTTTCTCTTTTTCTTTCGTTGAGTACTATCATGCACGGATAAAATGCTACTTTACTAACGCAACTAACTTGTTACTTAGTGCCTCTGTACGCTTCCGATCGTCTTGGTTTCCGGTTGTTATAAAAACTGTGAAGCCAAACTAAGCGACCAAACTTTTCTTGTCGTCTATGAACCAGACGCATACCGAGACCTTTCGCACAAATGCTTCTAGATATATTACGCACGCGCTATGCAGTCACGCTGTGCACTCGCGGTTCACTCACCGTGCTGCTGTATGCGTTCCACTTTTTCACAGTTGTAATGCTACGCCGACGACACACTTGTACCATGTGAGTATAGTGAGCCTGTTCCTTACGTCTTTCTGTGCATATTCCATCTCGGCATGCACACAATGCAAGTGTACGCATTCTCAGAGTAAACGAAGAAGCTGCTTGCCACCGCTGGATCATCATCACAATCACCCTGACTACGCCTGCTGTAGGACAAACCTCTATTTCATCCGCCCACAGAACTTTCTGCTGCCCCCGCTACGCGCGTGTCTTCTCTTGATATCCAGTCCATTACCCTTAATGACCATCCGCCATTTCTTCTTAATTTCGACTAGGAAGTCATTAGCACGCTTTGCCCCCTTCCTGTCTCTTAACGTCAGATCTATCATTTTATTTCCATAGCTCGCTGCATTTTCCTTAACTTAAGCTGAACCCTCTTTGTTAACCTCCACGTTTCAGCCCCATAGGTGTCTAACTGTAAGATGTAGCTGTTGTATAATTTTCTCTTCAGGGATATTGGTAAGCTGCCATTCATGATCTGAGAGAGCCTTCTATATGCGCTCCACCCCACTCTCAATCTTCTAGTTAGGTCCCTCTCATGATCCAGATCAGCTGTCACTAGCTGTCCTAAGTGGACGTATTCCCTTACCACTTCCAGCACCTCGCTACCAATGGTGAACTTCTGTCCCTTGCGAGACTGATGAACATTACTTTGGTCTTCTGCATGTTAATTTTAAGGCCTACTGTTCTGCTGTGCCTAACTCATTCATCATGCTTTACAGCTCATCTCCTGAGTATCTTAGCAAGGCAATGTCATCAGCCAATCACAAATATGTTACGTACTCTTCATTAACTCTTATTCCCAACTGTTCTCAATCCAGGCCTCGGAACACCTCCTGCAAACCGGCCGGGAATAGCATTGGCGAGATTGTGTATTCCTGCCTTCCTTATTGGAATTTTATTGCTGACTTTATGAAGTACTATGCTAGCTGTGCAGTCGTTATAGATATCTTGCAGTATTTTTACATAAGGCTCTTCTACACCCCCATTCCGCAATGCCTGCATGACCGCTAAGGTTTCATGAGTCAAATGCTTTCCCGTGATCTATGAGGGCTATACATAGGGATTGGTTATATTCTGTGCATTCTCTTATTCGCAGATTGATAGTGTGAATGTGGTCTATTGTCGAGTATCCTTTACGAAAGCCTGCCTAATCATTTGATTGAAATCTAATATTTCCGTGGCTCTATTAGCGATTATCTAAATAAATACCTTATAGGCAATGGAGAGCAAGCTGATTGGTCGTTAATTTTTCAAGTCCTTGACTCTGCCTTCCTTATGCATTTAGGTGATGATAGCGTCCTTCCAAGCTTCTGGTACTCTCGAGGTCACAAGGCATTGCGTATACAGGGTGGCTAGTTTTTGTAGCACAATCTCTCCTCCGTCCTTCAACAAGCCTGCTGTTACCTGATCCTCACCAGCTGCTTTCCCTCTTTGCATTGCTCCTAAGGCTTTCTTTACTTCCTCCTTCGTTACTGGCAGGATGTCCCATTGCTGTGCTCGACTGCCTCCCTCAGTAACTTGATGATTAGATTCACTACTGTATAGATTTTTGTAGAACTCTTCGGCTAATTCAACTATCTTATGCATATTGCTGATGACATTGCCCTGTTTGTCTTTTAGCGCATACATCTGGTTTTTACCTATGCCCAGTTTTCTCCTCACTGATTTTAGGCTACCTCCGTTCCTTACAGCATGCTCGATTCTCTCCATATTGAACTTCCTCATGTCGGTTACCGTGCTCTTACCGATTCGTTTTGATAGCTCTGCCAGTTCTATTTTCTCTGTGGGGTGGGAGGCTTTCATGCTCTGGCGCCTTTTAACCAGATCACTCATCAACTCAGAGAGCTTGCCGGTATCCTGTCTAGCCTTCTTACCGCCTACTTTATTGTGCACACTGCGTACTGATACCTGCGAGGCTATCTTTCAGTGCTTGCACGTTAAGGTCCTCTTTCTCTGTTAAAGCGTAATATGCGTCCTGCACCAAAATCCTGAATTCGTCTACTTACCCTCTTACAGTTTAGTTGATGGGCTTCCGCCTCACTATCTTCTTCCGTTCCCTCTCCAAGTAATGGTTAATTTGATGCCTTACGACACTCTGGTCGCTACAACGCACCTTTCCGAGGACCTCCACTTCCTGTACGATGCCTGGGTGAGCGCTTAGTTTGAAGTCTGTTTCATTTTAGTCTCACCGTTGGTAATCTTGCACGTCCATTTCCTGTTATCTCGTTTGCGGAAGAAGGTATTTATTATCCGCAAATCATGCCTCTCTGCGAAATCTGCTAATAACTTCCCCTGTTATTCCTGGAGCCTATGCTACCGTCGCCTAGCGCCTGGTCTCTGTCCTGATTCTGGCCTACCTTCGCACTGAAGTCGCCCATTAGTGCAGTGTGCTGGGATTTTGCTTTGTTCATTGCCGATTCCACGTCTTCATAGAAGCTGTCAACAATCTGGTCATCATGGCTCGATGTAAGCGCGTAGGCGTGTGTCACCTTCAGCTTGCACCCCTTATTAAGCTTAACTGCCAGCACTCTCGTTAATAATAAAGAATTCCTCTATGTTGCTAGTTGTATGCTTATTGATGGGGAGTCCCACAGCTTGTTCTCATCTGTCGGCTAACCACGACAGCATAGCACGTGCTTGTTCCTTAGCACTCTATACGCCTCATCTGTGTAATCCAGTGTTTGACGGAATCCCGTCTGGTGAGGTAGTGGCATATAGTAGAATGTAAACTTGGGTCACTGACCACGTCAAAAAGGGGTTAGTTGACGTTTCGGAACCGCTATGGGTTCCTTGTTCACAATGAATAACCGGCCGATTAAGATGCAGCTTATGTAGCTTTTACCAGTCGACGTAATGATTTTGCGTAAGCCGGGTGAAGATTTCCCTTGGTCCTGTTGATAGTGCTCGGCGTCGATTGCATTATCTTACGGAAAATCATTATGTCGACTGGTCAAAGCTACATAAGCTGCATCTTAATCGGCCGGTTATTCATTGTGAACAAGGAACCCGTAGCGGTTCCGAAACGTCATCTAACCCCTTTTTGACGTGGTCAGTGACCCAAGTTTACATTCCACGCTTCATCTGTCCTTCTAACCTCACTGATCCCTATGACATCCTGTCTAATACCCGCTAGTTCCTCTAACTGAACTTCTAAACTAACCTAACTGGCTAAAATAGCCTCACGATTGCTTGGACAGCCTGAAAGGCTAGGTTGCAATTGCCAGGTTTGAAAGGCTGCGGTAAGGCTTTATCTGGTCTCGAGATTGCCACAGGTCAATCATTTACTTGTCGGAACCACCGAACCTCAGAGCCTATGGTTTATAACATGCAACAAAGCTCTTAATTTTAAAGCACAGCAACTTCTGCAGCTAGCTGAAAACCAACGCAAACGAGTCGTTCAAAACATTGAACAGTGATTTAATAGCATGGTGATTTCCCGTCCCCAAATTTTTGCGTAAACAATCAAGGAGCAGGATAAGTGCGACACCCTGGAGAATAGCAGTGTGATCTCTTCTTTTAAGTAATTTTTGTTTTTTTTCTTCTGTGAACTTCAATATTTTATGCTTTCCCTCTTTGGTTTTCTGAGTGATCACTCGAAATTACACGGTCACATTATTTTGGCGTCCTGCCCGCAGTTGTTATCTTATTACCAGTTTAAGGAATAAGTAAAAATAATCACGTCAGGTTTACTGAATACTAAGCAAATGTGCACGTTAAAGAACCCCAGGTGGTCGAAATTTCCGGAGCCCTCCACTACGGCGTCTCTCATAGCCTTAGTCGCTTTGGGACGTTAAACCCCATAAACCAACCAACCAAAATGTGTTTTGGTAGTTAGTATTGTAGCTGGTCTCATTGTTAACAAATGTCAGGGGGACCTCGTAATGCAAAATAACAGGTTCAATACACATTTAGGTGGCTGCCAGTAGTTGCTACCGCATGTATATACGAAGATCTCTAAATAACAAGATCGTTATTAAATAAGCATAAAGTAACATATACTCGTATGCAAAGCACAGCAAAGGGCGATTTTAGTGCAGTACGAAAACAGCAAAAATAGGAAGGATTATAGCACAGTGCATAAAAGTTAATCCATGATTTGCAAGGCTAAATAGTTTTGAACACGATTAAGAAAGATGTAATAGTCTTTAAATATTTTAATTTCGTATGCTATGGAATTTCATAGCGTTATACCGCTGAACATGGCGGATAATTTGCAATATTTAGTTGGCAGGTTTGGGAGAAAAAGATTAGGAAGCTCAAAAAACCTAGCTTCATATTATTGTTAAAGTAATGGCTGAGGAAGTCTTCATGTCTTAAGTCACAATGAATAATAACTCGATAAGCTATAACTGATAATTTTAATTCTAGTAATTGGCTAAGCGACAGAAAAGTTAGATAGGAATAAAGTGGCGTGGAATGCCTGGAAAATGGGTTATATATCATTAGTCGAAGTGCTTGATTTTGGGAGCGCTGCAGGGGATACAGGTGAGTCCAGTATTTTTTTTTTTCTTGAGAACGTTGCTGAGACTACAAACATTTAGGACAACGTGCAGTTACCCAAGAAGGTGCACGAGCTATTTGTTGCATCAGTCTTTCAGCTGATGCCATCAGCGTGGCAGTATAGCGGTGGCTACAGGTTTTCAGGTTTCCCTTATGATGACAAGAACAAATAAGCGAACAATTAGGAAACCGTAGACGCCTTATTACAATTATTTCAAAAAATTTATTAAGAAATTATTTGCCACGCTGAACCTTACGGCACAGCCTAATGCAAATCCTGCAACAGCTTTTAGCTGAAGTTTATCAGTGTTTTCAAAATTCCTTGTAACCACTGCGGCGGGAGAAATTAGGCGTCATATAAAGGGGCAGACCAATGCTCAATGATTGAGATCCAAGATCGTTCTCACCAAAACGAATCTCCTCTCACCGACGTGGTACATCATAGCCTTAATAAGATGGATTGGTGAGCTAGTTGGTTCGTGATCATATAATTGAGCAGCAGAAAGTCAACAAGGATGTTGAAGAAACATACAAGTTTATAGTTTATAGTTTATGGGGTTTAACGTCCCAAAGCGACTAAGGCTATGAGAGACGCCGTAGTGGAGGGCTCCGGAAATTTCGACCACCTGGGGTTCTTTAATGTGCACTGACATCGCACAGTATACGGGCCTCTAGAATT
Organism: Amblyomma mixtum; assembly: GCF_055824585.1. Taxonomy (NCBI): domain Eukaryota; kingdom Metazoa; phylum Arthropoda; class Arachnida; order Ixodida; family Ixodidae; genus Amblyomma; species Amblyomma mixtum. Next base: position 136,799,412 of record NC_143019.1, on the reverse strand, counting down.
TCTCCTCCAAAGAAATGCAACCGCCGCAGCCGGGATCGAAACCGTGTCTTTCGGGTCAGCAGCCGAGCACCATAACCACTGAGCCACTGCAGCGGCTGAAGAAACATACAGACGAAGACAATGCTGTATGTTGATGTATGATGGACGATGATGTATGTCCTTGTCTTTGTTTCTTCAACGTTCTTGTTCACTTTCTGCTGCTCAATTACACATCATAGGCGCTGAGCGATTCTTGCTTGACACGAATTATCGCGTGTCCTTCTATTATCAATGCTTGCCAGGTGTCAGGCGCATCGAGCTCTTTCCTAAATCTCTGCCCTGACCTCCCGGTTCAGGCAGGTCAGGAGGGGCCCGCCGGATTCGGGCGCTTCGCGTTACGTGAAGGTTACACGAAGCGCACAACGCCGCAGCCCGGGTGATGTAACGCGTGGCTCCAACCGCACCACGTCCCATCGCGATTGTCCTCTTGACGGGGCATTCTTACCGCTCCCATTTGGAAAACGGGGGATGCGAGAGGCACTGATAATACAGGAGACGTTGGAGCGTACCTGCGCATGTCTACAAGTGGCCCGATAACGCTTCTCGCTGACGTGTTGCACCGCTATCGCCGAGCGGCTGCGGACGCTTCGCTGTGGTCGCGATCCGACGATCCGACTACGGCATGCGCCCAAGTTATCGCACGCATACGCATTAAATTTCCTGAAAATTCTAAAGCGTGGAAAAATAACGGGATGACTTCGTCTCTGGCCGCATTGTTGCAGTCGCGGCCCGAACGCAGAGCCGATCTTGCGGAAGTACTGGAAGCACATCCTGGCCTACGTGCTGTTCTGGTACATGATGATAGCCCTGGCTGCCATCACAAATTGGCAGATCTGCTGGGGTGAGTGTCTGCGGTCTGGCTGCTGCCGAAGAATGAGGCACCTAAATTGTTTATTTCTTTCTGTATTATGATTTCGCCGGGCGTTGCAGTGACAGCGTGAACTCGGCACCCGACTAGACTCTGCGCTATATGTCGCCCATAGAAGTGTGCAACTTGATTTTGGGACTATTCTGAAAGCTCCAGGACACCTTTTTCGGTGCCCTATTGTCACGGGTTCGGTGACTAGGCGACATCATCACCGAGTCCGGACAATGAGGGGGTGGCCGTTTGATGCCCGGCGTAGTCGGTAAGCAAACGTAGTGACTGAGACCGAGGCGTGTTAAGAGGTAACAACAACAAAACAACGTTTATAGCTTCGATTGAACAATGCGGCAGCTTTCACAGACACGTAATTTACATTCTACAAAACAATTGCGGAAAGCACATAGCAGTAAACACACTGAATTAAGTTATACATTGAATATTTCTACACAGGTCAGAACACAAGTGAGAGGCCAATTAGATACAGTCGATCAGAAGTCGGAAGGTGAACAAACATACAGTCAACCGGGAAGCGCGGCTGCGTCCATCCACAAACACGCAGTCAGTGCGGCCCCCGAAGGCGACGTCCGTCCAGGGCAGCTTGCGGTTTCGAGGATGCGGTGCGGCGGCTCGGAGACCCGGGAGTTCGCGGCGGCAGCGTTTCCACCGACGAGCGGACTCAAGTTCGTTTCCATACGGCCCCCTTTTAAAGCCCTCGGGCGCTAGCGAGCGAGCACTCGCGGCGCCACAGCGTCGGTGTCGAAAAAACAAAACACCAAAAAGCGCAACGAGAGCACGTAGGCACCTACGCTTTGACTCTGCATGGCCGCCATCTTGGAGGAGGAAAAAATTAACGCACAACTAAAAAGAAGCCCTAGGCTTCGACTCTCGATTCGGTGACCTTGGAGCTGCAAAAAAGTAAAACACAACCAAAAAGCCAGTCACGTAGGCCGCAACTTCTTTCCTGCTAATGGTCAGCTCCAGACTTCGGCAGTATTGGGAATGACTTTGAGCCGCCTCCGCTTTCGCAATGCGAGGGGTTGTCTACATAACTGAAAAAAGCGTGCATGCATTCTACCTCTTCCCGAGACACATACAAAGAAACGCGGACGCATCAGTTTTATACAAACAAAAGTAATTTACAGGCTGCCGCCACTTCTGTGACACCTATAAAACAAACACCAGGCTCGTGGCTTCCGTAGGTCACGACTAGCAACCTGAGCAGGGACGTATATTTTAACCACTCTATACTCAGTCATCCATTTGTAGCTCCTGCCTGTGACAACGTGACTGGCTTCGAGCAAGCAATCTCATCCGCAGCTCCGGTGCCGGGCATCAAAAGGCAAGCCCAAGAAAACTTGGCGGGCACCTAATCACCAGTTAGCTGTGACAATGCGATAGCGTAAGAACCTCGCTGTCAGCTGCCGTCCACGACCGCACACACACCATACAACTTGAGTGAGGGATTTCCCTCTCTCCATTTTGCCACCTGCCAAACCGTGGAAGGCCGCAGCTGGTTCTTGCATGTTCTTAGCAAGGTGCCACTTTCCACGCAACACATGGCAAAATGTCACACCGGCAAATGGACGCGGACACATGGGGTGTTATAGTGTTGCGCAACAATGGAGATTATGCTAAAGAATAGACCGATGTAAGAATTCTTACAAAATACTTCTCGCACGAAAAGTTAAATGTTACGATGATGGTACGATTCTGTACACTAACATCAGAAGTATCTTGAACAAGAAAACACCTCTTTCATCGGCGATCGACACCTGTTCTGCGCATATCATCTGACTTACTGAAACTTGGCTATCACATCAAATCCACGATAACGAAATCTTTCACAACGCACACCGCTTCACAGTATATCGCAATGACCGAACTATTCAGCGGGGAGGCGGCGTACTCCTTGCTATTTCGAAAGACATACCGTCATCATGCATCTACACTAATAGCGTCTTGGAAACTGTATGGGCATCAGTTACGCTACACCATCAGAAAATAATATTCGGCGTATGCTATCGCCCTCCTTCTTCTTTGCGCTCGTTTATTAACGAGCTTCACGACGAACTTAACATAATACACACCAGATTTCCATCGGCTTCCTAGTTTTTGCCAGGTGATTTTAACTTTCCCAATATTTCTTGGGATACCCAGCCTCCCACCCTTTCTCAATTTTCATCCGATGCCAGTGATTTTCTAGATTAATGCTCCGTTTTTTCATTTACCCAATTATTCACTAATGCTACCAGAATCTCTGTCAACACTGCCAACACTTTAGATTTGATCCTAACCAATCGAGCCGACTTTGCTTCCGCCATCACCTATTTACCTAATATAAGCGATCACTCTTTGCTTGTTTTCAGCACTAACGCTGCCTGTCCTAAACCTGCAAGAAAGAAAAAAACCATACTAGATTATATTGGAGCAGACTTCGATGCCATTAACAATGAATTATCAGTGTTTTCTGAAAACTTCCTGAAAAACTTTGACGATCGCTCTGTGCAAACTAACTGGGATATGTTCACGGCCAAAGTTCACGAACTAACTCAGAAATATATTCCAAGACGCACCATCACTTCTAATCATCAAGCCCCATGGTACACCGCCCATATAAGACGCCTATCTAACAGAAAAAAGCGCCGATATCGTATAGCTAGGCTATCACCGTGTAACACACACTGGGACGCATACAAGACTGCCGCTGATGCCTATACAACTGCACTTAAGCAAGCAAAAGATAACTTCCTTTCTAACACGTTACCATCCATGCTATCTACCAACATTAAAAAATTTTGGCGCGCCATCAACCCACATACCGAAGAATCTATTAACTTAACTGGCATGTCAGGGGACCCTATTCCGGCTCATTTATGCGCATCAGAACTTAACGAAACCTTTATTCAGAACTTCTCGCGCACATCAAACACCACACATCCCGTTCCACTCCGGTATAATTACCCTTCTATGCCTCAAATTTTCATCGATACATCTGGCGTTGCTAAACTTATTGATGCCCTAAAACTTCATTCATCGCCCGGTTTTGACTGCATTCATGCTAAATTTAAAAAAATACAATTGCCTCTAGCTCCTTAATACTAACAAAGATTTTTCAGCAGACTCTCGATAATTCCATTCTGCCAACACAATGGAAAGTCGGGAAGGTGGTTCCATTATTCAAATCAGGAAATCGAACCTCCCCTACAAATTGTCGCCACATCTCGCTTACTAGTACTTGTTGCAAACTATTAAAACACGTCATTTTCATTAACCTTGTGAACTTTCTCGAGTCTAACTCCTTTTTTACACCCGCACAGCACGGCTTTCGGAAGTCATTTTCTTGCGAAACCCTACTTGCCAGCTTCACTATCAAACTTCATCATACTTTAGATCGCGCATCAGAAGCTGACTGCATTTTCCTTGATTATTCTAAGGCATTCGACAAGGTATGTCACCGCTTATTATTTTTAAAGCTAACCCAACTGAATATCGACTACAGCGTTCTGAAATGGATTGAATACTTTCTTCTTAACCGATCGCAGTTCGTTTCCGCTAATAATTTTCACCTTTCTCACCTTTCAGCGAAGTTTACTCGGGCGTGCCACAAGGCTCCGTGCTCGGACCCCTTTTATTTCTTATTTACATCAACGACCTCCCTTCCATTGCATCATCTAACATTCTTTTGTTTGCTGACCACTGTGTTGTTTTCCGCGAAATAAAATCCCCCGACGATGCTAACCTTCTTCAGCGTGATCTCTCTAACATTTCTCTTTGGTGTAATGAATGGCTTATGGAACTTAACACTAATAAGTGCAAAATTATGCAAATATCAAGAAGTGCCAACGCTCCGCCAGTGTACTGCTTAAATAACGTTCCCTTAGAAGCGGTTACTTCATATAAATACCTGGGTGTTCATATTTCGGCTGACCTTAACTGGAAGCGCCATATTGAGTACATTACTAACAAAGCTAACCGCATGTTGGACTATGTGCGCCGTAACTTTTCCAAAACTCCGTCTTCCTTGAAACTATTGCTTTATAAAACACTAACACGTCCTAATCTGGAATACGCCGCCGCCATATGGGATCCCCTTCATGATAAACTGATAACTTTGCTTGAGCTAGTTCAAAATAACGCTGCTCGTTTTATCCTGTCCAACTTTAACCGTACCGCAAGTGTAACAAGCATGAAAGCTAATCTTTCTTTGCCTCTTTTAGCATCCCGCCGGCAGACAATTCGTTTGAGCCTCTTTCATAAACTATACCATCATCCCATGCTACATGATGCCCTCATTTCCTTCCCCAGATACGTGTCAAACCGCATTGATCATCGTCACAAAGTTGGCACTGAAACGTGTAACACTGTAACTGCATTTCAGTCTTTCTTGCCTCGTGCATCACGCGAATGCAACCGCCTTCCCGCAGATATCGTCGACATAAGTGATAACCAGCATTTTCGTTCTGCACTACCTAACATTGTATAACAGGAATATAATACTTTGTTTTGTATCATGCATTGCATCTGTTTATGTATCTTCATGTTTTGTAACCACTCCCCTCTTTAATGCCTTTTGCCTTGAGGGTTCAATAAATGACATGAAATGAAATGAATTCATTTCTGAATGAGGCTGTCCAAGCCGTGAAGAGCTACTTCGGGCGTAGCGACGTATGCTGCTAACTAGGCACATCAGTGCAAGGGACACGTGTTATGCTAGCGGAGGATGAAAATCCTGCTTGCATCCGCCTGAATTCAGAAAGCGGTCACAAGTGAAAGTTATCAGCACCTCCAGCAGCGCCTCTTTCCTGTTCTGTGTTTTTAGAGCACAGCTCTTTGGCGTCCGTTCCTGGGTTTCGCGTCGTCGTCGGCGTTGTCGTCGGCCTCGTAACCAGCTCCGCCCCCCTTTCATCCCCCCAGCGCTACCAGCGACCGACTGATACCGCTGGATGCCGCTGACGCCGCTAGAGAGTCAAGATAACGTGACTGCATAGAACACCGTCGCCGCCATGCAGAAAGAGGAGGAAAGGGTCCCCCCCCCCCCCTGTTCTTGTGTGGCGGATAGGGTGCTCTTCAGTTGCCGACGCGCCGGTTATTTCACGTAGGCCCCGGCACGTCGACGAATACGTGACCACCTTCCCACGGCTAGACCTGGTTCTTAGCGCTGCGGAAGCGAGGGTATTATATTGTTTGTGTCGGCATCGGCGGCGTTGTCCCTGAAACCAACTCCGCAGCTGGGGTTGACTCACTATCGAAAAGGTGAAACACCTTATTTGCTGCGCTCAAATTTCGCATTAGGAAGTAACGTAATCGTCGGTAATTTTTCCTTCCTGTTTCGTCCTTTTTTGGCGTACGACATTCTTTCAAGACAATGTACCAACTAACCCGTCAAAAAGTTCTACTCCAGCAGATACTGTGACTGAAAAATACATCGCGCCCCGCCGTTTCAGGTTAGTCCTGTAGACTCACCAAATCAGCTAACCTGAACGACCAGCTGATCGCAAATCCTTGCCATGTTAATCTGTTCGAAGCAATATCGATGTTGTTCTAATGTTTCACCTAGAAGTGAACAACTATCTAGAGACTATCGCCTCGGAGGAGGCTAGAGGAAAAAGCTATCCCCGATGGATCGTTTGAATGCGTCAGCATTTGCTCTTGCTGCTATTTCTTGTAGCTCTTGTTGCGCCATACCCCTATGGGTAAGGTGCGCGAGCTCCAATGGGCGAATGCCTCCATATCCGGAATTGGTCGTCCTCTACTTTCCACCCATAGATAGTCGGGAGTCCCGATGCCACTCGTCGTGGGGCAGTGACGCAGCGGTCAAACTCGGCGGGACACGGCCACCGGTGGGGCTTGTGCGACCCATGTTCCTCTTCCCGAGCAACCTCTCGTGAACAAAAATTAATTTAACTTTCACCTGAGTTGAGTTGAGTTGAGTTGTGTATGCTACAGGTGGAATTAGCCTTGCTTATTCTTCCGGCCATTGCTCCACCGTAGCGTCACTTATATGTCAATAATGTCCTAAAACCGGTCAGATCTGCCCCGCTATGCACACAGTCGCTTATAATAGTACATAATCTACTCCAGCAGTCACCATCTATGCACACGTCCACTCACAGCACAACATAATTCACTCCAGGAGTCACCATCTATACACAATTCAGTCACAGTAGCACATAGTTCACTGCAGAGCCACCATCCTTGCACATATTCACTCACAGAAGAGCATAGACCACTCCAGAAGGCACCATCTACGCACACATTAAATCACAGAAGACCATAGACCGTCCCTGCTGTCACCATTTAGAGCCAAGATCAGTGTCCTACAGGAATGCTAATAGAAGGCGTGAAGCCTCTCTTCTGCATGTCTGGTTTCCACTCGGGTAGATAATGTCCTGAACTGTACAGCGAAGGGCTCCTCTCCTCTTGAAGGAAGCGAACAGACCTTTCCGCGTTGTTTTTTATATAATGTTCGATATCCCCGCACACACCACATATAGATCATAGCGGAGACGATGACATGCCCGTCTTATGCATCCAGTCAGGAGTACGAGCAGCGCCCGTTCGAATTCGATGTAGTAGAGTGGCCTGGGATCTTCTCAGACCCTTGGTCACACATGGCTTGTAGGGCGCACTCCACAGGGTACTGAAATAATCGTGCACCTTTTTTCTTTAGAAACTTTTTGCAGCTGGAGGGACTTTTTTTTATGAATTTCGTGACAGAGCTTTATGGGCGAGACTGTCACCGCATTGCCTCTGACTCCTATGTGAGAGGGCACCCATTTTAAATATGGAGTAAAGCCTTTGTTGTACAGATTCTCTACCAAGCGTAGAGTGATTATAGACAAGGTTCCAGTAGGGAACCGGCGCTCTAACCTCTGAAGGGCAGATTTTGAATCAGTTAGGATGATAACATCTTAAGCCGGACAAAACCCTAACTTCCGTAAAGCCGCCTCAATAGCAACAGTTTCGGCCGTTGTAGAGGATACGACAGAAGAAATTACAGGCCAAAGAAGGTAAAAAGCCGCTGCGCTAATTAATGGTTGCTAATGGTTTCCTCACGCTGGACAGTTTGTTGACAATCCGGTAGACAAGTTGTGATCACGTCACAAGGTTCACACACGTCATGCGGGACGGCGGTCGCCATTTTCGCTTGCGTAGAGCCTTCTAACAATAACATATTAATAAATCATATCTCCATTCACATCGACACTAACGCACCTTTATGGTTAGAAGCGAAATGTGCAGTCTTATCACGGAAGTGTCATCGAAAAAAAACAGTTAAAATAAACTTTTGTTTTGCAACAGCATGACGCAATGCGACTAATTATTACTTTTTGTTCGCTGTTCGACAGCAAGTCAAAGCCAGACTTCTACACCTGTCACTCCATTATTGTCCCTGGCCAATGAACGCCATTAAGTCCCATGGTTTCCTTTATATTTTCACAGCAGAATTAAGTTATACCTCAAAATTATGTTATCTAGTTTTCTCTCAGAACTTGCTTGTCTTGACGGAGAGCGCATGTACTTGTGTTGTGATGGTGAACGCAGCTTTGATTGAAAAATATCATTTTGAGTAGTGCGCATCAATCTGTTGCTACCATTGTTTACAGTTTATATGACGACATGCGGCACCGTAAAAGACAACACTGTAGTTGTTCATTTCTAAAGAAAAAGTAACTGATGTTACCACTACCCGTCACAATCAGAAATGAGAGCTGCAGTTGTATGCTATCGCAGGTATACAAAAAAGCGTTCCTTAAAAGTATTAAAAGCAGTGACAATTTTCTGCTATTCAATTATTATTTGCTAGCTACTGCACGCGATTAAACTTTCAACAGTTTATGAAATTCCTCAGTACGGTTCATTTTTCGAAAAATACACACCCAACAACTCTGGACAAAAGCATTTTTCAATAGTAAAGAGTTTATGACAGTAATTTTTCTATATTATGCAAAATTTCGCTATAACAATCAAAGGAAAGCCGTGCGCTTTATCTTCAACTGTTATGGCCGCATGCATTCAGCCACAGATCTTTTACGCACGGCAGGGCTTCACACGCTGACCAGCCGTGCCAAATTACACCGTTTAAAGTTTTTGTATCTACTGCTTAATAACGCATTAAAGATGTCTCCCACAGACTTTGTTCGTATATACACTACACGAGGAACACGTCAAAAGCATGCACTCACCTTTGAAGAATATATCTGTCGCAGTAATACTTTCCAATATTCTTTTTTTTGTTTTTCACAAGTTGTTCGAGATTGGAATCGCTTGCATCCATCAGTCACAGCCCAGCGCACCATAGACAAATTTATTACCCTCGCTGAGAGCTCTGTACGTTCATTGCTCTCATCATAACCTTGCTCATATTCTTGTATTACAGTACTCTTCTCAGTGTATTTATTGTACTCAAGTGCGATCATCAGTTTGATGACACGATTGCTTTATTTATTATTGCCATTTGTATTGCATGTTTTGCCTTTATTTTCTACTCTTAAAAAAGTTAGCACTGAACCTATATTTGTATGTTTTGCCCTCTCCTGTAAAAATCCCAAGAAGGGATTGACAGTATTCCGAAATAAATAAATAAATAAATATTTTCGCAGATTCACGTCGGCAGACTTGCTTTTTTTTTGCTATTAACGTTTTCGCAATCGTCAAAAAAGTTCCCCATATGTTTTATATGGCAGTTTAACAGCTCGATGCCAGTGATGGCAAAACTTCAAAAGACAGATTTTGCTACTCATCGGCAGAATCGACCATTGCCTTCAATATTTCGAAAACAGTACCTTAAAATATCCCAATATTCAAAATTTTTATCCAAGAATGCTGGGCATGAATAAAATGCCGCCATCGTCTGGAAGACGTTGGAGTAACGAGCGTTAGCTGTTTGGTAGCGCCATCTATCGTCCATGTGATGCATCGCCACGTGATTAGGCTACTTTTCCATACCTTACGGCGAGCGTGCGCCTACCGTTTTGAGGTCGGGTATATTTTTACCAATTCAGGCCGAAAACATTTTTCTACTCTTTGAAGGGCCATTTTCCTTACCTCAAGGCGGTAGGTGTCCAGTCGCCATGAGGTATGAAACTGTGAGCTGCCGAGTGTGGTGACATGGCCGCCATGTTAAGCTTAACCATAAGTAAACATTAACCTAATTAGACAATATTGGTGTCTAGCATGTCCTACTCATCGAGCTCGTTATGAATATCCATTAGTTAGATCACCCGTTAGTTAATTATAATCAATTAAATGTAAGCATAACCATAACTAAATACTATCTTCATTAGTTAATTTTGGTGTCTAACCTGTTTTACTCATATACAGTATTCCAAATATCTAATTCGTTTTATGATGTCTCATTAATTATTGAAATAAAAGCGATTAAACATAGTAATGTGACTAGTTAATTATGGCGTCACAAAATCAGTTACGTCACCAATCCCCAATTCGATATACTAATGACGGCACCAATCAATCACCAATTGTGTTGCTATATCAGTTTACTATGGGGGCCGCCATCTTGAATTCCTCGGACAAAATTTCATGCCGAAGGGAGGTGGTATAGCATACCCCAAGAAGTCGAGGAACGTGATGAATAAGAGCTAGCGCTCTTAAAAAACGTTGAGCGCATCGCGTATAGCAATTTCTCTAATACACTTTAGTGTTTGCTTGGGTCAATACCACAGTTAGGCAATGATTACCCTCCATATTTATCCACTAATTAGCGTGGACGAGTACTGAGCGAAATAAAAGAGAACACATATTACACTACTTCGTAGATGGTTTGGCATCTGCTTTGCACCAGACAACAAGCTCTCAAGTACTGATGGTTCCAGAATTCGGGAATTCGGCTTGAGTCCTGGGGCCAGTTTACTATTTCAGTAATCTCTTGTGCTTTAAGTTCTCTCTTGTAAATTTTCTCCAGGAATAAAATGACAAAAAAGGGAATTTTTTTGGCACCGCATGAAGACGTCGCTCTAGCCATCTTCAGCCTTCCTTTTCCGCAGCGTAGATCAAGACGTGGCTCGTCGAAGCAGTCCCCTCACTTTATGACGAGTTCGCCTCAGTTCGCTCACTGCTCCTCGTGCTAAGAAAAAAAAACGAACGGTTCGCTAGGCTTTCTCCATAACTAATTTAGTACCGAGATGGTTTTTGCGATGAAACGGTTTCGTTTTAAACACTGTATCCTGGTTACTCTTTATAATATGGCCAACTAGTCGCCAAGTGGGGTCGTCACAGAAGCGCGACGTCAAAAGAGGCGGGGCATTCAGTTTCGCTGTACAGGGCTAAGGGGAGATCACTGAAACAGCCCTGCTTTGCTACGGAGAGGATGTGAATGGGCATGATTATAATAGGGGCATGAAAGACGCAGCGACACTACAGCCTTTGTACTTCCTTTCTACCGGGCTCTCTCTCAATTATTTTACGGATTCCTCAATGACCTTAGAAAATGTTGCGAAATTCTCTATTGGCAAAGTTAATCTCGTAGCGTGGCCACACTTAATGGAAAGCACCAAAAATCCATTTGCCTGTCTCATTCGGATCGTTGTCATTCGCCGTCGTCCACACTTAGTGAGAACACGCCACGGCGTTGTCGCACTCTTTGGAGGGCCGCTGCGTGCGACACAGCCCCTAATCCCATCAAAGTGGCGCAGGAGAAGCCGGACGTGGTGCTTCGCGTCATCTGCCACTTCGCTCCGATGCGCGGCCGTGTCGAACGCAGTGGCCCTCTGAATACCACGGCCATTCGCTCGCGCGTTCGCACCAAGAGTGGATGACCCTGTACACGCAGTGCGTGGAAGCGTGGAAGGGACGCTGTTGTAATACAGCGATGAGACGCAGTGACTGTTGTAACTGTGCGTCGCTGCCGCTATTCGATGGCCTAATCATGAATGATCAGACTTGATCCAGTCGATGAAAACTTAACTCGCTGAATTTATTCACAGATTAAGTACAAAGGATCAATAGCCAACAACCGCACATCTCTCGGAATGCTAGAGCAGTCAGCGGAGCTAGCTGCCCGTCGTTCGGCGTCCGGAGTACCATCAATTCTCCCAACGCAGTCCAAAGCCCCTTCCAAACGCGGCATTTTGGGGGGCATCGGCGCCCGCGCTTGTACAAACAATTGAAGAAGTGTAGCTTGTTGGGCCAGTTGGTGCATGTTACAAAGGAATAGAAAAACCTTACTGATGCTCGGGTTGTTAAGATTTTTAGGTATGTAGAGAATTTTTTAATCGTTTTAAAACCCCCCAGTGGTCATCTAGCGGAAAGCGATAAATGGGAGACATATTGACAGATGGCAAATAAAAAAACGCACTAATGGGCGGTAGGGTGAGCCCATGCTTGACCGTCGCGTCGCAAGGTCGCAACAGTAATCGTTCGCCGTAGTCTTGTGCAAATGGCAGCGGTTTCTCCCAATAATTGCGTCAGCCATGAGCGACATAGTTACTAACGATGTGCCCAACGGCAGTCTACAACCGCAAGAAGTACGAACAGTAATTTTCAAGATGGGCACTGTCGGCGTCAAATGAAATGCGAGGAGCTGAGCGCGTGGCCAAAGGACTATTTTACGCCGTCTGCCTGTCGCCATCAGAGATATAGGCGCGCTGTTCCGGCTTACGATTTTGTTTCTGTTCTTTTTGACGTCCGTGTTCCAGCTCTGCCACTGAAGCGCCACATTCCTACTTTCTGCCGATCGTGAATTCCGCAGCGCAGTTTGGCTGGCGGCAGCGGCTCTAGCTCGCGTGGTTGACTCGAGCGCTCTTAGCTCCCTGGCCTGCACAACATTGATTTGGCTTCTGTCATCGTCTTGTTATCGGTGCCTTGTTCCCATACCAACATATATATGGTTACGCTAAGAAAAAAGAACAAGAAAAAAATGCCTATGCCTGTGTCACTTTCGTATAACAGGCTGAAGCCAATGAAAAATAAAAAAGTGCAAATATTCGCCATAAAAAATTTAATAAAAAGGTTTCCATCATCACCGCCAGCGAATCCACGGCCAAGGGAGCGGCCAGCGGGCCTCCGATTCCAACAGTGAAAAATACCGATCTGGCTGCGGTCGGTGTCCAACGTGGCCGTTGCTGAATCGCTTGTTTATGACAGTAAGCAGAACGTTATGGCCGTACCGCCGTATCGCCACCAAAAATGTGGCGCTCCAGTGGCAAACCGGGAAACCAAACGGCAAAGAAAGCGGAAGCAGAACTATCAAAAACCAGAGGAGCGCGCATATATCTTATGACGACAGGCAGACGGCGTAAAATAGACCTTCGGCCACGCGCTCCACTGTTCGCATTTCATTTGACGCCGATAGTACATAAGCGTACATAGAGAAAACATTTCACTTTTGCTGAGACAAATTATCTCTGCGCCTCTTTGTTTCGGCTGAGACTTCATTCTGGCAAACGAATGCGCTCTGTGTTTAATGCAGTGGCCGGCCCTTCTGGTTTTTTTTTTTTTGCTTGCGTTTTCAACTGCGCGTAAATGTGAGGACATACAGCTGAACCTCGTCATACCGCAGACGGAAGGGCCCCGCGGTTTCTTCGTTATAGTTGTTGCTTCGTTATTGCGGTATTCGTTGCATGCCAACGGGCTCACATGCCACTGTGTAACACGCAACACGTGCTCCCTGCAGGCGCCCATCACGTAACCGAATATTCATTTATTTATTTACTCATTTTTTTCCATGGCCTTCAGTGCCTACAAAGTCGGTCTTGTAGGAATAACGCCTCGGCGGACAGGGACAGACCTTATCAGCGTGTTTAGCTCCGTCTTCTAGGTACTGAAGTCGATACGGGCTGCTGCGAAAGAGGGCACGCGTCGGCGATTTCGTTGTGGACATCTGTTTTGGTTCCTCCGCTGCATACCACACGAGCACGGGAACCACAGCACTACTTCGCACGACGGCAGAGTCTTGTGGAGAATGTGCGCGATCGGACCGAAGGCTAAGATGCTGGCCCCGTTCAGAACAAACCCAACTAAGTAAAGCTACACACTTTGCTGCAAACTGTGAGCTCTCGAACACATTCAATTAGCCGGAGCTTTGCAAGACGTTTGAAGTTATACCTCCCCGTTTGCATTTTAGGGCCGTATTATGCAATGATTCATTGTTTTTTTTTCATTTAAGTTGTTCTTATGTCATTGGCCGCTGCTACTCCTGACGTAGCCGGGAGGGGGAGGCTAACGTCATGCTCACGCGTGCTTGTATAAACGCGTCCCACGATCACGTCGCACTAGCGGACAAACGCTTACGCCGACGAATAACGGAGGATGACAATACGTTTTACACTCCAGTCAGCAATAATTGTGTCTGTGCAAAGAAACCCTGCGGTGGACGAACGGGCGGAGCATGGTCCGTGTGGCACCGCCGCACTGGATGCGGCAGTACAATGAATAGCGACGACGCCCCGACCTGACCGGCACTGCCTGCGATTGGTCGTTCGCTCTCCCACATCCTGACGCTTCCTCAGAACTGACGTCATAGCCGAAGGAAATGAAAGCGAAATGGGTCTTTAAAAAATAGAACCCGTTCAGTTTTCAAACGTTTATTCTATATCTCCGAATTTTAGGAAAAAGAATATTTCGGAGCATATGCACTCCAAATTTTCGAGTATCACACTATTGTGCCTATACTGCAGAGCTCAGAAGATTACAGATTTGCATGTTCGGCCCAGAGCAGTGCATTGTGCGAGAAATTGCGAACAAAGCCACCTTGGCCGCTCCAGCCGGCATAACTGATATGGTGCCTATTAGTCTGTCCTCATTCAGGCATTGTTCGCGCGCGCTGTGCAGCTCCGTCCAGTTGCTACCTGCCCGCGTGCAACGAGTTGTCTTCCCGGCCTAGAGTGGACGTGGGGCGAAACATCACCGGTGCGTATCGAAGCGCTGGGCGTGCACGTCGGCGAAAAGAAAACCATTACAATGCAGTCTTTTTTCTTTCTTTTTCAACCAATGTGAACAGAAAACGTTCTGCAAGCTTTACACGCGGCAGCCTCTAAAGACACAGGAGAACATGTGAGGGAAACAATACTGGAGGAAACAACGGGTCAGCTCAGAATGTTTAGCAATGCTACCATGTATCCATCTAGCACCATGAGGGTGACCTGCGCATACGGTGTGGAGCCCCGCGGATCACGATAGCAGTTTGCGCTATGCTATATATAACCTTCTCTTGTCTACCTCCTGCGCATCCGTGTGGGTTCTGTCTGGCCGGCAGACGGGCCACACCGTCTCCGCGGTGTGGCCGGCTCAGTGTGTGTGAGGTGTGGCGCTAGTGAAACTCTAGAACACCTGCTTGCGTGCGTGCCCGTACTTCCAGCAACACCGTATTGACCAGTGAGACGACTACCGCAAGCTGGGGCTTCCGTCCACAACAGTGATTGAAGTGACTGATATCCCCCTTTGGTGCTCCAGCTAAAGTCAGCAACACCCTAAAACTGATGCTAGAATTCCTATTAGGGACAAACCTTCGACCCCGCATTTAAACGCAGCCGGACGCGTCTAGTTATCCCTTCATCGACCCTTGCCACCCCCGATCGGACTCCTGTCATCTTTTCTATCAGTCCTACTTCCTTGCGCATCTCAACTGCGATGAATCATACCTGGTGATAGCTATAGGCTAGCGCTGCGCATTTTCCCAATTTTTACAGCACCCCTTTCCACGAGAGCGCTCATCCAATTTCAAAATTAGCCGGGGTTTAACTCTGCTTAAACCAAAGTGTGACGCGCGAAAGCGCGGTTACGTACAGCCCCCGTCAAAAGTATACAGCCCAAGGGGTTTGATTGTGAGGTCTCCAGCATGGCTCTTTATGCATCCTCAGCAACCGTGATCTCCCTAAAGTGGAAGGGCATTGCGTCTTCAATCCTCCCACGGTTTGGACTGCTTGATGCGCCAGGGAGCCACGCTAAACTGCTTAGGAGCAAACCCCTTGGGCTGTATACTTTTGACGGGGGCTGTACATGGTGACTCCACAACCGACTTGATAGCAACTGGATGGCGCTAATCTCAAAGCTGTGAACTACTTTTTCCGTGGTAGCCCACACCAAATTTTTGGAAGTTACCCGGGTGAAATTTGGAGGTCGCCATCGTGTCGGACACGTACATTTGCGATTGGTCATCGATTTGTTCCAAATAGCGTAAGGTCGAATTTCAGGGGTGACCCACTCCAAGTTCTTGCTGCTTGGCGTCACAGTTGCTACGGCAACGAGCGATGAGAAATCAAGATGCACAAGCAAGAATTTTGCTCGGCTCTCACGATCCTCTGAGTGCTTTCGCTCTAATAATCTCAATTTAGGCGGTTGCGATTCTCGCTCGCTCTTGAAGCCGGTTGTTGATGTGGGAGCGCACCTTTAGGGTTAAACCTTTACTGCTCTTCACTCCGTCTCCCGGCTGATCTGCCTTCGCAGGAGCTGGTTGCAATATCATTACATTTCTAATTCTTCAAATGCCAGTGATTAACAGCGAGCTGTAGCCTTTCACCAGCACAATTGGCGCATCTCCACAAATGTGTACAACGGGCCTTGACGGAGCTAAACTGTACGCTTGTCGCCCGTCGGCACCTAGCAGCGCTCAGCCATGCGAGTCACTATAGATTTTTGTCTAGAATAAATACTCTCTTATTTTTACTTTGCGAAAAGAAACTGCATGGTGCGAAGAGAGGTATGTTCAAAAGCATTTTATACCACATCAGGAATTATCTCGCGCGTGACTGCGGACAAAAACAGGTCGAATTAACGAAACATGCCATTACGTTTCAGTAACTTTTCAACGCGCGAATCAGTGAAGAAAGCTCCGTTTCAAGGAAATGACCTGCCACGGGGAATTCAGGGAAAATTTTCAGTGAAAAAGGCAATCTCTCTGGTTTTCCAGCTGACGCCGCATTAAAAAAAAAAAAACCCTGGACGCCGGCCTATCAGTCCCAAAAAGCCGTTTCAAAGCTTTGCGTTTTGTTTTCAAGTTGCTTCAGTTTCAACGTTAGCTCCGAACATCGATATCTCAACAGTGGTGACCGTATAGCAAGCAACGCACAGAGCTCATGTCACTGGATCTCTGGGCCACACCACCAGCCGTTACTGGACTTCCGTTCGGGATTCCGGCTTGTACCTCTGTTTAAAAAAATACTTTATGGCAGTAAGCATTATTATCCACAGGTGGTCTCTTCCTTTAAGGTATTGCAAAGTAAGTCAATGCGAAATGAGTAGTAATTAACCTCCGCCAGTGTCCATTCCATCGGCACAGAAAGCCGCGCCTGCCACAGCGTGACGCTAACACAGTTACAAAGCGTAGGGTATACTTGTAGATTTGAATCTTCCAAAGGCAATTCGATTGTTTTTGGATGCAGAGATTATCCTGCCTCATAAAAGAAGTAACTGTTTCTGGTCACTTCCCTCATCAAAAGCTTGGCCAGAGTGATTTTTGATTTTACTTGCATTGTACTATTCACGGTTACTCTTAGCAAAAATACGGCGAAATTGGAGAAAATGGCTTGTCCTCTGGAGCAGGCCTAAAAAGGAGGTTTTATTTACCCCGTATCTATGGAGTGTTCATTTAGACCGCTAAAGAAGGTCGGTATTTACAAGTACAAGGGAGTAAAATTTTTACTACGCCCACAAAAATGGCTCATTCTTACGCAAGAGCCGGCAGCGGAAACGAACAGGGAGCGGCGGGGGAAGCCGGCAACATAGCTTGGGCTGCTCTAATGTGACCGCGCGTCTCACATTCTTATTTATTTTATTTATTTATTTATTTATTTAGAACATACTGAAGGCTTACAGTAGACCCAAGCAGGAGGTGCGAATACATAATATATGCAAAAAAGAACAGGTTTAGCAAAATTGAAAAATGTTAAATACAAGTTGTAATACAAAATACAGCAATAAATACATGGCTCAGATGCAAAATACAAAAAGTAAACGTAGAAATAAATGGCTCTCAAATTAAATGCTGTGAAGAAAACATTTAGTCAAAAAGAATCAGCTCTGGTTAAGAGATCTGGCGGACACCTGTTCCACTCCTCAATGGTGCGTGGAAAAAATGAGTATTTAAAGGCGTTAATCCTAGCACTGTAAGGGGTTAATGATTGTGTATGATGATTTCGTGTTTGGCGCGTACTGTTAGGTTTAAGGAAGGGGTCTGCATTCATAGACAGTTTAAGGTTTTTTAGTAAGAAAAGGAGTTTCAGTCTTTGAATTTTCCGGCGCAGCTGTAATGTTTCAATACCGTGAGTTCGCATGAGGGTCGTTGGTGAGTCAGTTACACGATACTTTGAAAAAATAAAACGGACGGCTTTGCGTTGAATCATTTCAAGGGCCTCGATGTTACGTTTAGTGTAGGGATCCCAGACGGTGCACGCATATTCTAGTGATGGTCTTATTATTGAAAAGTAGGTTAATTTTTTAAGTTCAGGTGGGGCAAGTTTTAGTTTATGTCTAAGAAAGCAGAGTTTACGAAAGGCTGAGGAGCATACGTTTGATACATGTTTATTCCAGCTAAGGTTTTTCGTTATTGTAACTCCTAGATACTTGTACTCGCTGACTTCGGTCAGAAGGTGAGATGAAATATTGTAAGGAAATGAGAAGGAAGCCTTTTTGTTAGTTATCGTCATGTATACTGTTTTCTCTAAATTTAGCTTCATGTCCCATTTATTACACCATGTATGTATGTTCTGAAGATTGGAGTTTAGTAAAACTTGATCATCTTGGCAAGTAATTTGGTGAAATAAAACGCAGTCATCTGCAAATAATCTAATTTGAACAGGGGTAGTTATAACGTTAATAATGTCATTGATATATATCAAAAAGAGAAGAGGTCCGAGGACGTTTCCCTGTGGGACGCCTGAAGTGACCGGCAGGTGGTTTGAATAGCAATCATCAATACAAACAAATTGTGTACGGTGAGAAAGGTATGAGGAAATCCAACGAATTATGAAATTAGGAAGACCAATAAGTTCAAGTTTGTAAATTAGTTTGGCATGAGAAATAACATTGTAGCGCCCGGCGACGCTATAAAGCGCCGGCGCTGAGATCGGCGTTCGCAGCGGGAACGCCGATCCAGGGAACGAGGATACAGGGCCCCCCGCCTAGACGGAACGTCGAAATGTGGACTCGGTGGAAGAGAGGAGGGAATGAGTGTCCAGTAAGTTCATGTCAGGGTCCGGGAAGAGCCGTCGGGTGGAGGACGCGGGCTCAGGTGGACGAGCCTGGCTGCTGCGCAACGGACGAATGATGCAGGGGAGCGAGCTGACAATGGACATGGAGGCAGGGGAGGCCATGGTCAGGCCGTCACCGGCTGTAGTGCTGCCCGCTGACACAAGTGTCAGCGATGTTGGAGTGTTGCGGCTGATGTCCATGGGGATCTGACGCACCGTGTACGCGATCACAAGCACAGGAGCGGCCGAAACGGCTCCATGGACTGACAGCAGATGTGGTGGGACCGTCGACACAACGGTGACAGCTGTGACGATGCCGGAGCAAGTTGCTGGGCTCAATCCAAGGTGCTTGGATGAAACGGGAGTGACAGTCCGGAGCACCTCGCCAGTGTCGATGCGCGTGTGGGAATGATCAGCTGTGGGTGTCTGCAAGAAGGTTGTGGCAGTGACAGGCCGTGTAGTTGAGACTGCTACATCAGACGGCTGGCGGACAGCAAGAGACACAGCTGGTGGATGGACAGTTGCCGCACTACTCGGTGTGGGTAACTTGATCATTCGGTGCTGAAGGTTGCTCAAGTCAGGCACCAAAACAGGCGCTTGCTGCGACAGTGTCGAGTTGCCAGGGTCAGACGCCGAGAAGTGGGTGACAGTACCGAGGGTTTGGAGCGTGGCCCTTAGGGCAGGCGGTGTGGCTGCCTGGGTAGTGGAATTGGTATCTGACAGATACTGTGGTGGCGGCTTCAACCTCACTGCAGAGGCCTGCAGAGCTGTTGACGGTAGTGACGAGGTAGGTGGAGATGCCGGAAGCCTCGGCACGGCTGCTGCCGCAGAGTCGTCTTTGGCTGCAGGAGGCTCTGGCGACAACGCCACTGAAGCACAAGGAGGCAGAGCCAGAGACGCGGGTCGGATAGTAGTGGGAGCAGGGCGCGAGGCGGAGCTCGTGCGGATCCCACCTGGTGTGGCGTCGAGAGAGACAACCGGGCTGGAGACGCTGGACGGGAGTGGCGGCGATGCGGCGAGGGGCTGCTGAGGCGGACCGGGTTCTGATGAAGGCTGCGTGGGCGCGAGCGAGGCCGGTCCAGGGACAGAGGCTGGCGGCGGCGAAAACGGGTCCGCTGCGTCGTAGAGCGGCGGCGGAACGTAGTAGGCGCCGAAATACGCCAAGACGGCCGCACGCAGCTCATCGTATGGCCGGCCGCCGAAAGCAGAGTAGGTGAGCCGACGCAGGAGGTCGGCCGGGAGGATATAACAAAGGACTTCGTGTTTGAACGGCTGGATGGTGATGCCGTTCAGGTACATCGCAGCCTCCAGTTGGGCGAACCACCCGCCGACGCCTGCAGGCCGGAACGCCGGGAGCGGCGGGTCGAAACTTGGGTGTTGCCAGTACGCCATGCTGGAACGCCGCTGAGATAGAAGGCACGGTTCGCCAGGTCACCACTGTTGAAGATTTTTGCGGGGTCGCAGCTGAGCACAAGAGAGACGACCAGCGTGGCAGACTTCTAGTTCCGGACTGCCCGTGCCGGGCGTGCGCGCCCAGCACGCGCTGTTCATCTTTATTTTCCTCTAGCGCGGGAACGCCGATCTCAGCGCCGGCGCTTTATAGCGTCGCCGGGCGCTACAACATCAAAGGCTTTGCTGAAGTCTAAAAAATTAACATCCATTTGACCAGCGCTATTTAGTACACTTGCAAAAGTATGAATGACAGAAGTTAGCTGAGTGACAGTGGAAAAGCCTTTTCGAAACCCGTGCTGATGAGGGGTAAGTACCTTGTTATCGTTTAGAAATGTAGTTATGTAGTTAGCTATGATATGCTCAGCAAGTTTGCAACATTCGACGTCTTTTCAACGTCTGCAATCGTGGCATAGGCGGAGACGGCAGGAGTCGACTGCTAGTCGTCTGCTTTTCTTTTGAGAGCTCGTTTTGTTGCTTGTTATCTTAAATATAAGATGTAACCTTAGAATCAATAGTTAGAAGCTGGAAAGGGGTATCAGAGAAGTTTTCATGGTCATGCACCACGCTATGACTGACTAAAAGCCAGAGAGAATAAGTTGAAAATGAGAACACTAAACACGGTAATCTGGCATGGCAGTGTTTTCTTCCATCTCCTGGTGTTTAATGCTTGGTTCCTCAGTATAATCGAGGAAAAATGTAGCCTCATCAGTTCTATCAAATGCTCCGCGTTGAAACTCCGCTCCATCAGCGCATCATATCTTCTGCAACGCACCGCGCGAACCACACTGAAAAAAAAGACGTGAGAATGAGGCCTGAACCAAGGGCTCTCAAGGGGTGATGACGCAAACAAATAAGGATCAGGCATCGCTGGAGGATTCACAGGAGCAGTTAAATGCAGCTTACTGTAGCACAAAACGCCGACAATTCAACATCTTGTATCGCGGCAAGCGCCCATGAAGCACCAGAAGCGAGCAGCGATTAAGCTATGATGGTAACTAAGGGGCGTCACTCACCGCTATTGCCACGCAACTGACCAGAACTATACGAGGCGCTATATGGTGGTGTGGGCGGGGTAAAATTGTGTTTTCTTTTTACTCCACTGTAGGACTTGGGGAGTGCTGAGACCAAGAAACTCCATCTCAAAACGGGAGTTAAAAAAGAATGCTCCTTCTTGACTCATAATTAACTGCATGGAGTAAAATAGGTAATTTGCCACATTTTTGCTCCGAACTTATAGTGTAAACGTTTCCTCATATGGAGTTTAAAGGCCAAGGCCCACCATTTAAACTCTCATTTTGGTTGATTCTTGTTTACCGTGTAGCTTAGTGTTAGCTTGTGTTGGTACAGTAATGCGCACCATCTATCGCCAAGCGGGGGAAGCAAGAGCAAGCGCCCTCACCCTGGCATCGTCTCCGCGGGGAGGCGCGAGACCCGGGAGGGGAGAGCGTTCAAGGCGTGACGACGCGCTCGTCGAGACAGTCATGTAATCCAGTTAATCCTTCATTAAATGTTGTTGTTTGCAGAATTGGTCGTGTCCATCATGTGCACCAAGGCTGCCATTAGCCTGCTGTTGCGCTGCCACTTGACAAGACCTTGTACGACACGAATGATATTAATCATTTCAAATTGCCCTTCGGTATAAAGGTTCGAGAACGGTCGAAAATAAATTCCTCTCCCTCCTCTCCCGAACCTTGTTTCTGGCTGTGATGTGGTCCTGCACTCTGTCCGGTTCACAGTACTCGGCAAGGCGAACTACTACTACTACTACTACTACTACTACTACTACTACTACTACTACTACTACTACTACTACTACTACTACTACTACTACTTCTACTACTACCACCGCTACTACTACTGCTACTACTACTACTACTACTACTACCACCACCACTACAACAACAGAGCATGTTCATGCGTTCCTTCACTGCCGAAGCGACAGTGCGACCCACAAGAAATATTCGGCATCCATCGCCGTAGCCAAAAGCGACATTCCACTCGGGCCACGCAAAATGAACTGTGCAAACGATATGGTAATGAGTCGCGATGGCAGCACGTCAGGCGGCGCTAATAGCAGCCGCCTTCCCTGCCGTTTGTCCGATGTTCCCTCGAGTTCGCTGGCCCCTCCGCACGGCCACTTTGAAAGAAGCTCTCCCACCTCGATAAAAAGGAAGCGTCGTGATGAGTACAAATTATTAAAGCATTCTGATACAGCAGAGATAGAGCATGTGTTTAAGACACAGTTTTTCCCCACATTTTACTTGCAGACATGCAGAACCAAGAGTTCATCCCCGAAGCCGCTTTCACGCTCGTACCTACCGTAACAGGTAAGTGTCTGTTTCAGTGCGTGTATTCTTTCTTAAGACCTTTTCAGCGGTAGAAAAGCAGTGAGAGACTACAGGCACCCTAACACAAACGTATTGTGCCTTGGCTGACATCACAAAAGCGTGAACATAGTTGTTACATCCTTTATTGCTGGTGGCAGGGTACAGACTGGCGGGAAAGCCGCCAACACGTGACGCACGGTAACTCAGGGTTGCTTGGCCCTAAAGATTGTCCCGCTATAACACTCCTCCCCCCTACGTCACGAAGTCCTTCAGATACGCAGGGCGGCTGCGTTGGCGCTGTGGTCGCTGGACTTGAAGGGAAGCACTCGCTTCACGGTCCTCACCGCAGGAAGCAGATTCGGTACTGGGCGTTGCAGCCTCCTCCAGTCTTTCTCCTTGGTCCCGTCTTCCAGCGTCCTCTGGGCTTGAAGGAATGCCAAGCCCGGAACACCCTGACGGAGAAGCAACCAGCGGTTCCTCCTCTTCACACATCCCAGAAGCGGAACTGTCCAATGCGTAGCTGGCAGAACGACTTCTGAGTTGGTCAACATGACGTCTCCATCGACGACCGTCCTTGGTGACGACCAAGTACGACACTGGTCCTGTGACAGCATCCACAATGCCCGGCAACCAGTTGGGCCCATAGAGATAGTTGCGCACAAACACTCGATCCCCCACATCAAACAGTCGCACTGCCTGGCTACGGCGCTGCATCACCTGCTCTTGTTTCTGCTGCACACCGGACTGCAGGTCAGGATGCAGACGCTCTAACACAGTTGAAAGTTTCCTGCCTATTAGCAATTCGGCCGGGCTCTTGCCTGTTGTAGCATGAGGCAGGATATGCTGGGTCATTAAAAACCTAGCCAGACGTGTGTCGATATCGCCTCCAACCATTCGCTTGAGTACTTCCTTGGTTTCGCGCACCATGCCTTCTGCTTGACCATTCGAAGAAGGGTGGTATGGGGCAACGGTCACATGTCGGATTTGATTGCGGCACATGAAGTCTCTGAACTCTTCCGAACAAAAGGCAGTTCCATTATCAGAAACAACAGTTTCTGGAATGCCATGGGTAGCAAAAAGGAAACGAAGCTTCGCACAAACTGCAGCTGCCGACATGGAATTCATCCGGCACACTTCCAACCACTTTGAGCGAGAGTCCACCACAATGAGGAAGACTTTGCCTTGGAAGGGCCCAGCAAAATCGATGTGTAGTCTTGTCCAAGGACGCTTGGTGAATTCCCAAGGGTGAATCTTTGCAGCTGCTGGCGCAGACCTAGATTCCTGACAACGGCACAGTCTCTCACTTTCTGCTCAACATCTCTGTCGATTCCTGGCCACCACACGGCTCCTCTGGCAAGCCCCTTCATCTTGACAATTCCTGGATGAGCTGTGTGAAGAATGTCCATGACATACGGTCGAGCTGGCTCTGGAATGACCACACGACTGCCCCACAGCAAACAACCTTGGTACACCGACAGTTCATGCTTGCGGCTCACAAACGCTGCAAACTCTTCTGGCAGCTCGCCTTCTGGCCACCCATGCTGCACCCAATTGCAGACTCTAGCCAACAGCTTATCCCTTGACTTGAATCTTGCCACCTTCCTAGAGTTCCGTGCTACATCCGGCGCCATTTCGAGCATTCCTACTTCCCAAAGACGCTGCTCCTCTTCCTCTGCCCTACTGGCTCTCAGTGGTAAACGACTGAATGCATCAGCATTGGAAAGCTTCTCCGCTGGTCGATACCCAATTTCATAGTCATAAGCCGATAACATGAGAGTCCAACGCAGCATCCGTGGTGATAGCACCTGGGGAATGGGCTTATTGGCATGGTGCAACAGTCCTAAGAGAGGTTTGTGGTCCGTCACAATTTTGAAATGTCTCCCATATAGAAACTGATGATACTTCTTTATGCCAAAGCCGATGGCGAGCGCTTCTCGGTCTGTCTGGGCATAATTCCGTTCTGCCGCACTCATAGTTCTCGACGCATATGCAACCGGTCTCTCGCTGCCATCATCGCACGCATGACTCAACCGTACGGGGATGCGTCACAGGACAGCACTAGGGGCTTGTTGACATCATAGTGCACCAGAACATGTGATGACTGCAGCAGATATTTCGCCTGGCGAAATGCTTCTGCCTCAGCTTCCATCCAACACCACTCGCGACCCTTGTCCAACAGCCGGTACAGTGGCTCCAAGGCATGAGCTGCTCCTTTAAGAAACTTGTTGTAAAAGTTCAGGGCTCCTAAAAAGGCTTGAAGTTCCTGTTTGCATGTCGGCTCTGGGGCCTTGTGAATAGCACGCACCTTGTCTTCTGTCGGCTGCACACCTGCAGAGTTCACACGGAATCCCAAGTAACACACTTCCTCAACACAAAATTGGCATTTGTCAAACTTTAGTCGCAGACAGTCTTCATGAATTCTCTTGAGCACTTCTTGTAAACGAGCATTGTGCTGCGCCTCATCCTTTCCACCGATCAAGATGTCATCCAAGAACACAAGAACACCATCAATTCCATGCAACAGTTCTTCCATGTACCTCTGAAAAATAGCCACTGCCACTGACACGCCAAATTGAAGACGGGTTACGTGGAACAGTCCCCGATGTGTTGTAACCGTCAACAAGTCAGCTGTTTCTTCATCAACAGTCTTCTGTTGATACGCCTGTCCGAGGTCTAGCCTTGAAAACTTCGAGCAACCTGCCAGCCTGGCAAACAGCTGCTCTGGTGTCGGCAGTGGATATGTTTCCCACTGCACTACACGATTGACTGTGCTCTTGTAGTCCCCGCAGATCCTTATCGATCCATCTTTTTTTGACAACTGGAACGACAGGTGTTGCCCACTTCGAGTGCCGCACAGGCTGGAAAATGCCTTGGCTCACCAACTTGTCCAGTGCTTCGTCGACCTTCGGTCTCAATGCAAACGGTACTTGTCGTGGCTTCAGAAATCGCGGCGGAGCTGCCGGGTTCACCTCTATGCGTACAGGAGGCCCTTTACTTGTCCCAAGTCCAGGCTCAAAGACTGAAGAATACTTCTTGAGCAAGGCTGTTGTTCCCCTACTGCCAGTTCGACTCGGCTCGTACACACTGTGAACACCACTCAGACTTATTCCCAAGGACTTGAACCAGTCCCGACCGAGAAGTCCGATACTAGCACCCTTAACTACCACCAATCGCAGGCGATGTTCCTGCCCCTTGAATTCCACCTTCACGGTCAGTTCACCCAACACTCGTAGTTCCTTGTTATTGTAAGCTCGGAGATGAAGATTACTTAGGCGCAACACCCTTTTCGATATTCGCAGCTTCTGCATAGTCCGGTCGTTGATGACTGAACACACTGCACCAGAGTCCACCTCCATCTCTAGGGGACTTCCATTGACGCACACTTCCACTCTCACGGCTGGCTCTTCACCAGACAGCACGAACACGTCGTAAACGTCCGACGCAGCATTCTTGTGACGGCCTCCACTGGCCCGTTTTTTGTTCTGAGAGTTGGGTTCAGCCAAAGCGCGAGCTGCAGCCTTCCTCCTGCATGTTCTCACTATGTGTCCTCGTTGCTTGCAGAAGTGGCACTGCATATTAATGAATGGGCAACTGCTTGGCGAATGCGCACCCTTGCAGCGGAAACATCCGCTTGTGCTCCCAGGCGAACCAGCCTGCTTCTGGGTACCCTCCTTGGCTGTCACTGGCGCAGAGACCTTCGCAACACACGGGTCGAAACGCTTCCCGCTCACGCTGGAAACTTCACACGATGCGGCACTGCCGCGAATTTGCTCGGTCTGTCGCTGCGCAGATTCCATTGCAATGGCTTTCTCCCGAGCTGTCGCAAACGTAAGCTCCGGCTCCGCCAGCAATCGACGCTGAAGAGCCTCGCTTCGCACCCCGCACACTAGCCGGTCGCGCAACATGTCATCGAGCGACGCACCGAAATCGCAATGTTCCGAGAGACGTCGCAATTCTGCGATGTCGTCGGCAATTGACTCACCGGGCTGCTGTTGACGTGTGCCAAACTTGAAACGCTGTGCTGTCACCGACGGTCGCGGCGAGAAGTGGTTTGAGAGACGCCTGACGATCTCATCGTAGGCCACGGCCGACGGCGCATCCGGAGAGCAAAGGGAGCGAACGATGGCATACGTTGCTGGGCCGCAAACGCTGCAGAGCGTTGCTCGCTTCTTCTCGTTACCGTCGATGTCGTTTGCTTGAAAGAAAAATTCGAGGCGCTCCAAATACAAGGGCCAAGATGTCGCCTCCGTCGGAACGAATTCCCCAATCGTGCCCAGCGCAATTGCCATTTTTTACCTCGTCGCAAATTATGTTACATCCTTTATTGATGGTGGCAGGGTACAGACTGGCGGGAAAAATTTTCCTTCCTCCAAGGGCGGGAAAGCCGCCAACACGTGACACATGGTAACTCAGGGTTGCTTGGCCCTAAAGATTGTCCCGCTATAACAATAGTAGACCTAATTTGGTTTGCAAACAGCGCAACGGCACAAGGCCAGAGGACAAGAAAGGACGATAGACAGCGCTGACTAACAACAGAATGTTTATTCAGTAAGCCATGCTTATAAAGGCGCCAGCGACACTGAAAAACAGAAAAATGCACAGAACCGTGACAGATATCCCTCCGACCAGGCACGTATTTGATAACACAAGGCTAACACGTGTGCAAAAATTCATGTTCTTTCTCCAAGATAGCGACAGAAGTGCTGCTTACACGCCTCTGACCCAGCTTCAAGATCTCAGACGCTTCGATAACTTCTCTAACCAGCTGATCTTTGTGTCTATCAACAATCCTGCTTTTGTCATACAGAGGCTGGCACGAACAATCACGACAGTGAACACCGATGTGGCGGGCAGCATTCTTGACATCATTTTTGTGCTCCCTCAGCCTATTGTTCAAACAACGACCAGTTTGTCCAACATAGGAACCACCACAACTCAAAGAGATCGAATAAACCTGATTCTCTACGCACTTCACAAATTTAAGTTTTTCATCATCCCCTCCGCTACTGCTGCTAAGACGTTGAAGGGGTATCCTAGCTGCAGTAACGAGCCTGTGAACCTGATAATAAAAACTATTGGCAGTCCTGTGGGTGCAAGATTTCTTCATGGCGTTACTGAAGCAAGACGCTACAATGCCCCTTTTTACGAGCTTCGAATGCGAGGAACTGTACCGAAGCAACGGCTTTTGGCTCCTAGGTTCAAAAGACCAGCACATATGTGCAACAGTGAAGTACAGGGTAAAGTCAAGAAATTTTATGAAGTCATCAACAGGTACTTCGTGTGTCGCTTCAAGAGGCGCGAGGACTTCAGAAAAAACTGAAAGAATGGCATTAACTTCTTGATCAAAATTCACCGCATCAGATTTTATCAGAATCAGGTAGTCATCTGCTCAAAACGGAAAAAGTTTTCCGTTTTCTAGATGGCTACCTGATTCTGATACCTGATCAGGCACTAAGTATCCAAGGGGGACAATTAGTGCCTGAGGTGGGTGCCCCCTGCCTTGGGCATTTTTGCGGCGAAGCAGAAGCCGTGAGAAACAACTTGCCTTAATAGCACTGCAACATATAGTATGTCCATTGGTGCCCGAGAATCGCGAAGCGATGAAACCAAGTAGTTGGGCCACAGTCCAGAGGTACTGCAGGTAATTTATTCCCGACGGACAGAAGACTCTCATGGGAGGGGTACGGTTTTTGGAGTACCTCTTAGTTGAAGTGAAGGTTGAAATTACTGTAAAAAGACGAGATGAGCAAGATCAAGACGAGATCGAGATGAGATCGAAAGTAGCAAGAAAAACAGGAACAAAAGTTCTTGGGCCCCTCCCATTTTTAATCTTGCGGACTCTGAACTCTACATTCGCTTCACTTTCCGCTGTAATTGAAGCAAAGAGCCGATAAGGGTCTGGCTGATGAGAGGGCTGGAAAAAAAAACTTTCTAAAAAAACTTTTTTTTTTTTGCCCAGGCATGGAAAAGTATGATTCGCTTTTAATAATTCGGCATTTATTCACGATGTTAAAGTTGTAAAAGCACGTTTTTGAATTAGCTGCTATTCCCTCGCGACCATAAATACTACCTCCCTCTGGAAAATATTAGCTCCCTCTGGCTCGGCATCAACGGATCACGGTGCGTGCATCTCAATCCGAAACGCAGAACCACGTTTACTTGACTCGCTAGCAGCGTCAACGGCATCCCTCAGTCGCCGCTATCTCTTCGCCGTGCGAAGTTCCTATGCGCCCGCGGGCTGCCTCCCGCGACCTCTCGATAACAGCTGACGAGTTGCGCTCAAATTTCGCATTAGTAACGTAATCGTCGGCAATTTTTTTCCGGGGTGCGACTGACGCGTCGTAGTAGGCGTGTGACATCAAGGGCGTCGGTGCGAATGACAGAGCGGGCCGTAAGTAGCCGGGGAACGGTGGCCACAGAGCAAAGTGCCTCCTGAACCACAAGCATCTCCGCACAGAAGGAGGTTCTGGGAGGCACCGCGGCAATTAACTGCACAACGCGGTTGGGTCATTGCGAATATATACCACATATTCATGGTACATGACATAAAGAACGTGAAGTCATTCTTACTCGGCGCTTTATGAGTTAGAGCAGTGCCAACAATTTGATTCAAACTTACGCAAACATGTGAACGGGGGAGACTCTAATAAACTCGATTTCACACCAGTCTGGCGTGCAATGCGTTATAATTACCGAAAGTACATTGCAGAATTGCCAATTACATATCTTCATTGACACCAGACTTCCTTCTTTTTTGCTGTCGCATAGACTGGATGCATAGAGATATAAGACTGGATGCCATTGTTGCATGTGCCTTGCACAGACAACTTTCGGTGGATAAGTCTACACGCTGGCACATCTCATATTGTCAAGAAATAGAAATTATGCCTGGTTTTTAAAAAATTTGGGGCTGAACCGAGTCCTGACCCTGTTCGGAGCGGTTCCTTTGAATCGTTCCGGTTCGGGTTCTTGTTACAAGATGGCGAAAAAATATCGGTTCGGTTCAATTTTCCGGCAAAAATACGGTTTCGGTTCCGGTTTCAGGTTTGATTTCGGTTCGATACCCCAGATGTAGGAATACATCTGCACAGCCAAGCGCCTGGTTGGCAAACATACTGACACGATCATTCCTTATTACTGGTTGCCGCCGCTTTTTGTCTGTAGTGAAACGAAATGTGTGCGGGCAACGGCAACTGCTGCCTACCTGCTACGAACTGAGACATACAAGCTTGGCATGGCAATGATTCTAGTGCGCAAACGTGTATTTGCGTCTCTGTTGTGCGCAAAAGTCTATTTGCATCTCTGTTTGTCTCTTTCCCTTGCAGACTCAGAGGACTAACACGAGAAAACAACGCTGGGAGCTCTCTGTCCGCCTCGGGCAACACGTCCGCTTCGACACTAGACGGCACGCGGGCCCGAATAAAGTAACACCAGCAATAAAAATTGTTAAAGAACTTCACTGAACAGGGCAGAGCACGATGTAAAATATAACTGCTCCTCGCCCTTGCCTGCGGCCTATTTCTGTCCCCACGCACCGCAGGTACTCGGAGCCGTGATTCTGTTCTCTCAGAAGCATGGCACCAGAACTTGCGGCTGAGCATGCAACGCCATCTTGCTGCACAAGAGAATTAAGCACGGCAACCGCTGAAATAAAGTTTTCAGGTGGCAGAGTGTAGAGGAAAAAATCGGCCTCTCCAAGAGAAGAGGCAGCTAGAGGGAAAATGTTTGAGGAGGAAGGAAAACTACTTCCTCCTTGTCTTCCTCGATGGTAGGAGGCGACAGGTGGCCAGATTCGATTGCACTGATTCGCGTTAGCACGGCTAGGGTTTCTCTTACGGCTGACGATGTAGATTGAGCGGCCAATTCAAGGCGAAATGCCTAAACGAAAGCGACAAAAGCTTTCGCTATTAACGCCCTAAACCAGCGAGCTTAGTTCTTGAATTTTTTTCTTAGCACGTGGAGAAAGTTTCGAGTTCTTGTGTTCTTTGTAATATGCGTGCGCTTAACTGACTGTAACAGAGAAAAGGCAAACGACGGGACAGAGGCGCCCTTTCTTTCGTTTTTGTCATTTCCCTACGCCAATAGACCCTTTAGAAAATTCAGCGCCATCTGGTGTGTGGTGCGCAAACCGCGGTACCTCCGCCATTACTTGGCAATACGCCTGCCGGTATGCGCTCGGGCCAGATTGAAAAGTACGGCGCCCGGCGAAGCCACAACAAGCTCAATTTTCTTGTTTCTGTGTCCTAGCCATGTTCCTTGACATTGGCTCTCTGCACCAAGCTATAGTCGCGATGCCGGCATGCTGCTGTGTGCCTTTCTGCAGCCAGCGCGGCGAAGAGACGCGCACGGAAACAAGCTGTGTTTCCAGCGCACGGAGTAGCTGCATGCTTCTTTCTTCTCGTCCGTGACCTGTTCGTTTTCACATTAAAATAAATGATATAAGTATTGAAAGAGCAGCGAAAAGTTCCTTCTACCGTGTAGCCGCTCCGCTGTATAGTGAGCACAAAAATAAAGGTGCCACCTTCGGCGCACTCGAGGACATGCATTACGATGCTGGCGACTGTTTCGGCGCGTCACAAAATCAAAACGTAGCTCAAACGCGCTTGTTTAGGATTTTCAAGCATCCAAGTCCATTCATAGAGAGTTCCGTGTGCGCGAAAAAGAGCACGACGATGCGGCGCGGCGAGGAGCGCCGTCGTTCTCTCCGTTACGAGCTTGCAGCAAACGACGGCGACATAGGCGGGGTGCAGCAGCAGCAGCTTTGTGTTTTCGTTCGGTCAGGGCCTGTGCACTCTGGCTAAGGCAGGAGACACATGTCCAGCAACACGCTCCGGTCGCCGCTTCCGAACTGCCACACCACAGCAAGCAGGGACACACGCAGCGGTGCTGCGCCGCTCTGCCCAAGCTCCGCCCACAACCGGTGTCGCACTTCGCCGCAGCGCAGCAGTGCCTGAGCGCTGCTTGGCTTGGTGTGCAAATATTGCAAGAAAAAACGGCCTCGCCTTGTTATCAGAAAGACTGCCAGCTATACTCGAGCGACGACAAAGCATGCCAGCTGATGTTGCGAGCTTTCGGCAACGGCACCGCTCGCGGCCGCTCCGGGCGAAGAGCTCTGCGGCTGCCTGTCTGCCGTCGTCGTCGCTAGGCCTATACACCTTTCCAACCTGGGTGCTGCCATGTTGTTTCCGGCGGCGGAACCGGTTTCTAGCAGTCCAGAGAGGAGGCGTTTCGCCGCTTCCACCGGGCTAGCGGGAGGTGCCCACTGCAGTCCAGGGAACAATATGGCAGCGCCCAGGGAGCCCTTTTTGGAAAGGTCTATAGGCTGCTTCGCATAAAAGCGGCAGGGGCCGACGCTTCGGAAGTCGCCTGCGCTATGATTGAAGGCCTATTCCTCACTCCGCTTTGCTGTCAACGGCATCATCTCACAATAAAATAATAGTATGGTCAATTTCTACGGCGCCTTCAGCAGCGGAGCTCGCGGGAGCCAGTCGAGCCGGACCCCGGCGTCGGGCCAGCGGCAGCTTCGAGGCGGTTCTAGCAACAAATTCGCTCGTACCACAGTTGTCACTTTTACCAGCAACTCGGTATTGACCAATGACCCAGAAATATGGTATATTTTCTCATTTCCCTATCCTAGGGTTTATTATTTACGTCGAGAACACTCATTAGCTCGTTTCTATGACGCCAGCAGACGGGATCCAGGCTGGCCGGCCGGCAGGCTGGGCTTACTTCACGTTCGCACAAGAAAATACAAAACAGCCATGCTACCAGAAAGGATGCTTGCTAGATTCTAGCAACGACAGCATGCCTGTGCTAGAGTGGAGCTTTCGGCAACGCCGGGCGACGAACTGCGCGCTGGTCCCCGACTGCCCTAGTCGTCGCTACGCCTAGGTGGTGAACAACTACAACGCGACTGATTTCGCACCGACGGCTAGCGCACCGGCACTGCTGATCGAGCGCCCGTATCCGGATCCACACGCATTTCGCCCTGCAGTGCGCCCGCTCGTAGTCGAGTCCGGTCCAAGTGTTGTTAGCCCTCCTTTATCGACAGTAGATTCGACCTGCAGGGTGACACGGCAACGCGCACTGTCGACGGATCGCAGTGATACCGGCTTGTAGCTTCGCTGAGAGGTGCGGCCGGACGGTAGGAGTCCAAAAGCCTTTCCGAAAATCCGCCCGAGATGACAGTCAGGTCCCTCGACCACTGCAAATTTTCCGCCATCGCTTTCACAAACGCAACCAGACATGCCACAAGGTGGAAACTAGTGCAAAGGCTGTGCAGAGCAACGTTACTAGAACCTACTCAGTTTCGCAGCTCCCCATACCGGATGAATGGATGGATGGATGCATGGAGGAAGGAAAGAACTAAGGAGAGGCCCTGACGTCACATTTTGTGAAGCCGCCCCGCAACCGGAAGTTGGCTCGGCTTTCCTCACTATCTTCCTTCTCCACCGAGCTACGGGGCGGGTTTCGCGCGCGGCTCGCAAGCACTTCGTAAAAGAAAGGTATCAAAAAAACCGCGCCGTCGCCGCTACACTCCTACACCTCCCTCCCCGCAAACACGCACCTAGACACAGAGCGGTGCACAGGTGCGGTGAACCTTTTCCGACGCCAGGCGAAGAAAGACGACATTGCGCGCCGCTCAGTTCACCATCCTCCTCGGGCTACCGTACACCCGCCGTGTGGCCTTCGAAACGCAGCTCAGCATCGCCGAGAGCGACTTCATGTTTCTGTGCTGTTTGGTGAGGTGCGAAAGTTCGCTGATCAAAACAATCAACGCTTTTTCGCGTGTCGAAGCGCGGTTCCGGAGTGCCACCTTTTCGCGAGATTCAATTCAACGCATCGATCGCTCCGCGTAACGACACCAAGTTTGACGAACAAAATATCAAATGAGCGGTTATTTGCCGCATTTAAAAGCAATCCTAGATGCGTGCGTAACGTCACGACGCCAGGCATGCAGACTTTAACACGCAAGGCCGAACACACCGTGCTGAAAGCCCGTCCACCGCCACCGAGAAACACTCGGGCCCCTAGCAACAACGACGCTAACGACGCCGTACGCCGTTGCTAGTGGTCTGAGTTTTCTTAGCAACAACGACAACGTTGTTAGTGGCCCGACTTTTTAAGCCTAAAGTTTGACGTCACTTCCGCCACATTCTCGCTAATGCATTGGGAATACGAAGCAACGTTCATGGAACTAAACTCAGTTGCCAAACCGAGAGCGGTTTCGCGGCGCCGCCACCACTGGCTGCTTTGAGTGGCGCTGCAGTCGTACCAAGCTTCAGCCGGTCCGATCAGTTGCTGTACTGCGCGCATGTCGTAGAGTGCTTTCGCGACGCGATTGCTGCTGTGATCGTTGTCTTTGTGCTACGTGCGCTTGCATGCAGAGTTTCAGGTGCTGTATCTGCCATGCCGACGTGCTGTGCGCCGGGCTGCACGAGCGGTTACAGAAACAACAAGACTGTGAGGCATTTTTTCTCAGCTCCTCGTGACGCGGATTTCCGTGCGGCATGGCATCGAGCCATTCCCCGTTTTGACAGAAAACTCAAATCACGTGTGTGCGATCTTCATTTCCATTTTGAAAGGAGCGTGGTTATAAGAGTTTCTTCACCAAAGTAGCATATTAGACATCTACTTTAAAGGTGGAGATCAGATCATCGCAAGGCTCATCGTAAGTTCACTTACCAGCTTATCTAAATGCGAATGTCTGGCAGACATTGGTGCAGTGTGTTTTAAACATAAATTAACAATAGCTTTAGAGCGCAAAGCCCCGCATTTATGGCACTCTAAAGCAGACCACAAGTACCTACGATTTCTGTGGTGCAGTTTTCCAAAATAATTATTTTACGCACAGCGTTCACTTCGTGAATGACTCCGCGCGCTGCTCACAACCCGAGCTGCGAAGGCAGTGAAGTTCCTCGGGTTCCTGAGTCGTCAGTTTCTCTTTCCCTGCAACAGCGAGGATGCCTGACGCCAACTCCAGACAAGAAATTTCAGAGTTTACCGCTCTCCGTGTTTTGTTACTAGCGTGCGCTACCGTCCCAACAATATTTTTCGATCCTTCACGCAGTGCACTACAGCTGGACACAAATACCGAGATACTTTTACATTTTGTTCCCAACACATTTTGCGCACGCATCCCTCGACGAGGCTCCACTTACTCCTCTCGATTTTTGCTTCTTCCCCATTAATAACATGGGTGTACGTCTTCAGTACGTCTTCTTCGTGAAAATGAAGGTCGCACACACGCGATTTGTCGGGGAGTTTTCTGTCAACACGGGGAATGGCTCGATGCCATGCCGCACGGAGATCCGCGTCACGAGGAGCTGAGAAAAAATGCCTCGCAGTCTTGTAACCGCTCGTGCAGCCCGGCGCACAGCACGTCGGCATGGCAGATACAGCACCTGAAACTCTGCATGTAAGCGTACGTAGCACAAAGACAACGATCACAGCAGCAATCGCGTCGCGAAAGCAGTCTACGACATGCGCGCACAGTAGCAGGCAGACATTCGCGTTTAGATAAGCTGGTAAGTGAACTTTCGATGAGCCTTGCGATGATCTGATCTCCACCTTTAAAGTAGATGTCTAATATGCTACTTTGGTGAAGAAACTCTTATAACCACGCTCCTTTCAAAAATCATGACCGCCCGCAATTTCGGCCAACGGTAGCATTGGCTAGGCAGCGATTATATATCACTCGAATTGCTGCAGCAAAGATTTGTGGCATACTCGCCGCACAGGGTTCAGAACTGACTGGTTTTATGATAAACATCGGTAAGTGCGATATCTGGGACGCCAGTTACTCAACATTCCCGAAGGCTGCGTGCTACGACGCTGGGCGGCCGGGCCTGCGGCGTCTGCTAGCGGCGGCCAGCGGGAGCCTGTGTCGACGGCAACGCCCCCTCGCGCTAAAATTTGCGGGCCGCTTCTGCCGCGTGGAGAAGGCGGAGAGTTTGGCAACTTAGTTTAGTTCCATTAACGTTGATACGAAGGGTCTCTCCTTAGTTTTCCTTCCTCCATGGATGGATGGATGGATGGATGGATGGATGGATGGATGGATGGATGGATGGATGGATGGATGGATGGATGGATGGATGGATGGATGGATGGATGGATGGATGGATGGATGGATGGATGGATGGATGGATGGATGGATGGATGGATGGATGGATGGATGGATGGATGGATGGATGGATGGATGGATGGATGGATGGATGGATGGATGGATGGATGGATGGATGGATGGATGGATGGATGGATGGATGGATGGATGGATGGATGGATGGATGGATGGATGGATGGATGGATGGATGGATGGATGGATGGATGGATGGATGGATGGATGGATGGATGGATGGATGGATGGATGGATGGATGGATGGATGGATGGATGGATGGATGGATGGATGGATGGATGGATGGATGGATGGATGGATGGATGGATGGATGGATGGATGGATGGATGGATGGATGGATGGATGGATGGATGGATGGATGGATGGATGGATGGATGGATGGATGGATGGATGGATGGATGGATGGATGGATGGATGGATGGATGGATGGATGGATGGATGGATGGATGGATGGATGGATGGATGGATGGATGGATGGATGGATGGATGGATGGATGGATGGATGGATGGATGGATGGATGGATGGATGGATGGATGGATGGATGGATGGATGGATGGATGGATGGATGGATGGATGGATGGATGGATGGATGGATGGATGGATGGATGGATGGATGGATGGATGGATGGATGGATGGATGGATGGATGGATGGATGGATGGATGGATGGATGGATGGATGGATGGATGGATGGATGGATGGATGGATGGATGGATGGATGGATGGATGGATGGATGGATGGATGGATGGATGGATGGATGGATGGATGGATGGATGGATGGATGGATGGATGGATGGATGGATGGATGGATGGATGGATGGATGGATGGATGGATGGATGGATGGATGGATGGATGGATGGATGGATGGATGGATGGATGGATGGATGGATGGATGGATGGATGGATGGATGGATGGATGGATGGATGGATGGATGGATGGATGGATGGATGGATGGATGGATGGATGGATGGATGGATGGATGGATGGATGGATGGATGGATGGATGGATGGATGGATGGATGGATGGATGGATGGATGGATGGATGGATGGATGGATGGATGGATGGATGGATGGATGGATGGATGGATGGATGGATGGATGGATGGATGGATGGATGGATGGATGGATGGATGGATGGATGGATGGATGGATGGATGGATGGATGGATGGATGGATGGATGGATGGATGGATGGATGGATGGATGGATGGATGGATGGATGGATGGATGGATGGATGGATGGATGGATGGATGGATGGATGGATGGATGGATGGATGGATGGATGGATGGATGGATGGATGGATGGATGGATGGATGGATGGATGGATGGATGGATGGATGGATGGATGGATGGATGGATGGATGGATGGATGGATGGATGGATGGATGGATGGATGGATGGAT
The DNA here is from genome assembly GCF_055824585.1 of Amblyomma mixtum. Classification (NCBI taxonomy): domain Eukaryota; kingdom Metazoa; phylum Arthropoda; class Arachnida; order Ixodida; family Ixodidae; genus Amblyomma; species Amblyomma mixtum. The sequence continues at coordinate 136,762,039 of NC_143019.1, read as the reverse complement.
GGATGGATGGATGGATGGATGGATGGATGGATGGATGGATGGATGGATGGATGGATGGATGGATGGATGGATGGATGGATGGATGGATGGATGGATGGATGGATGGATGGATGGATGGATGGATGGATGGATGGATGGATGGATGGATGGATGGATGGATGGATGGATGGATGGATGGATGGATGGATGGATGGATGGATGGATGGATGGATGGATGGATGGATGGATGGATGGATGGATGGATGGATGGATGGATGGATGGATGGATGGATGGATGGATGGATGGATGGATGGATGGATGGATGGATGGATGGATGGATGGATGGATGGATGGATGGATGGATGGATGGATGGATGGATGGATGGATGGATGGATGGATGGATGGATGGATGGATGGATGGATGGATGGATGGATGGATGGATGGATGGATGGATGGATGGATGGATGGATGGATGGATGGATGGATGGATGGATGGATGGATGGATGGATGGATGGATGGATGGATGGATGGATGGATGGATGGATGGATGGATGGATGGATGGATGGATGGATGGATGGATGGATGGATGGATGGATGGATGGATGGATGGATGGATGGATGGATGGATGGATGGATGGATGGATGGATGGATGGATGGATGGATGGATGGATGGATGGATGGATGGATGGATGGATGGATGGATGGATGGATGGATGGATGGATGGATGGATGGATGGATGGATGGATGGATGGATGGATGGATGGATGGATGGATGGATGGATGGATGGATGGATGGATGGATGGATGGATGGATGGATGGATGGATGGATGGATGGATGGATGGATGGATGGATGGATGGATGGATGGATGGATGGATGGATGGATGGATGGATGGATGGATGGATGGATGGATGGATGGATGGATGGATGGATGGATGGATGGATGGATGGATGGATGGATGGATGGATGGATGGATGGATGGATGGATGGATGGATGGATGGATGGATGGATGGATGGATGGATGGATGGATGGATGGATGGATGGATGGATGGATGGATGGATGGATGGATGGATGGATGGATGGATGGATGGATGGATGGATGGATGGATGGATGGATGGATGGATGGATGGATGGATGGATGGATGGATGGATGGATGGATGGATGGATGGATGGATGGATGGATGGATGGATGGATGGATGGATGGATGGATGGATGGATGGATGGATGGATGGATGGATGGATGGATGGATGGAT